>NW_008648988.1:72518-73383 GCF_000247585.1 Phytophthora nicotianae INRA-310 | reverse complement strand
GCCGGTACCTCTGCCGGCACTACAAGTACTGGAACCGGAGCTACTGGTACGGATGCGACTGGAACATCTCCCAAAACGTACCGCAGCCTACGCTCTGAGTAGCTGGCTACGTCTGAAGCGAACTTCTGTGTGGTGTTTATCATGAGCGGGATACCGGGAGTTCAACTCCTTATCGGTGCTAATGAGTATTGCTGTTGTTATTGTAGAAAAATAATACCGTTGTTTTTCTTACTCGAGTCTGTAAGCATTGCAGTTGATATGGCAAAACATCGATTTTGTGTTAGACTATTCTGAACGTAAGTTACAACCCGTCAGTCCTTATTTGTTTGTCCTCAACGTTTGAAGCAATAGATTTGCGCTACCATGTCCTCAATTGTATGAGCACCGATCAAGCAGAAAAAAAAACTTACTGTTTCTCCAATTCGGTAGAGGAACGTATGCGTTGGTTGCTCATATTCCTTTATCATAGGCCGCGTCCCAACCAGATTCTCCTGATCCGATACTTATTCATTTTTCCTCCTCATCTTGCTACGGAGAGCTATGGGCGGAACATTCAGCAAAAGTACGACCACCAAGCCCGAAGGTCTCAGGAACTGGAAAGTAACACACATTCCTTCGCAAAAGGACAAAATTGTGCTCGTCACAGGTTGGTATTCGGGTATCAGTTTCATCGCTGCTTTGGAGTTGGCTCGCATGTCAACCTTGCGCCATACAGGCTATTACACGTAAGGAGCGTAAATAATTCGGCACAACACTTACCAACCGAGGTAACTAACAGGTTTGACTTACCAGGTGAAGCCAAGATACAATTGTACGGTGCCCACCAAAGCCATATCATTTGCAACGTTTGACATGTATTATTTCT
>NW_008648988.1:68120-70443 GCF_000247585.1 Phytophthora nicotianae INRA-310 | reverse complement strand
TACTCCCACGACACCAGGTACGCCCACACCAACGCTAGCAACGCCCGGAACGCCGACACTAACGCCTGGACCGACGTATCCGGGGGCACCCACTCCGACGCTAGCCACACCTGGAACACCCACTCCGACACCGACGCCAGGGACACCGAGTAGTCCGAACGTCTCGGCCACTTGCTGTTCGGCGTGTGCACCACTTGAGAGAGCCACAGCGGCGATGCAGAGAGCGAAGATCTTGTTGTTGCTGAACATGGTTGTTGAAGAGGAGGCTTGGTCCAATGAAGTGAGTAGAGATCTTGCTCTTGGGGAAGTTGGTTCGAGTGGATGAGCTCGAAGGAGTGAAATTGAGAATGACGTGAGAGTTGTAGCGCACGAGCTTGACGCGATCAAGTAGATTTGGATAGGCGTTAAAGTTGATATGCAGAACTTCACCCGATAGCTGTAGCATTCTCAAAGACAAGAGTAGTGTATAATAACAGCAAAGTGAGCTTGATAAATGGCGCTAGGATGGTCAACATTCGTAGGTTCATGGTTGCAGTCTTGACTGACCGACTTGTATACAGCTGTGCGCTCTACACGGTGAATTCGTGGTTAGCGCTGTTCGATTGGTGTTTACGGTCTCACTGCCGCTCAATAGATCGTGCGGCAGTTGGTTGGTGCACTTTACGCTCTCTTATCTGGGCTTTGTGGTCTCTGTTCTGTAGCCGTTAGGGAGCTCTGAAGACAACACTGTGTCGTGACTGTAGCCCAGCGATGTGGTGAAAGTGCAGCAATCAAATGACACTTTGCATCGCTAGTACGAACAGGTATAATAACGAGGGACTACTTAGCTGTTGAACACCAAGGGGTCAACACACTGTCCGGTGCACCACGATACCAATATCACTCCTACTGTCCTTGCTGGGTGAGTGGTTGTATTCGGCACAGTCAGGATTTTAATGGGGCTGCATACAATTGAACCATCTTCCTTATTGAAATATCTTTAGATTCTTGTAACTTGCGATGCTGTTCGGAACTTAATTCTTGAGACTGAGCTGCAACAGCATTCGGGTCATCCGGCATGCGCCGGCAAACCCGTCCATGATGAAGAATTTGACACGGAAAAACAATGGATAGCACCTCATTTATTGAATTCGTCACGCCAAGTATCCGACATACGTGAGAGATGCAAGTTTGCATGGTTCGCTTACTCTTCCTCCACAAAGTTGTCAGCAGCCAGCTCACCGCTTTCAGTGACGACGACCTTCTTGCTCGGGGTACCGCTGGGCGAGCCGACAGCCTCAATGGCGTCGAGAACATCCATGCCCTTGATGACGCGGCCGAAGACGACGTGGCGGCCGTCCAGCCACGAGGTCTTGACAGTGCAAATAAAGAACTGGCTGCCGTTCGTGTTGGCGCCCGAGTTAGCCATGCTGAGCGTACCCTTGCCGGCGTGCTTCCTGCACAAAACCAACAACGTCAGTACATTATTATAACACAGCTTAATAAAAATAAAATGAGAGGATTGAAAAGTGGTCGTACAGCTTAAAGTTCTCGTCCGGAAACTTTTCGCCGTAGATACTCTCGCCGCCCATTCCGTTGAAGTTAGTGAAGTCTCCGCCCTGCACCATGAAGTTTGGGATGATGCGGTGGAAAATGCTGTCCTTGTAGTGCAGCGGCTTGCCGCTTTTGCCAACGCCCTTCTCGCCCGTGCACAGCGCGCGGAAGTTCTCCGCAGTCTTGGGCACTGTCTTGCCGTAGAGACCCATGACGATGCGGCCAGCGGGCTCGCCGTCGATGCTCACGTCGAAGTAGACCTGATTGGTGATCTTGGGGCCCTTGCCGGCCTGAACTACCAGCACCAACGCCGTCAGGCATATCGCCAGAAGCGAGAACGTCCACTTGGCCATCTTTACTGCTGCGGCAGATAAATCACGGCAACGATGCGAATGGGGGAGCAAAGTGTCCGTCCGGGAGATCCAACACGTGTAGTTTTTACGTAAAAACAATCGTAATTACGATAAGGTGAAGTCATCGATTGGTACATGGATGGTACATGGCTACACGAAGTTCAAGTTGCCTTCGTGAAATTACCTTTGGATAGCCTTCAGGCCCTGAATCAGGGGCGCTCTCCTTGGGGGAGCCGATTTCGACGGAGCGGCACAATGTGCAAGAGCTGCTGGTACGTGTAACTTACCAATTGATGATGAAGGCTCAATTAACCGCTATTTTAAGCGAACTTGGGCAGTTTGTCCCGTTTGGATGGCAGTAGCTGCGTCTGTTCAAACATTAGTCCAAGCAGCAAAACTGCGAAGCTCAACTGCACGTGATCTGTAGCCGTCATGGA
>NW_008648988.1:62807-66325 GCF_000247585.1 Phytophthora nicotianae INRA-310 | reverse complement strand
GGCACTGTCTTGCCGTAGAGACCCATGACGATGCGGCCAGCGGGCTCGCCGTCGATGCTCACGTCGAAGTAGACCTGATTGGTGATCTTGGGGCCTTTGCCGGCCTGAACTACCAGCACCAACGCCGTCAGGCATATCGCCAGAAGCGAGAACGTCCACTTGGCCATCTTTACTGCTGCGGCAGATAAATCACGGCAACGATGCGAATGGGGGAGCAAAGTGTCCGTCCGGGAGATCCAACACGTGTAGTTTTTACGTAAAAACAATCGTAATTACGATAAGGTGAAGTCATCGATTGGTACATGGATGGTACATGGCTACACGAAGTTCAAGTTGCCTTCGTGAAATTACCTTTGGATAGCCTTCAGGCCCTGAATCAGGGGCGCTCTCCTTGGGGGAGCCGATTTCGACGGAGCGGCACAATGTGCAAGAGCTGCTGGTACGTGTAACTTACCAATTGATGATGAAGGCTCAATTAACCGCTATTTTAAGCGAACTTGGGCAGTTTGTCCCGTTTGGATGGCAGTAGCTGCGTCTGTTCAAACATTAGTCCAAGCAGCAAAACTGCGAAGCTCAACTGCACGTGATCTGTAGCCGTCATGGATGATAAGATCCAGGATCCTGTGGTGCGTGCGTTGGCAGAGTACATCAAGACGCCACAGTTCCAGCGCCAGTTCGAACAGTTTTTTCTGGATCATGCGCTTACCTTCACGGACGCCCTGGAACACCAACTCGCGTATATGACTATCTACATTGAGTTCCAGCACATGTTCAACGAGCACATGAAGAGTGCGTAGAGAATGTCGTAGTACAGTTACTAGTGTATGTGTACTAATGCGCTTGTACTATGGTAGTCTTTCTGACGCAGCAGGGAGTGACTGAGGACGAGTTTGCTGAGCACTGCCAAAAGGCTATCAAAGTTGACCCAAAGGCCGAACAATACCTTGAAATCGTGATCGCGTCCATGGACTATGACGCGTTCTACGGTCTGATGAAGTCGATGCGAGCACGTGCCTCTGTCGAAAACCGTCGCGCTGATGCGAAAGACTGTGATACTGCTTCGAGGACTTCTGGAAAACGTAAGAGCTCGGAGGGTAAGCCCAGCAAGGATGAAGAGGGTCCAGAAGATATAGAAGACGATGGAGGAGCAAAAGGGGCGAAAGGTACGAACAACGATGAGAAAGACGCAGTAGGAATGGACAGCAAAGACAGCAAGTAGGAAGAACGGCACTACTGCCTGATTGTTATGCCAATTCCTGGCTAGTTGGGAATAAAAAAGATGAAGAACCATTGGCTTGGCGTCTTCTCAAACGGAGTATCTGATAATGACAGCGATGATAGCGAGCACCGCAGCGAAACCAAGCGACTTAAGCAGGCGCATGTGTAGTCGAGTGAACGGATACATCGCGATGCGAAGGATGAATTGCTTCGATGGAGTGTACGGCGCATAGCGCTGGGGCAGATCCAGCATCCCGTTCTTGTAGATCACCGTCTTGAAGTGCGAGAATGCCTCAAACCCGTAATGACCGTGGTAAGCACCCATGCCAGAGTTGCCGACGCCACCGAAAGGAACGTGTGCATTCGAGAGCTGCATGAGCATGTCGTTCACCATCATGCTGCCTGCTGATGTCTCGTTCACGACACGTTCTTTGTTCTTGCCATTGGAACTGAAGTGATACAGTGCAAGAGGTTTCTCCCGTGCAATAACAAACTTGATAGGCTCGTCCAAATCGCCTGAGGTGTAGTAGTAGATTGGCAGCAATGGGCCAAAGATCTCTTCGCCCATCGAAGCACTGGACACGAATAAGTCGAAATCCGCGCGGAAATTGAGCAGCGTTGGTGAGATAAAGCGCTGCTTGGCGTCAGCATCGCCACCGTACGCCACGTGCTTGCGATCTCTGTCCAAAATGCGCATCAAGCGGTCGTACATACGCTGGTTAATCACACGGCCGTAGCTGTCCGACTCCTTCACATTGACGCCTCCATACTGCGCATCTAGTTCTCCTTCCAGCAGCTTCACAAACTGGTCACCCACTTTTGCATCCACCAGCAAATAGTCCGGGCGAACGCACGTCTGTCCTCCGTTGACGAACGCTCCCCAGGCAATACGTTTCGCAGCCAGTTTCAAGTCCGCCGTGCTGTCAATAATACAAGGAGACTTGCCTCCCAGCTCCAAGACCGTAGGTGTCAGATACTGCGCCGCAGCTTGAGCCACAATCTTACCCAGAAAGTTGCCACCTGTGGCGAAGATGAGATCGTAGCGCTCTTGTAGCATCTTCTTGGTCTCCTCGACACCTCCGTACACCACACGCACGTAGCGCTTATCCATGTATTTGTCGAACAACTGGATCAGCACATTGTTCAAGAAGCGCGTGGTGTCGTCTCCAGGTAGTCGCACGATGACGCAGTTGCCAGCTCCCAGAGCGGCTACCAGCGGCATCAGCAGCAGGTTTATTGGGTAGTTCCACGTGCCAATGACGCAGACGACGCCTAGAGGCTCAGGTCTAATGTAGGACAAGCCCGGTAGGTTGACAATGTTAGTAGGCTTGATCTTGGGCTTGGACCAGTCGTCAACATAGTCGATAAAGTCCTGGATCTCCGCTTTGAGCAGCGCAACCTCCGTGGCGAAGAGCTCCAGTGGATGTTTGTGTAGGTCCTTCCACACAGCCTCATTGATGGCCGCCTCGTTCTCGTTCACAAGTCGCTGAAGAGCTCGCAGTTGCGACTTGCGTGTCTTAAGGTCCTTGGTAGCGCCCGTGGCGAAGCTGGCACGCAGGGCGGCCACATCGGCATGTGTGTCCTGTTTGGACACGTCGGGAAGCGATGGAATATCGGTGGTGGAGCCGTACATGTCGACGCTGGGGTTCACGTCCTGAACCGCGATGTAGCTGGCGGGGTTCTGTGGGGTTTCTGGCGGATCCGAGACTGGCATAGTGGAGCAAAGATAATGTTGGGTTCACAGTCAAGGTAAAATTGCGACTGAAGTTCACGGTTCGGTTTGCATTGGAGTGTCGTGATCCAACCTATATATTCTGTTGAGCGACGAGCGAGAAAAAAAAAGTGTAGATAGAGTTTAATTGGTTATTAATCAAATGATTCGTTTTTATGCTGAACAACTTCAAGATGAGTCAACATTTGCTCACACTCGATCCAGCAAGGAATGGTATGTTTGCGGCGTGATCGAGCTGGCATAAGCGTACGTGCTTGAAGCAATGTATTAGGATACCATGGTCTGACGTCGACTTATGACTTTCATTATTAATGGCGGCGATGTTAAAGAATGTGCACTAGATATAGAGAGATTGCAGGCCAGTGGCAAGGAGGAGTGGCAAGTTTACCACTGCTGTTTGTGTCAACGTGCACAGTGATCTGTACAGCAAAAATTAGAATCAAGCAAAGAAAGCGTGTATCTGCGGAGAGCGGCTGGATTCGCGCGAATTGGCCTAGACACCCTCTAGAACATTTTCAAGAAGGCCTTTCGGTAAACACATGTTGTTTATCTACGGTAGATACCAACG
>NW_008648988.1:34478-59907 GCF_000247585.1 Phytophthora nicotianae INRA-310 | reverse complement strand
TAATCTGCTATCTACGATGAGAGACAATAAACCGTAAAGGTGTTTGAGTACCAGGTAATCGACATCGTAATGAAGGGTTTGATTCTTCTGGTCGTTACGATTGGAGCTGCCTTGGTTGAGCTTTTCACCAACGGGCTGGAAACGAAAGGTAGTGGAAGATGTGATGTAACTTCTCAATGATGACTTATACACTGAACCTCGTGATGACGAAACGTGTTGCTTTGGTAGACACGCATTTGCGTCGCCTCTCGGATGATGAGCAGTCTACTAGACTCTCGGAGTTGGTGGTACCCGACGATGCTGAGGCAGTGATTGATGAAAGCCACACCTGGTGGCAAGATGATGCGGATGAAGCCCTTGCGACGGAAGATGGTGAGAACCGGCGTGGCACTGGGTGCTATCCAGGATCACGACTATGGCCTAGCTGCCGCGGCTGGGGAAGTCGTGGTGATTGCTTCCCAGGATCACGCCTATGGCCAAGTTGCCGAGCCTGGGGAGGTCGCGGGGATTGATTCCCTGGCTGTCGTATCTGACCTCGTTGCAAGTCCGTCTAGACGGTCGAGTGGGTGAAAAGCGCTCAAGTGATGATCCTTGGATAAGCAGGGCATTAAATGCTGTAATGCAGCTTAGGTATCCAAACTGCCACACGCAGGCATAAATTGCTGCTCTAATTGAGAAGCGGTAAACCGCATTAACGAGTTCATCGAGTTGACTTTGCATTTGGACATCAACAGCAACACAGCAGGTTGTCGGTGTGGATATTTACTCCACTTTGCCGATGCATTTCCCCAAAATCAACTGCGTGATTACATGCACAAGTTACTGTTAATAACCGTGTTGCAAGCCAAGAACAGCGTCAATAACTCACCTTGTCGCCCGGTTTAATAGTAAACTGGAACGACTCAGGAGCCTCAAAAACCAGTACGACTGTGGAGCCCAGCTGCGTGGTACGCGCAACAAGAGTTCGTTAGCGTATCGCAACCTCTGCAACTATAAAACCATCGCACCTTAAACTGTGCCATCTCCTCGCCACGAGTTGTGTCCACCTTGCCACCGTAGTTCTTCGTAATGCACTGGCCCACTAGTGGGTCTTGCGCGGCAGTATTGGTGCGGAATTCTGGTTCCTTCGTGATGACAATGGAACCCACGTTTGTGGCGCCAACCGCAGTAAGTGAGAAGAAGCCGTGCTCCCATTCACCCAGCAGTGCAACACGCTCGTTTTCCACGAAGAGACTCGGAATCAGTCGTGCAGCGGTTTGGTTGACAGGGAAGAGGTTTCCAGGGAAGTGACGGCGCTCCTCGACCTGCCAGTTCACCGGAGCGTGGATGCGATGGTAATCGCCAGGGGCTAGGTACAGAACACAGTGGAACATTTTCTTGCCCTTAGAAGCAGACGGGTTTTTAGTAAAGAACGAGGGGAGATCGCCGAGGAACTCGTCGAGTCGGTAGCGCGCACCCTTGATTTGCTCCAGTGTTGGTATGTTGGTCGAGTCGTCCACCACACCGATAGAGGCCACTGTGCCGTCCACCGGACTGGCGAGATGACCAGGAGCCGTGTCGAATGGCCGGGCGCCTTCCTTCAATGGGCGCGAGAAGAATTCGCCGAGGTTGGCGTAGTCTTGCAACGGGTACTTCATCTCGTCCAGTTTACAGTTGAAGACGGCAGTCCACGCCTTATAGACGGGTTCGCGCATCCATAACGGCCTGCCATTCAGTCATAAAGCACAAAAGTATGAGGATCTGCTGCAGATGTGTGCAAAAGTAGGTGTGATCGTACAGCTCCTTGTCGTGCACTTCACCCCAGAGGCGACTTGCAGCTCGGTACGGGAAGAGCTTGAGCGACTGTAGCTGGCGCTCAGTGGCCATCGTGTCCTCAAACGCCGTGTGTGCGCCAGGCAGACGCCGCAAAGCTTGCGCTGGGTGCGTCTTGCGCTCCTCATCCGTCGGATGGTTCAGGTGCTGCCACTGCAAAAATCCGATGAGAGCAAAGCCCATGGTGGCAGGGATCTTCCAGCTGCCAGAGAAGATGCTGCCCGAGGGTGCAGCGCCATTGCTAGACTGCTGCTGCTGTTGTTGCTGCTGCTGGGAGAATCGGCGACGCTGCTGCGCCCTGAGGAGGCTGACGCGGCGCGGAGCCTTGCGGAACATGGCGCTGGTTGAGACCATGATGCTCTAATGAGCTATGTATCGACTTGCGGTGAGGAAAAAGCACAGATATCCTAAGACTCGCAAGGAATAAACAGGGGGATTACGATATAAGTTGTTGATGTGGAAAACGCTAAATTAGGCTATTTGTGCTCTAATTTAGGTTTGTATATGAGCATGCGTCAGCACCTTGTCTGGAGGCCAATAATCGAACAGGGAGAGAAGCGGAAACGCCAACCAAAGCGCAAGCAAATTGAATACAGCAGCCAGCCAAGATGGACTCCTGGGGTGCGTGTTGCAACTTATATTTGCATCTACTAGTACCGCTTGCTAGCGCCGCGTCTCGCGCGCGCAACGCAGTGCTATGTATGGTCTTACTCGCTCTGAATCGCTCACAATCCACCTTGTTTGACTGTTGCAGATGACGACGAGTTCGAAGTGCCGACGGTGACGGAGACGCAGAAGGTCGCCGCCAACTGGGACGACGAGGAAGAAGAGGAGGAGCCGGTAGTGGCCGCCAAGCCCGAGCCGGCCGCCCCCAAGGGCCCGCTCAAGCCCAAACAGCTTAAGAAGATGAAGCTCAAGGAGATCGAGGAGAAGCAGAAGATGGAGATCGCCCTCACCAAGGCACGTCTTGCCGCCCAGGCGGAGGAGACCGATGAGCAGCGTCGAGCCCGCGAGAAGGCCTCTATCGAGGAGGCGGACTTCGAGATGGCCATCGACGCCTTTGCCGGCGCACCGCCCAAGCCCGCGATCGGCACTGCTGATGACGCGGATAGTGCCATCTCAGCCATGCGTCTGCTGTCACTCGCCGACCACGAGCACCTGGGTGACGTGGTGTCGTCCCGGTTGGCTACGTCCAATTCCAAGTATGCTCTTGAGTGTATTAAGGTGATTCTCACGAAGGCGTCGGTGAACCTGACGGCTGATGACATGAAGGAGATCACAACAATCGTCAATGTCATTAAGAATGAGAAGATTGCGGCAGCCAAGCCTAAAGGCAAGAAGAAGAAGCAGACGGGCAAGCAGGGCTACGCTAATGTCGAGCGTAACGTTGGCAACGGTGGTGCTGGTGGTAAGGGGTATGCTGGCTACGAAGACACGTACGATGACTACGATGACTTTATGTAAGCGCTAGAAGTGCCACATCCGACCTGAAGATCTAGAAAGAAGGTGAACAAGGTGCGCGTGAGTTTCGAGTTCCTGTGTTTTGTATTTTATCTCTACCGGCGCAGGTCTGATTCACAATAGACTATACCAAGTGGCATTGATGCCATATCCCCAACTAATTGGTATTCAACTTCGCCATCTCGCCCGACTCGGAATTGCAATTCGTTGACAACGGAGTAGTTGGCGAGCGGCGCTCGATAGTTTTTTTCGCACCAATTCCAGAACGCTGGTTGTCTCGTCAGCCGCAACACCATGACGTTTTCGTTTTAGTACGATTCCTGGCCTGATGATACCAATACCAAACCAATGTTGTACCCAGATTCATGGATACGGATGTCTCATTCGAGATTGATCATCTCCACGACTAGGAATCTGGCCAACAAACCGTTCGATATCCACTTTTTGTTCGCCTTACATGGCGATCGTAAAGTTTTTAGACAAGTACTTCGTATAAATAGAGACGGCAGCATCCAGCAGAATCCACCGGGCTCGTTATAAAGGTCGCCTGTAGAATTTCGCTTTAGATCGCAATGGGAAACTGCACTAGGGATATCTGAAGAAAAAAAATAAAATTCCAACAAGTTTTGCTTCAGCCTTCAAAAGAACTACGTATTTTATTGTTGTACACGCAAACGCAACTACTAACGACACCGATACATAGCATGCTGTTGTCTACACGTACTGCTTGAAGCTGTTGGTGGTGGCTTTTTTTTTTTGGTGGTGGCTCACCTCGTTCACTTCTCCGATCGAAGCTTGCGGTACGCCTTCTGAGAGGTGGAAGTCGTGCCGGCCTTTGCACCAGCGTTCGCGTTCGCATTCGCAGAGGCGCTTGCAGTAGCACTGGCCGACGCACCACCCGTGCCGGTCGACGTCTTCGCAGTACTGGCTCCACCATCGCTCGTCACGGTCACAGTCTTGCTTGTGCCGGTTCCAGCACTCACATCGACACCGTCGTTAACAACGGTGGTAGGTGCACCGACATGGACACCGTTCACTCCAACAGCAGGAGCAGCACCCACACCAACGCTAGCGACACCCGGAACGCCCACACCAACACCAACGCCATTCACGCCAACTCCAACGCCGTTTACTCCCACGACACCAGGTACGCCCACACCAACGCTAGCAACGCCCGGAACGCCGACACTAACGCCTGGACCGACGTATCCGGGGGCACCCACTCCGACGCTAGCCACACCTGGAACACCCACTCCGACACCGACGCCAGGGACACCGAGTAGTCCGAACGTCTCGGCCACTTGCTGTTCGGCGTGTGCACCACTTGAGAGAGCCACAGCGGCGATGCAGAGAGCGAAGATCTTGTTGTTGCTGAACATGGTTGTTGAAGAGGAGGCTTGGTCAAATGAAAAGAGTAGAGGTCTTGCTCTTGGGGAAGTTGGTTCGAGTGGATGAGCTCGAAGGAGTGAATTTGAGAATGATGTATGAGTGAGTTGCTGCAAGGAAGGTTTGAGTGGGGGACCAGTCAAATGCTGTGAAGTTGTTCAGGGAGAATTCTTCATGATGAATCTCAGAGGGATCCATACGAATGGTCTGGTAATACCAGCGTTGCATGGATTGAACAAAGAGATTTCCAACCTTTTCCGTATCTTGGCGGTGCTGAGTCAGTATAGGACATGGTTTGAAACAGAGGTTGCAGCGATCGTCTAGGGGCCACGAGCCGAGATGCAAATCGTAGTGTCAATTCGAACAGGCGCATACTCCATGTCACTAGTCAACTTCAACATAGGGCATACAATACACAGTATAAAAGCGGTTGAATAAGAACTGCAATACTTGGACTCACATTTTCATGTAACAGGATCGATCAGTATGGTGCCCGTAAATGCTCGGCTGGTTTCTGAATTGATGGAAGTCAAGGAACGTGGATAAGAAGATGTAGAGATCAAGAAATTTGTCGTTCTGGATAACGAGCGCGCTGCTACAACCAAAATGATCGTGTATGTGTACAACAGGTGCCCTCCGTACTGGACCCCATGACTCCAGAGACTCACTCTATCACCTATCAATTACACACATGAGACTCCGTATCGTCACAAGAAGATCGCTTAAGCTGCCAGTTACACCGCCCATGCTTTTCCATCGGCTACTCATAACTCTTGCCTCACGCAAACCACTCGAGCCTTGCCCATGCCGCTCTCACCTCCATTCTCAATTTCACTCCTTCGAGCTCATCCACTCGAACCAACTTCCCCAAGAGCAAGACCTCTACTCTTTTCATTTGACCAAGCCTCCTCTTCAACAACCATGTTTAGCAACAACAAGATCTTCGCTCTCTGCATCGCCGTTGTGGCTCTCTCAAGTGGTGCACACGCCGAACAGCAAGTGGCCGAGACGTTCGGACTACTCGGTGTCCCTGGCGTCGGTGTCGGAGTGGGTGTTCCAGGTGTGGCTAGCGTCGGAGTGGGTGCCCCCGGATACGTCGGTCCAGGCGTTAGTGTCGGCGTTCCGGGCGTTGCTAGCGTTGGTGTGGGCGTACCTGGTGTCGTGGGAGTAGACGGCGTTGGAGTTGGCGTGAATGGCGTTGGTGTTGGTGTGGGCGTTCCGGGTGTCGCTAGTGTTGGTGTGGGTGCTTCTCCTGCTGTTGGAGTGAACGGTGTCCATGTCGGTGCACCTACCACCGTTGTTAACGACGGTGTCGATGTGAGTGCTGGAACCGGCGCGAGCAAGTCTGTGACCGTGACGAGCGATGGTGGAGCCAGTACTGCGAAGACGTCGACCGGCACGGGTGGTGCGTCGGCCAGTGCTACTGCAAGCGCCTCTGCGAATGCGAACGCGAACGCTGGTGCAAAGGCCGGCACGACTTCCACCTCTCAGAAGGCGTACCGCAAGCTTCGATCGGAGAAGTGAACGAGGTGAGCCACCACCAACAGCTTCAAGCAGCATCAGGACCTTTAAGAAGCAGTTGTATGTTGTTGTCGACGAGTTTGCATGTATTGCAGCGTGCAATTAAGAAATATAATGGTGACTGCTATAGAATCTGGTATAGGTTGAGCTGTGTTGTTTTTCAGACCGTTTGCTTCAATTTAGTACTACTGTAGTATATTTCTTTGTTCAGTGTTAATAATCCTAATAAGATTTGACAAAAATCAGATTGCAAAACGGATCTGAACTATGAAAGAGCTCGAGGTGTCCGATCTACTGAAGCTCTCCGTTACCACGCGTGCTTTTTACTCACCTGACCCTCTTCTTTCTGTTGCCTCCTGTGTTAGGACTACCAACGACCTGCGAATGTGGCAGACTTTGTGGCGGAGGTGGGTGTGGACCCCGCCCTCGGACTCTCTCGAGACGACGCCATGACGCGACGCGAGCTCTACGGTGTGAACCGGGTGACCCCGCCTGTGAACTGCCCGTCTTGGGTCTGCTGTTTACTGCCGTGCCTCATGCGCACAGCCTCCATGCAAGCATATCAAGAGGCGCTACCACGTGAGGCGACGGTGCGTCGTCGAGTTGCTGCAGGGCAGGGTCAGCCGGCCACTCGACGAATGCGGATGGACGCCATGAGTCTTGTGTACGGAGACGTGGTGGAGCTCAAGGCTGGGGATGTGGCAGGAGCTGATCTGCGCGTCATCGAGTGCTCGAACGATTGCGTAGTGGACCAAACGACGTTGATGGGCGACGACGGAGAAGACGAGGAAGCCGGACAGGGAGGCACCAGGAAACACGTCACGACCGACACGCCACCGCCGCATATTCAGCAGGATCCTTTGCACTGTGGTAATATTATCCCCATGACGGTGAGTGTTCTGCAAGGAACGGCTGTGGCTGTGGTGGTGTCCACGGGAGACCACACACTGTGGGGGCGATTGGTGACGAACCACGAGTGGCCACCAGCTCCTGGAACTGTGCTGAGGAAGAAGGAAAAAGGGAGTGAAGAGGAGCATACCAGCTTGATCGTATAATGATAAGTGCAAGGCTTCAGAGATATCAACCATCAGTCTGGAATGTAGATTCTGTTCTGCTACCTGTGACACCTTACTGACCGTGGGTGGAACGAGCTGAAGCTGCACAATGCATGCATGTTCTGTTCCTCGTCCAGTGATCTATCGTCGTCTTCCACCACCAGCAGCAGGGGCACCACCGGCTCCGCCGGCCGGAGGTGCGCCTCCATCGCCACCGAACAGGCTCATGACAACGATAGGCAAAATAATGTACCACTACAGAAAGCAAACACAAAATGGATGTGAGTTTCTGAGATCAGCAGACAATACTAGCTAGACACAGACTTCTGATGCACGTACGTATCTGCGAAGGAAGGATTGGTTTTCCTCTTCGGGTTCGTCGTTGCCATCCTCGCTCTTCACCGGTTTGACGCCTTGTGGAGCACGGTCGCGCTTGACCACAATGTTCTTCGGAGGTCTACGTTATCAAAACAAGCGCACGAGTCAGAGCCAGATCGGTATGCCCACTAGAATGTCATGATCACTTACGATGGTCCAGCCTGCGTCTTCAAAACTGTGCCGAACGGTCCGAAGCGCACGTCCCTGAGGCTACGGGACTGGAACTCAGCACAGGCATCGCTATCCAGGTACGGTGTGAGGTACTCGATGGCCACGAGCTTGCCATTATCCGAGAGGTGAAAGGCAAAGTCCTCGCGTAGACGCATGGCGGCCAGCATACACATGGGCACGGATGTCATGACGTAGGGCGATTCCGGGTCGGCCGGGTCCGCCTTGGCACGAACAGTGTAGTGGCGATCTTGGTGCAGCAGTGTCTCCATCTTCTCGACGTCGTCGGCGCTCAGCGTCGGTAATGCCGAGAACGAGACCTTGGGCTTGGGGGACGAAGCGCTGGCCACGATCTCCACAACGCCGCGTGGTGTGAAGGGCGCACCAGCAGCCAGTTGGTGTTCCAAATCGAACTTGAGACGCTGCTCGAGCTCACCGAGCGCGGGGATGGAGCGCTCGTCCTCGAAATCGTCGCCAAACTCCTCCTTGAGTCTAAAGACACATGAATGGGCAGTCAGATCTACGGCTACAGTAAAGCTACGAGGACAGTAGTTGCAGGGTTCAACATAGACGTACTCAGCGTTCTCCACCTCACGAGGGTCGGCGGAGGCGAAGGTCACAAGAAGCACCGTCGTGGCAAGCACGAATAGCAGCGTGTGCGTTCTTGACAGCGTCATTTTGTCTCTGTCAGCTCTTGACCCCCTTAAGATTTCACTGACGTGTCACTATATCGAGTTAAAGTACCATGTTATGAATCCTCAATTTGAATATTCGCGCACTTTCTCGTTGTACTTTATAATGGCTGCGTCTGGGGAGGACGTTAGCCAGGCGCACAACGGCAGCACTAGAACGAGTGATACACCGTCGCTCGCCGCAAAAGAAGTGGGTACCATTGTACGCAAACTCAGCTTCAGCGGTGCTATCATGGACGAACAAGAGGTAGAAGAAGAGGAACAGCAAGGCGACGGCACAGAGCAGGAGCTGGAACAGCAGCAGGAGGCCAAGATGGATACCAACAAGGTGCAGATCGTTATTCGTCTCAGACCGCTCGAAGCGGCCTCTAACGAGACGGAGCCCGACTGTTTTCGGGTGTTGTCGGACGTGTCGCTACTGGCTCAACCGCCTAAGACGTCGCAATCCTATCGCTCGACTGGGACGGCCACGAGCTTCCAATTCTCGCGCATTTTCCGTCAAGAGACACAGCAGACGGAGCTGTTTGAGGCCACTACGAGACCCGTGCTGGACGCGGCCTTCGACGGAAAGAGCGGCCTCGTCTTTGCCTACGGAGTAACCAATTCAGGCAAGACGTATACGATCAGTGGATCGAGTGAAGCGCCCGGTGTGCTGCCACAGGCATTACAGTACGTGATGGACGAGCTACCCAAGCGCAAGGAGGGCGACAAACAACTGATAACGAAAGTGACAGCCACATACCTTGAGATCTACAACGAGAACGTGTTCGACTTGTTGTCACCTGCAATTCGGAAGAGAAGAGCGCTACGTGTACAGGACTGCGACGGCAAAATTCAGGTCCGAGGAGCTGTAGAGAAACCCATTAAAACGCTGGAGGAAGGTCTGGAGCTGCTGGAAATGGGTCGACGACATAAGCAGGTGGCCGAGACCAACTACAACTCGGACTCAAGTCGTAGTCACTGCGTCTTCACGCTTCATTTGTATCACCAGACATCGCGCTTCTCTTCGGAGCTGCGCAGTAAGGTGTCGATCGTTGATCTGGCAGGGTCTGAACGAGGCTCCAAGAGCGGTGCAACGGGGCTACGTATGCAGGAGGCCAGCAAGATTAATGGTTCGTTGATGAACCTGATGCGTTGTCTGGAGACTTTGAGGTGGAACCAGCAACACCCGCCGAGCTTACAAAAGATGGTCCCGTTCCGTGAGTCCAAGCTAGCGCGACTTTTTCAGGAGAATCTTGTGGGCAACGATCACGGTCCCCTGGTGATGATTGTGGCAGTGAATCCATCCAGCCATGAGTTTGACGAGACTTTGCGTACTTTGAAATACAGCGCCGTTGCACGGGAGTTAGTGAGGACACGAACATCCATCCCTAGGAAAGCTGCTCCGACAGCTACGTTTTACGACCTGGATGGTCGATTGAAGAAGAGAAAGCGGCAGTTGATGGAAGCACTCGAAACACAAGCATCGAAAGCACCCGTGGATCGAGGGGTAGCAGCTACTGCTTCATCACCGCCCAGGCCTAAGGTCAAGCGTCGAAAGAGTGACTCTGCTCGCCGTCGGCATCGCTCGCTCGCAGCTCCAGTAGCGAAGCCGACAACAGCAGAAGTAGCGACGTCACCAATGGAGTCACAAAGAGAGGTCGCCGAGAGAAATCTGCATTGGGTACGTAGTCAGTCTTTTGTCTATTGTCGATGGTGTTGCTTACAGAAATTATGGAATACATGTACAGGCCAAACTGGAGCTGGAGAATGAGGAACTCCGACAGCAATTAACACAGATCCAAGCTGAAAAGATGCAGATGGAGGTTCGTATTCGCGAAGAAATCGGCAACGAAATGCGGGAGCAGTTACAGCAGATCCGTGCTCAGTATCAAAGTATGTCTCGCATACAGCGCGAGGATCTACCCTCTGCACGTAAAAAGCGCGAGCGTCAGCATGCGGAAGAAACTGAGAAGCTGCGTGCTCATGTACAGGAGTTGCGTGAAAAGGTAAAAGAATGCGAAGACGAGATTCAGCGCATCCACAAACGTCACCAAGCTGAACTTGACAAATTGCAGCCAACACTTGTACCAGTACCTGTAGAAGACGAGAGCATGTGATGGGCGCGTCATTATAAAAGCTTACCGAAAGAAAACTAATTCTACCGTGTTTTAGTAGTTTATCGCTGTCAGCTTAACGCACTTTCGTACGTTGGAACCATATACTTTATGTTGATAAACGCGTCATCGCCTCCTGTTCGTTCAAGCATCTCAAGCGTTTCCATGATCACCTCGCCGAGATCTTGTGAGCGTTGCTGTCGAAAATCGATCTCATCCCCGAGATTTCGTCGTTTGCTTTTGAAAAGGTTCAGAATTGGCAGCATTTGCCGGTAATAAGGTACCAGCAACGGGCCCACACCTGCCGTCTGCGTGATCTGTTGTAACAATAGCAGCGCATCTCGCAATGCTCCATCGTCACGGGTCTCCAAGTTTGTGCGAAGTGCCGGAATCACACGGTGCAAACAGTCGATGAGTTTGTTAGGGTATCGCTGGGCAAAAGCAGCTAGCTGAAAGGCACCTTCACGGGCCAAAAAGCTGAATGGGAACGTTTTCTCGCGCATGCCGTCCACAAACAAGGGGAAGTACTTATTAAAATCCAAATCTTCCATTGGAGCTGTCCAACGTAACCCAGACTTCCCGCCACCCTTGCCACCTTCGATCATGATAGGCAACTCGTTGCGTGCGTAGGCCTGGGGGAACTTTGAAGCAGGCACCCCACGCTTCTTGAAAGCTCCTGCTATTGGTGGGAGCGCCTCTTGAGCCAGTTGAGTGGTGTGTTTAGTAATTTGCACGTGACGATCAATGACCGAGCGTGTAGGCGATGGAAGATGAAGGTCTGACATGACATGGCCTCTTTCCGTCGCGAAAGAAATCGGTCGTGTGTCGAGTGTTGGCTCCGATTTAGAAGAAAGCTTTGGTAGTCGCTGCGGCTTCTTGGAGTGATGGCGCTGTGGGTTACCTGACCGAGACAAAACTCCCACCGCTACAGCCTTCTGGTCTTCTTGTAGTCGATGCTTCATTTTTACTTCGAGAATACCGACTGGAAAGAAAAAAAAACTAGTAAATAGATCAGGATTCATTCATGCAATAAAATACCTCGACGTACCATTGCGCTGTCGTGGATGTGATGAAGACGAGATGGTCTTCGGGTTCGTGGAAAGCGGCGCGAGCTCGTTTTTCATTGTCACCGGTGTGAATTAACCTTACTATATCGACAACTGCATGTACATCCGACAACGTGGCGTGATGTCTTAGAACTCTTGAGTCACCGAGCACTATTTTCTTGCGTTTCTATCCTATTATATGCAACGTGTAGCGGACGCCATCAACGCAAAAATATCCGAATGCCTGCAACCGCCACCACGAGGGACTCTCGCTTGTAACAGCAACACCTCAAAACCCACTTGATATCGTCAAGCTGCAACGACGCACTGGTGGTAAGAATGCGCGTTTTCATCACGGACTTGGGCTCGTCCTTATCGACGGAGTTGGCACGGAATTGTCAAGATGCTGGTCTTGAAGTCATCGGTACTGCCGCCCGGGGTGGGAAATCCGAAATGACCGCGATCAAACGCCAATTGCAGAACCATCCGGGTAGTGACGTCGCTGGAGCTGTCAAAGAGCCTGTCGCACTACAAACCGATACGGTAGCATGGCGTCGACTTGTGCAGCATGCCGACGTAGTAGTGGTCACCTCGCTGGTAGCCGATCCGAAGCTGGCCATGGAGACACTGAAGGTCTTCGAGAAGCGTGATGCAAATAAAGGTGACGACGAAGCAAAAGACGACGAGGGTGGCGAAAGCGTCAAACGCTTTATTGCAGTGTCTTCTGTGCTCTCGTGGAGCAAAAATTCGCCGTTTGCAGCTTCAGGGACCGATTCCGGACATGTTGAGGACGACTTCAAGTCGCGACGCCCTGCACGCAAGTATACAGACCTCAAAACTGTTGAAACGCTGATCTTGAGTGCGCATCGAACCGGAGAACTTGAAACCTGCATCGTCGGAGCAGGACTAATTTATGGCGGTGCTCAATCCCAACTGCAATTGATCTTTCGCGAGGCATGGTTGCATCCGGATCAGCCACTACTGGTGCCAAGTCTCGCCACATCAGCTCAGCCTACCAGTCAAGGTCGCAATCTGCTGCCCATGATCAGTCTCTATGATCTGGCGCTGCTAGTTTTCCGTGTGGCAGCCTCACCGTTACCGTCCCCCAAAAAATATCTGCTTGCAGTGGATAGAGTTAGTGGTAGCACAACGCTTCGTGACGTGTGTCGCGGGGTTAGCACATTGCTTGCCTCAGGGCGTCTACGCGACCGTGACGACTCGGCTAATGCTGACGACGCTGAAGCAGACGCACTACTATTGGACGAAGAGGAGGAGCTTGTGACACCACTTCAGGTCCACTTGCGCTTCGATACATCCGCTGGGGCGATGCATACGCTGGTGGCTCCAGAAGAATGGCGCCACTATTCACGAGGACTACTAGGAAATCTGGCCTTCTTTGTCGACGACTTCATTCATGCCATGGATCTGCATCCACTGCGCACCGTCATTCTCAGCGCACCTCGAGCGGGTAAAACTTCGCTAAGCCGGAAGCTTGCGAGGGATTATTATCTGCCATATCTGTCTCCATCGACACTACTGCACGAGCTTTTTGCATCCGAGAAGACCAATGTCGCCACCCAACTTGAACGTCAAGACGAGGAGACACACAAATTGCGAGAAGAGTTACAGCAATGGGTTCCAACTGCTGGTAGCTCCGGCGAAAACACGACTCAACTTCCACAGAGCGCGTTGATAGCGTTGGTACGCTGGAAGCTTCGGAGTGCTGCATGCCGTAACCAGGGATACGTGCTAGACGGGCTACCAATCTCGGCAACTCAGGCAAAACAAATCTTCATGCAGGAGCCCAATAAAGACAGCAACGCTGACGAAGAAGGTAATTCTAATGAGTCTGGAGATGGTGGAGCCAGCAACCCAATTGATGGAGCAGACGGTGGTGAACCAGCAAATGGAGACGAGAATGCTAATGGGGTAGCTGCCGCTCCCGCGGTGGATATTGAAGCACTGCTGGCGCGTCTGAAGCCCCGACAGAATGTCGAAGTACCGAACCGAGTGATCGTGCTACAAGCTCCTCGAGCACTGCTTGAGATACGTGCACAAGCGCTGTCAGAAGCTGAGGCCGAGCGCACGGAGAACACCCAAGACGCATTCGCTCGGCGTTTCGACGAGTTTGAATCCAACATTGAAGCCCTGGAGGCATTCTTCGAGAAGCCGAAGAAGCCAACTGATGCCAAGGCGGTCCCTGTTGAAGGCGTGGAAGTTCTGGAGCTGACTCTGCGGGACGAGCACGGATACCGCGAGGATGAGGCCTTTGTTGTTCCCATCCAGCGCTACATGGAGCAAGGTGGTCGAGCACCACGGAATTTTCATCCCACGGGGGCAGAAGTGCGCGAACAGCTCCGTGCTGCGGAGAAACAAGCTCGTGAAGCTGAACTTCGTGCTGCGCAACGCACACGTGAGCAGGATGCCCAAGATGAGGCCGTCCAGCAGGCAAAAATCGCTCGGGAACGTGCACGACTTGAACTCCTGCAACGTGAAGAGGCTGAGCTGCTTGAAACACGCGCTAAACCACTAAGAACGTACCTCATGGACACAGTGTTGCCTGCGCTGACCGAAGGGATGCTGGAAGTCGTCAAGGTGCAACCCACAGACCCAATTGATTACCTGGCAGAGTTCCTCTTTCGTAAAGGTCAGGAGCTAGATGCGGAGATAAGCGAAGGGTAGGAGAGAGAACGTGATGCTTGAATGAAGTACAAGTGCACATGCTTTCGTAATAAACAGCTTTCTAGGGTGCTCGTGAGTTCACGCCTCCGCTGCGATCATTGTGTCCTTCGCGTCCTCCATCGGAATGCATACGCCTTTCACGAGCATTGCGATTAAAGCCACCGCCTCGCCCAAACTCTCGAGAGCCGACTCGCTCCTTATTCCGACCATCACGGTCACCGCCATGTCCATCACGCGCAGGCAAAGAAGTCTTGGGGCGCGAACATGATCGAGGTCGTCCCTGAACTGGATCACGATTGTGTGGCTGCTGATTAGAACGGTGTTGTCCAGCAGGCGGGCCCTTTGAGCGATCTCGTGAATCAACCGTGAAGGTATTCCGTCTTTCTCGTGGCGTTGGATTGTTCGGTTCCTCCCGCCACCGTCTGGGTGGAGATCGAGCACGCGGCATTCCTCGGTTGTTGTCACCTCCATCCAAATTTCCCACAGAATTATTCGACGCTGCCACTGAGCTGCTCTTGACTTCCTTGCCTCCCAGGTCACCCTGGTTCTTACCTCTGCCTGCACTCCTGTCATGACTACTGGGTGGAAATCGACGAGGTAACAATCGTGTTCGCTTCTGCGCTGGCGTGCCCACATCGCTGTGAACAGCACTACTAGCGCTTTCATTTCCACCATCGATTCTTGCGTGATTGTCTGTCATACGTGGGTGCTGGTTACTTGATCCACTAGCCCTTGACCCAGCTCTGTTCACTTGACCAGAGGATTCATAGTGTTGATTGTGGAATGACTTAGATCTTGAGCGAGATCGAGATCTACGCTCTAACAAGCCATGCGACCGCTTGTTTCCGCTCAAGGACGGGCCATATCGCCTCTCTCGACTCTCTTCCCTTGACCGTTGTGCAGGCGATGCGCCACGGTCGTATCTTGAATACCGATCATCTCTTCTCGAAGTCGTGTCACGCTCACGTCGCCACACCGGAGTGTTACGCGCGCTGCCATTATGCGAAGAAAGAGGGGATGAATCAGGCGCACTCCGCTCACTGGAGCAAGAGCGACGTGGAGAAAGTTGGGGCCTCGGCCGGATGGCCGGAGAAGAGCATCTTTTGATTCTCGCACCAGCTTTTAACTCCCATCGAATCTGTAGAGGTTGTCCATGGTCGTCACGAAAGACTTGTGCTGCCCGCTCAGCGTCCTCGCGGTTGTAATAGTGCAGGTACACGGTGGCTGGCTTATTGCTCATTAGCTTCTGCCAGTTCTCACGAGGGATATCACACCGTGGCATCGACTTCTTAAATGTATATCGCCGGCTCAGTGTAGCTGCGAACTCTTCCCGATCTCGATCCTGATTGAAGCGGATCCCCGTGGACTTACGCTCAAAACGCGCATTTCGGACAATAAGCGTCATCCAGCCGCGCAAATTCTGCGGCACAAACGTTGTGCCGTACAGTTTCCGCTGGTAAAACTCTCTGTCCTCAGGCCGCTCAAAGCACAACTCTTCGTAACAGTTCATCTTTCGAGAATCAAGATCGGTATCGTCACATTCCTCGTTGACAGCACTTGGATCTGTTTTCGCTTTCGGAGCCGTACGCGATACTCCAAAAAACGAGGCCACGTATGATTCCCGGTCCGACGCCATTTCACGTTTCGTAGCGCAGCTTAAACGAGGAATAAAATCAGGTAGCATTTTCCCATCGACATCATACACTTCATACCCCATCATCCGTGACACTGGCCCTGTCTTGCTGCTCGTATTGCCAGGAGCTTGAGCTGCCAGTTCTGTCCCTGCCATAAAGATGGAATTTCGCTTCCTGGACAGGCGCATTAGAGCTCGATCTTGTGTTGAAAACGACGACCTTTTCACTGGCACTGGATTTTTTGTTCGCTTTCGCTGCGGACGAGTAGGTTCATCATTTGGCACGTTTGGGCTCGATTGAGGAGACGCCAATGGCAACACAGTAACGGGCATAGGCGCTTCTAACGAGCGCTTAACATCACATGTTGTGGCCTCTATGGTACCAGCTGGCTCCACCTGAGTATTGGTATTACGCCCAGCGACGACAGTTTTCACAATTTTCCGTTTGGGGATTATGAATGACCCCGGGCTAGGAGGTGCAGCTGAGTCTTGTTTGGGCGCCTTCCTAGGAATGGGTACCTCATCAAGCACTAGCTTTTTGTCGTCAGGCTTCGTCTCATTTTCCATTTTCACTGTCGATGCAGAAATCGCGGGTGTTTTTGTTTGCCCCTCTTCTTTAACTTTATCTCTCACCAGCTCAGCTGTGCCTTCAGAGTCAATGAGTGGATCGGTTTCCATCGGTTTGGATCCAGGTCCCGAAGGTTCAACCGATGTTTCATTGGAAGTCGAAAAAGGAACCATCTTAGTTGAGTCTGCGTCTACACTTTCAGGCTTTTCGTGGGATAATTGTTCACGTTTAGCATCCCCAGAGGCTTCAGGCTCCACCTTCATGGCGCCTTTAATCGCTTCTAGTTCAGAAAATTCCGCTTTCATGGCCCCAGTGCTACCTTCCTGCATGGCGATTTCGGTAGTCGTACTTCGCATGTCCGCAGCAGAATCTCCGTCTTTGACTTCGAGCGTCTTTGCGATAACGGCGTCTGCCAAATCTTTTGTTTTGTCGTCGTCGCGCTTCCCTAGATCAGAAGGTTTACTCTTTGCCAAGGCGCGGGAATTCACTTCATTTTTATCGCCTGCACCATCTTTCACCAAGGCTGAAATTTTCTCCACAGCGAGACTAGTGGGTTCTATCTGCTTGGGCTTGTCTTGTTTCGAAATGCTAGCTCTGCGTAGTTTGCTCTTTGAAACGTTGTCTGTAGTATCCTTGTCAGCTGTCGGTCGCACTCGTGAACGTCGTCGAGGCTCCCCTTCATCCTCCACATCAGCTTCCGCACCAGCAGTCTTTTGTGCACCACGCGCTGCTCGGACCGGCTGCATATGATTCCTGTCCTTGTCTCTGAGCGTCTCAGCGGACTCCAGTCGTTTAAGTTTAAAAGCCGCCATTCTGTCATGTTCTCCAGAGGTCATCCGCATGGCGTGAAGCTTTTGCTTCCGCTGCCCCCTCAGTGCTGCTGCCTTCGATCTTGGTGATCCCACAGGCCACTTCGCCTTCTTTGACTCCTCAATAGATCGTTTATGTCGAGCCTTCACGCCTTTTTTCAGCAACCTGCGCTTCCTTTTCTTTGCGTCGTCATCCCCTCCAGACGAAGCGTCATCGCTGCTGTTGCCCTCGTGCCGACGCAGTCGCTTTTTCTTGCTGCGTCTCCTGACCTCCTTCTCATCTGCCTTCACTGACGTTTTCCCCACCTTCTTGGGTGTCACCTCTGTCGGCTGTGACGAGTCTGATGATTCCTCGTTGCTCAGAGAAGCTTGCAGATTCTTGAGCCACGGAAGTGGCTTCCGCAAGCGCGACGCATCGGACTTCGCCATGGCCATGCTGATGGACTCCGAATGGAGACCAAACTACTTTGCGTACTTAACATATAATATGTACACCACACCAAACGTACTGCGTAAGCATATTTTATTACACGTTGAAGTGGTAAATTCAATGCGTTTCGCGTCGACTTCGTCGAGACTACTTAGTACAACAACATTTACATGAACATGAACAGCATGGTTAAAGTCGAAAGGGGTGAAAATTGACGTATAGCACACGTACCAAAGCCTGCATGAGCTCCTGCTCGCGTTGTTGCAGCTGTTGCACTTGCTCCCGCAATTGCCTTATCTCGTTATTTGGACTGCTCGTTCCGTTTTGACGCTGTCGGAGGGTCCTGTTCTCAGCTTCAATCTCCTTGAGGCGTTGCTCCGCTACGGCTGCCCGTTGTGTCAACTTGTCATGGTCATCCTGAAGGACCTGAAGCTGGTTACGTCGTGAAGGTGACACAGAGGATAATGACGGCTTCATTGCACCACGAGGGGATAGCGATGTGTTGTTCAGTGGAAGTAACCGCGAGTTGGATGTAACGGATACTAGGCTAGACTGTTGTTGGGGCTGGCTAGTGTGTTGATTTAACATTGGTCCTGCTAGTTGTAGCCGAAGACGCAGTGCATGATTCTCTGCTCGAAGTACATGGTTTTCATGGCGCAGATTGCTGAGCTCCAACTCGACGGGGTCCACTTGAACCGCTGGCTTGTTGCGAATATTCTTGGCTCTGGTAGCGTAATGGAGTGTATTTAGTGTGTCTTCTAATGCTGTCGCTGACGGAGACACACATGCAATCATTAGGGTCAAACTCTGACCTCCAAGCGAATCCATTAGTAGTTTGGTCAGCTTGCTGTCGCGATATGGGATGAAATTACCATTGCTCGTTGTAGTGGCGCTTCCTCCTCCAGAAGACGATGCCAGCGCTGAGATAACCTTTCCTAACGTTAGAAGACTGCGATTGATATTGCTTGTTTCCTCGGTATTACTGGACTTTGTTTCTTTTAATCGTTCACTACCAGCGAGATCCACGAAGCTCATTTTCCCGTATCGAGTAACACCGTGACTCTTTCCGACGTCTGAGTCGCGTACCTCCGTGCGATCAACATGGACAGTTAACAATGAGTGACTGCGGCTTGAGTCAGCATTCATACTGTGTGACGCCACATGACGATTTCGGTGACCTTCAGCAACAACAGCTAGCACATCAGAGAGCGAGTCGCATCGCACGACAAGCAGGTCCTGCACGTAGAAACCGGCGCGCGCATTCCATCGCATGTTCAATGCACCGGATCCCGGATTAAGTAGGTCGAACACTTGCTCATTGTAGATTTCACAGTACGACGCACGAACGACAGTCTTCACGTCGATAGGGGCTTGATCTAAAAGTGAGAAGATGTGTTTCAGCGATCGTGGAATCAATCCATCCGACAGATCCATTGCATTGGAATCCCCCATTCCCTCGTTGCGTAATTCAGTACCTGCTAACAGCTCGTTGAGGCCCGACATACTGTAAGTTTTGCCTGATCCGGTTTGGCCGTAAGCGAAGACAGTAGCGAGATACCCTTCTACCACTGACTCGAGGAGCGGGATCACCCCACAAGTACGAAAGAACTGCCTTTGAGAGAGCTCCTCCGATGCGCACAAGTCGAACTGGAAGCTGCGGACAAGCTCACGAGCTGACCCTGAACTGTTGTTACTACTGCTGCTGCTGTTCTGAGTGGACACGACTTGAAGTGTCGTGGGCTGCTTCGGCGGAAAACGAAATACTGATTGGTCCCCTCTTGCGCGCTCTGCTGCGCTCATAGGTCGGCATCGGACCACTACGCGCACCGTATCTGCACGCCCTTTTGATTTGATATCACCCTGTCCCGCCTCGCTAATCACCGACAAGTCTGTTGTACCATAATCTGCAAGCCGGCGAGGACTTCTCTCAACCCGTGGTGACGGAACCTCAGGTGTCCGCTGCCGTTGCACCGGTGGCAGCCCTGGAGGCCGCCGCGACGCTGTCACACTCGGTGAACGGAGGCGACGTATCCGTCGAGCTCCCCTGGGTGGAGCAGCGGCTATCATAGACTAATAGAGCCGCAGGTGGCGCTCAGCACAGCGTCCACAAATAAGTCAACATTGGCTTCAACATGTATACACAGTATACCAGTATACATACCACAAAATTATTCACTCGGCATAAATATATACCACGTTGACACGCGTCCGCAATTTCGGATCTGCTTGACCCCATAATGTCGATCGGTTCCTTTATCTCGGTGCTGTCTGTGGCGCTGGCGCTGGCCGTTGCGCAGGCTGCGCGCACTGCTGTAGTGCTGGAATCTCCGGAGCTGCAGAAGACGCACTCCAAATTCTTCAAGCTGCTTGAAGGTGCGACGATGTTTCCGACACAAAGCGCGTTGATGCAATTGCTGACTCTCTTCATTCTGCTCTACCTGTCTGTATAATACAGCCCGCGGCCATGAGCTGAGCTTCTTCTCCGGCGAGGAGGAGCAACCGTTGGAGCTGGAACTCTTTGGAGAGCGCACGTACGAGAACCTGGTGCTGTTTACGCCCCAGAAGGCGCTGGGCTCCCTGCGCAAGTCTGACCTGCTGCATTTCGTGGAGGAGGGCGGCAACGTGCTGTTGTCGGCTAGTAAGAAGATTACTAAGGTGCAGCGCGAGTTTGCGCTCGAGTGCGGCGTCGAGTTCGAGAAGAAGGGCAATGTCGTGCTGGACCACGTCAATCCCATCGCGGACGAAGACGATATTTACAACTCGGTGATCGCCGCCAAGGACTTCGTAGCCTCGGAGCGTGTGGTTGGATCGCTTGCTTCTAAGCCCAAGACCGTCGCTTTCTCCGGCGTGGGCATGTCGCTCGAGCCGAACAAGATCCTGGCCTTCCACGCTCTCATGGCTCCTGCCACCGCGTACTCCGCCAACCCGGTGAAGCCCATCACAGACAAGGTAGTGGCCAGTGACTTGCTCTTCGGCAATCAGATCGGCTTAGTGACTGCCGTCCAGGGCCGCAACAACGCCCGTCTTGTCTTCGCTGGCTCGCTCGATCTCTTCAGCGACAAATATTTCGACAACAAGGACTTCGCCAACGCCGAGTTTACCGACGCCGTGACCAAATGGGGCTTCCAGGAGAGTGGCGTTCTGCGCATGACCAACGTGAAGCACCACCGCGAGGACGGCTCGCAGCCGGCCAAGATGTTGAGCGACGCGAACCGTGGCGACCAGCCGATCACGCTCTACCCGGACGCTGAGGTGGCGCGTGATTCGCTTGTGTACCGTGTGAAAGACAATCTCACGTACTCTCTGGACCTCCACGAGCTCAAGGATGGAAAATGGGTGCCGTACAAAGCGGATGATGTGCAACTTGAGTTCGTTATGCTTGACCCGCACGTGCGCACGACGCTGACCCACGACAATAAGGGTCATTTCTCGGTGACATTCCAGGCTCCCGACGTGTATGGTATCTTTCTCTTCCGTGTGATGTATCGCCGTCTGGGTCTCTCTACGATCTATACGACTACGCAGGTGTCACTGCGCCCGTTCAAGCACGACGAATACGAACGCTTCATTCCCGCTGCATACCCGTACTACGCCTCGGCCTTCTCGATGATGGCTGGTGTGTTCCTCTTCAGCGTGTACTTCCTGTTTTACGATGGTAAGAAGTAAGAATGCGGACGTAAACGCCGCTTCTGCGTCTGAGACTCGAGTCTAGCAGAAAATGAAGACTCATGCCTGTAAAGGGTGACGAAACTCATCAATTCAATTGATTGGCCTTCAACTGGTTATCGTTATCTGTGTGTGCTAGAATTTTTGTTTGCTTGAAATTAACTCACATCACCTGGACACAAAAACCAAACCATGCCTGCTCGACAACTTGGAGTTAGTTTGCGATCAACCCGCACCTTTGAAGTTCAAGCAGTGTGCTTGCACTGTAATTGTGCGTGGTGTAAGGAACGAGAATATCAACACGTCAATATTTTGATGAAGGGTACCTGGTTGCAATCTCGAAAGGCAATTACATGCATAATTTTATAACTTGGTCTCCCCAGCACGACATCAAGAGCCTACGCCAGCTGCTCCTTCAGCGGTGCCGGCACTACTAGCTCGGGACCGGCGTGGGGCACATTGAAGCGTTGCCTTCGCGCTTCCTGGGCTGGTGAGTGGGTCTTTGCAGTCTTTTGGAGCTTCCCGGGGCTCATATCGCGAGATACAAGATTGTGTGCATCAGAGTCTGATTCAGTGCCATCCGAGTCCGTATTCAGGGCGGTCGCCAAGGAACGGTTGCGACGTCCACGAGATTGATGTTGGCGCTTGGAGCCAATGGCGCCTCTCCTCTTGCTCGAACTCGAGTGTATGTAAACACGCTGAAGGCTGCGGAGGGCGTCTTCCGCCTCCGCTTGCTCTTCCGGGGTCACTTCAACATTACGCACATACGTTGAGCTCCCCAATTTTTTCGGGATCGGGATCTCAGCGATGGACTCGCTCGCGAGCTTCTTCGAGATGCGCATGGGATTGCAGCACAGCCGTGACGACAGAAAAGCTCGCAGCGTAGTTCCCTCGGCAACATCCAGCACACCCTTAAAGAACGCGTCGATAAGCGCAGCTGCATACACTTCTTCATCGTGCGACCACGGACCACTACGCCGGAACACACGCACAGGGCTTACACTAGGCGTACTGGCCACACTCGCTGTCCCAGCGCTAGATACACTGGCAGTGCTGAGCTTACGCTCGCGCTTCACTGGTGTGGCCACTGGTGGAGGAACTTTCTTATGCGCTTCCTCGTGAGCAAGACGCAGCTCCGTGATGCGGCTTTCCACCTCAAACAGCTCCTCCGAGAAGTCATCGTCATCCGAGCTATCCGACGAGGCATTGCCTGCACCTGTGACCTTGCGCACGTACGTAATGGAGCCGACGTTGTCCGGAAATTTGCGTTCGCCCATGCGCTGTGGTGCAAGCTTCATAGACAACTGCTTCGGCGTGCAGCCTAGCTGTTGGCACAGGTAAGTAACTAGCTTCGTGCCTTCAGGCAGATCCAGAGATCCGGCTGTAAAGTACTCGAACATCGTAGTGACGAACTCTTCCTCTTCGGGCGACTCGAAACCTGTGCGAATGATTGTTGGCTTGCCGCGTTTGGGCTTGAAGTCATTTCGATCTGCCTTCCTCTTGTAGCCATGACCAGGCGTCTTCTGGTGGAGACGGAATGCATCGTCGTCGTCCTCCTCCTCATACTCACCCAGTTTATACAGTCTGCGCTGTTGTGAATAAATGTCATCCCCTTCTTCGCCGTAGTAACGGCGGCTGTTCAATAGTCCAGAGGTGAAGTTGGCCTCTCGGAGCTCTGCTAACTCACGATCAACTTCCTGTCGTACCTCCTCACTTGGAGGAGGATTGGCAGCTACAAACACCGAAGCTCCAACCTTCCTAGGGATTTTCCGACCGGCCAATGACTCTGTTCCTAGTTTCATCGAGACGCGGCGGCGGTTGCAGCATAATTTCTCTGCCAGGAACTTGCGGAGCGTCACGCCCTCGGGTAAGTCCAGTAGTCCTTCAAGGAAGAAGGACACGAGCGCAGCGGCGTACTCTTCTTCAGCAAGAGACCAGACTCCACTGCGAAGATAGTTCGATGAGGGCGAAGACGGTGTCTTGGTAGGGCGACGCTTGATGACGGCGTCTGCCTGGACTAGTAGGTCTAGTTTGGACAATTTGTCTTCTTCCCAAGCAGCGGAAGAGGGATTCTGCTTCTGAGTTTTTCTCTTTTTTGTTTCCTCTCCGCCCCGGCGGCTACCAGTAGCAGCCGCTTGGACGGCATCGTCGGCCGACCGAGTGAAAATCGGCTTAAAAGGCTCTCGTTCCTCCTGCTTGTACCCCTGCTCCTGACGAATGTAATACGGCGTCGGTTTGACGTCATCTCGGCTATGCATGCCGTCAACCTGCGAAGCTACGGGCGAATCGGCCGACGGTTGCTGGAAGTCCTGGAGGATCGCCACGGCACACTGGAGCTCGTCAGCACTCCACTTGCGGCTAGGCTCACGCTCCTGACGAAAGGGAGGGGCGCGCGGCGCCTGTTGCTCCTCCTCGAGGGCAGGACTCAGGATCATGGAGAGATCCATAGTGTCCCTGTTGTTCGCTTTTTCTTTCTTGGGCTTGTTCTGCTTGCGCTTGGACTCGAACTGAGGGCCAGAGCAACCCACCAACCACAGCGGTCTGCCCCCTCTCTGATGGCGACACTGCGACTCCCACACAGCAGGTACATGTATAGCTGTCCGTGTGTGTGTCACGTCACGCTTTATCTTGAATTTGGTATGATGTTGCACTCAGGTGCAACCTCATACAAATTCCAAGCGTTTCGCGAACAGGACGTGTCGCTAGTGCACACAAGCGGGATCTTCCTCCGCACAAAGCGACGAATGCAGGAGCTACGAGAGCAGGATGAATCGCTGGACGACTATGTGTGTCGACACTGCTGATGAAACCTTCATCATGAAGGCGGGTCCCAGGAAAGCACGCTGCCAAAGACGTGAAAAAAGTGAGGTGTAGATCATGGCAACAGTACATCGCGGATAGGGTTCACCAGACTCGGTGCTTGGCTGCAGGTCAAGTATTCAGCGCGAATGCATTCTTCTCGCTTTGGGCACCTGATCGGCACGGAAGCTCGCATTCGCTGGGCGATGCCAGCGATCGCTTCAGGAGAGGGGGGAGGCAACTAGTCCTCGGGACGGTACCGGTTGCAGTTGCCTGCAACTTGAGCGTTACATGTCCAAGTTTCTATGGAACGCCTGTAGGATTTGCGGCTCTACCTCTCCTCAAGTGAAGTGAAGATCAGAGGGAGCCTTGCTGCGTTTAATATCGCTCGCAAAATCGATGTAAAGTCTGCGGCGTTAGACTGTGGAGCTGCACCAAGTCTGGGTATGCTCAACGTTGAAATCAACAGTCCACAGCGACACGAGGACTGAATTTCCTTGGCCACATGTGGATACTCTGCTTGGCGTCGTTGCAGTCCTGGTTTTGCGACAAAAACTGCATCATGCATCGAACGAGCCGTCGAAAGTATTGACTCGAAACTGTGCAGATCGCGCTCGCGTTTGTGGACACCCAGGTTGCACCAAACCTCACAGCAAGATTCAGGGCAAAGTATGATCAGCGGCTTCCTAGCCTTATTTTTCAAATGCACAATACACGTACAACGCTTGATTTTGCATAAGTTTACTTCGATGTTTATAATAATACTTACTTACGAAGCAACCAGATTGGGTTGTGCTGGTCTTACCAACCGCTGGTATTATTATTATAATTATAATATAGATCATTCAAAGCGATTCTCCACAGACCAATGTCAAGCGCAAACAAGATAAACCCTGTAATACCGGTAAGGGGTAGGGAGCAGATCGGAAGGATGGCGATGAACGATTGTTGTACTCTGGAGTACTACACTCCTGGCCAAATTAATCCGGCCACCCACACTTTGTACTGCCAATCAGTCAATATTTGGCATTTGGGGGTGCGCTTTTGATATGAGTTTTCTATTGCTTAGAGAAAGAAGGTGTGTGTGTTAACGATCGGGATTTCGCAGTTTGAAGGGTAGCTCCCATACAATAAACCGATTTGGGCATGTGGTCCAAACTTTCGGCCACCCTCGCCTAACCCTTTCCATAGTAAAGTCAAAACAAATGTAACGAAATGATTGTACTA
>NW_008648988.1:19421-33383 GCF_000247585.1 Phytophthora nicotianae INRA-310 | reverse complement strand
TAGTACAATCATTTCGTTACATTTGTTTTGACTTTACTATGGAAAGGGTTAGGCGAGGGTGGCCGAAAGTTTGGACCACATGCCCAAATCGGTTTATTGTATGGGAGCTACCCTTCAAACTGCGAAATCCCGATCGTTAACACACACACCTTCTTTCTCTAAGCAATAGAAAACTCATATCAAAAGCGCACCCCCAAATGCCAAATATTGACTGATTGGCAGTACAAAGTGTGGGTGGCCGGATTAATTTGGCCAGGAGTGTAGTAAGTAACTTGCAGTGCTTGATGCACAGGATCAAGCTTGTCAGAAACTTTGTGCGTTGATGCACAAACTGGATTTCTGCCAGCATACCTCAGCGTGGACACAGGTTGTGTCCCGACGTAGGTAAAAAAAAAAAAAAAATGGAGGAATATCCATAATCCAGTACTAATGTATTAGAACCAGTTGCAACCATAAGTTCGCATGCGTGTTAGCATCAAGAAAAGTGTACTGAAACATTCTATTGCTATTGCACAACTAAAGTGTTGGTACGTTGACGCCCCAACTTGTGTTATTCTTCAGTTTGTAGTACCCCGAGTCGCGTAATTGCCATCTCGACGTCCAACCAGCTATGGAGGCCACTCTGTGTGGATACATTGCCGCCCCTTGACAACGGAGCTTTGCTTTTATCCTTGAGCACATAGTGGCTACCTGTTACTTACTGCCGGAGTTATTCTACCACGTCTTCGTAGATTACACCGTGGAGTTCGATTAAAAGAGCATGCATTATGCATTTGACCTGCAGCATCTCATATCCATAATTAAATCCTATGGTGTGCAAGTGAACTGCGTACGAAAAGTCCAGCTATAGACATCTAAAGATTACCGAATATTAATTTTTTCTGATAGAGATAAATCGAGCAGCCATCTCATCCAGGTTTTCCAGATTATGGAAAAATACTCAGACTTCTGATAATCCCAGGTATGACCTAGTTTTAGTCTAGGTTCTTTCCAGGTATCGTGATTTGAGGCCGAATCATATGCAAGAAATTTATTTCCAGCGCATATTACGGTTTCAACCAGATTTCAACCATGGACAACACGTATGCGCGCTAGCCGCGAACATTCGCAAGTGACTGAGTCCAGAATCTGTCGGCATTATTTCACTTGACTTCCCTAGAGAATAATGCAATCAGAAATCGACAGGTCTTTCCAAGTTTAATCATGCGTCTGGACCATCGCAGTAATGGCTTCCAACGTCGGATCAGGTACTGTTTGTTTTTGGTTCTTTTTGGGAGGTGGCAGGACGACTACCGCGTTGTTCTTGAACCCGCGCAGGAATGCAGCAGCCGCTCGCATTGCGTTGTCGTTCAGCCACGCATCACCAATGTAATGGGCTAAGGACAACCCGTTACCAAGCACACACTGTAGTGAAGAAAGCAGGTAAATTAAACTCTGGTTGATTGACGTGACGGCATCAAGGCCGTCACAGCCATTAACTCTTAACTCTAGTTTTGGGATCTGATTGGCCACCGTGCACTCACGGTGGCAACCGTGTGACAGAGCCCTGTCACACCACCTCTTACTAAGATTCGGAGATACGCACGTGGCCGCTACGGTTGCGGTCACTAATCAAGTTGAGCTGGAGAACAACAGGACAGAAGCACTGGATCAATGGCAGATGGTGGTGGAGAAGCAGACACAGAGAACAGGCCCGTGCCAGACGCAGGAGACTTCGACACATACGTGAAGGAGTTAGGAAGGTGGGCCTTGTACGATTACAGCGGCATACGCAAGCCGCTGAGTGACGACGAGATGCGGAGCTTGTTCCACCACCACCAACGGACTCGCAGCAAGCCAGTCGCGGTGACGCGGACCGTGACACTGAATTCGCTGGACAACGCGTGGACGTCGTTCGCGAACCGCTGGAACACTGATGGCGCCACTAGGTTCATCCCCTCCCTTGAAAGACGCGAAGCGGAGCATGAAGCGCGCTGGCAAGGCGAGTTCACAAGGTAGCGTATGACGCTGATCGCGGCTGCTGTTATGTGGATTATACCAGTGGGTACACCTGGTGTTCGGAAAACGGTCGCCCGAGACCCAGCTGGGATGCATGGGAGCAGGAAAAATATCAAGTCTCCGAGGCGGAGCGAGAACTTGTTGGGCAATACCGTAGGGCAATGAGCGATGTTAGGCGCGGTGGGCGGCCGCGCCACCCGGAAGACCTGCAGCCGCTGGAGTCGTTGCCCCGTACGCCTCCGCGCAGTCCGGAACGCACTACTCGATGCTCCCAGATATAGGCCATTGGGCCAAGCCAACGCACGAGATACTGGCGGTGCAGAGGGATGGGGTCGTCGCGGGCGGGAGCCCCGCGACCCGAACGCGTACACTGGGGAGCGGCACGATGATCGTCGTGCCCCAAGATCACCTCCACGATATGAAGGACGTGGCCATCACTATCAACAAGTGGTGCAGGGCCGTCACGCTGGAACCGTGCAGCGTGACCAGCGCGAGGAGGCCGAGGCTGTCCGAAGCCGGCAGCGCGCGATGGAGCGGTTGAGTCGTCTGGAACGCGAGATGGCGGAGCTGCGCAGGGAGCTGGAGGAGCCTCCGCGCCCTGAGCGGGGGAACCACGATTGATGGGAGGCGGAGGCGCGGGGTTATCGTCGGCGCTAGGGATGGTGGGCGGGTGATAACGTCGGAGTCGTCCGACGTAGAAGGTAGGATGGAGGCGTAGAGCGGTAAGAAGTAGGAGCGGCTTAGTATCCCCTAATACCTTCGTGACTTTGAATGGTCCAAATAAACTCGGCGCGAGCTAATTCGCGCTCAAATTAATCACAACAGACTAATGAACCCCCTTTGTAGACAACAACACACGGTCGCCAACGGCGAACGTATCCATGTTCCGGTGTCCACACCGGTCCGCATATTCATTTTGACAGCCGACTGCCGTTGCGATGGAGTCCGGAGCGTAACGAGTTACACACTTGCGCTGATGAAGGAAGGTATGAACAGCCACAGCAACTCGAGGCTGCGGCGCGGGAAGAAGAGCGAAGTTAGCCGTCAGGGACATCACGATACTCCACAGCTCGACGGCGACAGCTCGACGGCACCGTGGGGAGATCAATGTCCTTGAAGTCTAGTTGGCGACACTCTGTGCCACTGGTCCAGTCGCTCCGGGTGGGAGTTGACCGTGGTGAGATGACTGGGCCCGCCCTTGCGCCGCCCTTGTAGCGGCGCGTGTGGGCATAACAGACGTGGTTGCAGCAGCGCTGCTTCGCGTGGTAACACCGTTCAGGAGCGCGGTCTCGTCAGGGGCAGTGCCGCGCTGATAGAGGCCGGAGCCACCCCACCACGGGGAGGGGCACCAGGGTGGCATCAGAAGCGGAGGAGGAGCGCTCAACACCAAGGAGCGCTGGAACGCGAGGATGCCGCCCGAAGTTGATATAGAACGGGGTGTGATCCGCCGACGCGTGCTCAGCATTGTTGACCGCAAACTCGACCATGGGGACGAAAGAGCTCCACGACTTAAAAGACGCAAAACTCCGCAGCACGTCCTCAACAACGCGGTTGACGCGCTCCGTTTGGCCGTCTGTTTCCAGGTGTGACGCGGTGGACATTAACAGCCGCGCTCCCACTAACCGGAATAGTTCTGTGGTGAAGCGCCAGTTGGCTTTCGTGAATAAGAAAACTGGTTGATGGGAAGCGACCCGATCCAGCCCTGAGACTCATGGTCGACGACGGTGCGTCAGTGATTACGTCATCATCGGTGAGGATTACGCAATCACCGGAGTGGATCGACATGATGCAATCATTTGGGTACACGATCGACCGACAAGGACACGATCCACTGATGACACATCATCTGATTTGTACCCACGGCTAGTACCACGCGACCAGGCTACAGAGGGGATAGAAAGGGCAGTATAGGATGGACAGAAGGTATTGGACCGATAGGACTTAAAGGAATAACAGAGTGGAATTTGCCTCATTTAGAACAAGTGTCTTCGGTTCAAGACTTCTACCAAGGACACGCGTCAATCACCAGAGTTTGCAGCTTGGCCGGTAGATCGTCTCCACTCTCGCCCCCAACTCCCCCGCTATAGAAAGCGGTCAAGCCTCGCAAGTAAAGGAACAAGGAACCCCCCGTAAAGGAACAAGCACACCCCAAGTCGATCAAGATCGACTACCTACCTGGCGCGTAGCCTGAAGAGTATCCACGTTACGCCAAACCCCAAACCATCCCGCGTCCCGCCAAGACGAGACCAACCCACGGCCAAGCCTCTCATCGAGTCCACCAGAGGAGTGTAGCCAGCCCCGCCGACGGGTACACAAGGTGAGCCCTCAGCAACCCCACGGTTATCGGAGTACCCCCTCCGTCAGTCGGCAGTCCAGGGTACTGTGTGTCTGAGTGGATCGCAACGCAATTTTGCGAACCCCACTCCACCACAGTTCTCTCCAGAAAGTGGCAGTGAAGCGAGGATCTCGATCAAATACGATCGAGATTGGAAGGCCGTGGTGTCGATAGACAGTATCGACGAAGATCGCCGCAGATCGTTGAGCGGTGATGGAAGCAGCCACAGGAGCAAGATGAACCATCTTGCTAAACCGATCAGCAAAGACGAGGATACCAGTGTGGCCTTGGCCATCCCGAGGCAATCCAAAGAAAAAGTCCATGCCCACGGAGGACCACGGTGCATCTGCAACCGGAAGAGGATGAAGCGGCGCCTGCTTCGCCGCTGAAGGCTTCACCCTTTGGCACGCCTCACAGGAGCGGACCCACTTCCGCACCCATTTGTACATGTGCGGCCAGTAGTAGTCGCGAGACAACGACGCAAACGTCTTCTCGCGACCGAAGTGACCGCCACTGGGAGTATCATGGAACTCGTGAATCAGGCGAGCGGGTAGGCCATCGTCTAGCGAGACGACGACGCGTGGAGGGTCCGAGCGGTCGATGCAAAATGTTAGCAGGTTCCTGTCGAGCGCGTAGCGGTCAATACGGGCGCGACCGCGTGGGGATAATTGACGCCGCGCCGCGGTGGATGGATCCGTCAAGTACTTGATAATTTCTATGCACACAGCGTTCGACTCATACGCGGACGCGATCAAGTCACGGAGAGGACTGTTAGCAGTAACTGCGACTGCTGTCTGCTCTTCAGTTGTGCACACTGCACACTGCACAACCGTTTTCATCCTCGTCGCGAACAGCGTGGCGACCCGACTGCACGTAGCCTGGCCGACGCGCTGTCGCGCAGGCGAGGATGTTGGTTTACCAGGCTTGTAGTGAACAACAAAGTTGTACTCGGAGAACAGCGAGAGCCAGCGCGCCATGCACTGGGGCAGATGAGGGCTCTTCGTCGCTGTCCGTAGCGACGCGTCATCCGTGTAGATTGCAAAGATCTACTCTCCAAGGAGATTGACGCGGAACTTGATCAATACGTAGCGCATGGCCAGTAGTTCCCTGTCGTGAACTGTATAGCTGCGTCCCGCCGGCTTCAGCTGGCGCGAATGGTTGCTCACGACCCGCTCGTGGCCTTCGTCGTCTAATTGCACCAGGGCGCAGCCGATCGCAAAGTCGCTTGCGTTGCAGACAACGTGGAATGAGTGATCAGGAAGTATGAGGACGGGTGCGGTGGATAAGCTCTGTTTCGCCGAGTCAATCGCAGCCTGGTGTTCGGGACGCCACAACCACGTGACATCAGCTTAAGGAGCTGCGACAATGGGCGAACCGTCGCAGCGAAGCTCTTCGAGTAGTGGTGGAGATAGGTCTCAAGGCCCATGTAATGGGCTCACTGTGTGTCCACTACTTCGGCTTACACGTTAACGCACGTGTGTGAGGAAGAGTAGTTTGCTTAAACTTAGATTAACTATACTTACGTCTCGTAAGTATATAATTACTTGAATAAGCAAGCAAAAACCGATTTACCGTAAGAATGAGAACTGTTATTTATGCTTATATTTTGTGTTTGGGTTTCCTCCTAAAGTGACATTCTAAATGAAAGGTATTTGCCAAGGAGTGGTTGACAGAATCCTGCTAAGCTAATTGGTTGAAAGATATCGCCTTTCAACCAATAGGAAATCTAAATGCACACAGACCAGTGGTCTGTCAAATGTAACCATTGGTGTATCTCACACCAACGTGACACCCATTGTCGTAGTCAAGTGGTTACATGGAGCCACTTGCGTGTAACCCCGTTACAGCCCAGACACTGGCACAGTTGCTGGTGTTGTGGCGCCGGCCAAGCACCAGATCACCTCAATCTTTTCTGGGTCAGCACGGACGCCATCCTTGCTGACGTACTGGAATCTCGGGATGCACTTCTTTAAGTTGGCGTACAGCTTGTTTTACCGCATGACGACGAACACCTGACAAAGTTGCCCCAAGTGTACTTCAACGTCCGTCATGCCGCCCTCGGCACGACTGTGAATGAAAAAGTCATCAAAGTAGCTAGGCGCGAAGTCTCGGAGGGGTCGCAGCAAATTCGATACTATGCGATTGAAGGTGGCAGGGGCATTCTTCATCCCCTGGGGTATAACCAGCCATTCCGAGAGCATGTCGCTGGGCGTGCTGACGGCTGTCTGTGGCACATCCCCTTCACGCATCAAAATCTGATAGAAGCCATCCATTAAGTCAATGGCACTATACGTGGTACTACCTGACAAGGTGTCGAGTACCATGTCCTTTCAAGAAATTGGCGTCTGTGCCGGGATGGTGGTGCCATTGAGCTTGTTGATGGCGTGGACAATGCGCCATGCACCGGTTGTTTTCTTCACGCAAAATGTCGGGCTGGAGTGTGGCAACAGACTTTCACGGACATGGCCGGCTTGCCGACGATTCTCGAAGAAGGCGTCTATTGCTTCGACTTCGTCGCGGGGAAGTGGCCACTGCCGCGTCACACAACACTTCGCTCCGGGCACGAGATCGGTCGCGTGCCGCACACCAGGGGGGGGGGGGAATACTGCTGGGACCTTGTCGGGGACAATGTCAATAAACTCACGAACAAGAGGGGCGACTGGATTGCCAGCGGCCTCGAGTGCCGCCAATGATTGAGCGGCGTAGCGCGCCTCACGGGCCGTCTTCGGCTCTGCTTGATGTCGGACGCCGGTTCTGTGAATTCAGTTTCGACTGCCGCTATGGCGGCGGAATTATCCGTCACAATCATGCAGACTAGTTCGATCTCACCGTGCTTCAGCTCGCGGAGGAAGTGTTTCCACGACAGACCAGGCAATTGAGTGATCTCATTCGCGTCGCACGGAGGGCTTGCGACCTCGATATCGTGTACTCGGGGAACCTCGAGTGTATCGTTTTTCATCAGGACCGAGATGACTTCGGACTTAGGCGGAGCTGAGTCCAGTGAAGCTGTGCGAGAACGTCGCGGTTTCCGACGATCCGGACGACGGACAGGGCGAGTATCACCATCCCCTGCAGACAACGAGAGGTCGGGCTCAAGTGAGTCAGTATGAGGGGGCATCGCGTCATGACCTCGGCACCGAGGCACTGTGTGCTCGAGGTGAGCGCACCTTCGTCTTCTTCAGGAAGCTCCCACTCTACCACGGGCGGGGGCACACGCTCGACCGCAAGTGGAAGTGCACGCTCTACCACATTTTCTTCGCCAAGGAGCTCTCGCTCAACCACCCCGGGAACCTCTGCTCGTACGCGCATAGGAGACTACTATCTGCCACTTTCATTTCTCGGTGTGGGAGTTCCCGCTCGACCGCCCGCGGGAACCTCTGTTCGGCCGCGTGTGTGTGTGTGTGGGGGGGGGGGGGGGGGGGCATGCTCAACCACGTCGTATTCACTCGTCGGGAACCTCTGCTCACCGTGACACGGGAACCCATGCTCGACCGCGTCATATGTGTCCTGAGTTATTGGCTCAGGACTACGCACTCACGAACCGCACACGAAGGGCCATCGCACACTTCGGAGTCAATAGTGGTCATGGAGGCAGGGCCCATGACTGCAACATGTGGACAATGATTAAGGGCCCCGCTCAGGGATGCCAACACAGCGTTCACGTCGATGTCGCGTGGACGGAAAGTTCTTCTCAACCAGTCAATGTGAGGTTGGTGGCGAGCAAGCCATGGGATACCGAAGATACAATCAAAGGCGTCGCCAAGTTCGATCACCAGGAAGTCATCCGACCCCTGCAATCCATCGAACTCGTAAGCAAAGGAGACAGAGCGCCGCGGTAGTTGCTGCGGCTTGCCGTCAGCATACTTGACGACCATATCGCCAGGACCTTCACGTATAGTAGTGTCCGCCGGTAACACCGACAAACTATCGTCGCGAACGAAGTTGTTCGTCGCGCAAGAATCCAGCAGAGCGCGGAAGGGGCGTTGAGCTCCTTCGACGGCAAGACTGAGTCGAGTCGCTCCCGGAGGTGGTGGCTGTTAGATGTGCACAAAGCACAAGTGGGCTAGGAGGGGGTCCTGCCACCAGAGGACCATCCCTCCCTCTAGATCCAGTAGGGCGCCTTACACATACGGGTCGTCGCCGTTTTTTTTGCAGAAGTAATGGCGACTTCGTCGTGGGCTGTGACGTTCGCCACAACCGGAGTTGGCGTGCGGCACACTGCCGCGCGATGTCCAGGTTTCTTGCAACGGAAGCAACGCAACGGGGGCGGTGTGCGCATCGAAGGTCGAGCCGGAGCAGGACGGCCGCTATAGTGCTGGATTGCTTCCACTTCCATCGGCTCTGGTCCAGGTTCAGGTACGAGAGGCCGTAAGACGTCAAACGCTTGCGACGCCGGGGAGCTGTAGTCTTCGCGTAAATCAATCGCGAAGGCCTCTTCGAGAGTGCTCGGGGTCTTCTTTGTCAAATAGGAACGCTGGTAATCATCCCGGAGACGAAGACGTGGACCTGGGTCGCCATGTCGACTGGGTTAGTTGTGATGCACGACACCAGGTGTCGTGCTCGTTGAATATACTCGAGCATGAACAAGCGTCCCTGCTTCAAGGAAAGGAAAGCAGACCGTTGAGCAGTCTCGTCCTGCGTTGGCTCGAATGCGAGCCGTAGGTCGTTCTTCATGGACGTCATCGTTGGGAGGCAAGCGGGGTCAGCGACATGCTTACCGAGCGCCCACTCCTTCGCTTTGCCACCTGGTTTGGAGAGGAGAAAGCGAATCCTCGCAACCTCGGTGGACAACTGCCGAGCTTCAACTGCGATGTCCACCTCGCAGAACCACCGGCTTAGGTGAAGGCGTCTGTCGCCTTCGTCATTGTAGGTGAAGTCATCGAACTTGACGATGTCAGTTTTGTTCTTGGACGGCGTGGGAGTCGACAGTCGCAGACGTAGTTCTGCGAGTTCATGAGCGGCCAGTGTTGTTGGTCTTCCGAGTCGGCCGTGAGTAGCGCCTGGATGACAGTTTCGCCGGATGCAGCGGCGAGGCGGTGAAGCGCTTCCCATTCAATCGACGAGAGATGGGGGAAGCTGGTATGCTCGAGCGACGTGGTGATCATCTTGGACGCGTCGTTCATCGACGTGTCATTCATCTTTGGCGTTGGACGGAATACAAAGTGCTACCAGGTGTAACTGGCTAAGGACAACCCGTTACCAAGCCCACACTGTAGTGAAACGAAGCAAGTAAATTAAACTCTGGTTGATTAACGTGAAGGCATCAAGGCCCTCACAGCCATTAACTCTTAACTCTAGCTTTGGGATCTGATTGGCCACCGTGCACTCACGGTGGCAACCGTGTGACAGGGCTCTGTCACACGTAAGCAGTACAGGTCGGAGTAGAATAGATCGAAGCCAAAGGCTGTAATAGATGTAGTGGGCCATGTATCCAACAAATGTAGTAGCGTAGCTTGTGGTCGAGCAGGATCTCCAACTATTGGCTTTATATCTCCACTTAGCCGTGTGCAAGATAGAACCGTGTTGCAACAAATGTCTTGTATATTTCACAGCCACTGCATTGCTTCCAACGGATCTCTTGAATTCTACAGCTTTCTCGATAGAAATCACAAAATACATCCTCTGCTTGTCCCTGTTCGTCGTCGCTACTGATTTCTATCTCTTCGCCCTTTTGCAATCCTGAGTGTATCTTTTCCAAAGCACAGATTCTAAAAGGCGATACCGGATTTTTTTATTAGGGATAACGTCTGGATCTACACGCCACTGTGCGCGCCCGTGTCCGTGTCGGATAGGGAAAGTGTCCATCCCGATGAGGACAGGGACGGAATGATGCTCATAGTTCACGTAGAATGGTGCCTAAACTGCGTTACTGAGTGCGAAACCTACCATAGGCGAGAGATAACTCCATGACTCGAACGACGTGGCGTAGCCCTTCAGACCGTCTTCAAGGCCTCGGTTCGCTCGCTCGGTTTGGCCATCCGTCTCTGGGTGTGGCGCGCTGGATATCTTCCACCGCGTCCCGACGAGCTGGAAGACTTCGAACGAGCAAGCGGAGGTTCAGCGAGGATCGCGATCGGAGGCGATCGACGCCGGTAAGTCACGGGGGCGGTACACGAGATCCAGAAAGATCGCAGCTATCTGCGCCGTGGTGATGGCTGCTGCAACAGGGACAAGTTGGATCATCTTGCTGAAGTGGTCGACAACGACGTGGATGCCAGCTCGACCTTGGGTGTCGCGGGGTAGACCGAACACGAAGTCCATGCTAACGGAGGACCGCTGCTCCGATGCCGCTGGGAGAAGCCGGAGTGGGGCTTGCTTCGACGATGAAATTAAGTGATACTAATAATAATAGCAGCATTGGGTTGTTCAGAAAGGTTGAATTCTTCGAGTAATAGTTAGCGACAACGCTTGCTGACCAACTCTGTTCGCACGGAGCTCTGTCGCCATATGAAATCCGGTATATGAGCATAATAACGCCGCAATAGCTTCCTTGATACTGTATATTGGGTGCTTGACATCAAGGGCTCTCCTTATCATTGTGGATTAGCGGAGCGCCACCGCTACGCGGCCGTAATTTATGTTAGGTTGCAGTTGTTCAGGCCTTTCCCGCCTTCGCTTCGCTTCGTATGGATTATACTCCTTTTTAAGCCCCATTTGTTTATCGATTACCCATAAAAATTGCCTTTACCCATTTATCGACTACATTTAAATACTCCATTTTACCCATTTACTTTATTTAACCCTACAAATTATTATCGTTTCATAACAATATTTGTCATGTCTAAATCTCAAGGCGATCACTGCAGCCCGTAGGTGTAATGTGCTTTGTACTATAGCCTCCTGCATATAACAATACCAACACGTTAAAGTACATTTTTTCTATCATTCCTTGTGTTATACACTTTATTTAGGAGTATTTAGTGATAGTTTTATGCTCTAACATTATTAACAAACCTTTTATTGTTTATATATACACTTCTTTATGACTTTGCACTATTCTGTCTGGAGTGTTTCCACGGTTCGTTAGATTGTTCGAACAATACCCCACAAAACGAAATAATATTTACTTGCTTTGTTTTGCATGCTAGTATCGTTGTTTCACACCGCCTACCGTTCTTATAGAACTACTCTCAAATAGCTATGCTGACAGCAGCACACAGGCACAGGTTTCAGCAAAGTGACTTTGCGCTCAACTACCGATATGGTTAAGGCTCTCTCTCTCTCTCTCTCTCTCTCTCTTTCTCTCTCTCTCTCTCTCTCTCTCAATTATTTGGCTATTGATTAAGCGTCCACGTTTACAGTGAGTTTGAGTTCGTTAACCATTAATGGATGCCTTCCAAAAATAGCATAAACAGGTGTCATATCTGCTGCAGTTATGTCAAAGTTTATGAAGACATAAATTCTCATGAGACGATATTTACGTCTCACGAGACTAACCTACCCCTAGATATATGTCATGTAGCCATCTTAATTTATACTATAGAAAATTGTATACTTTACGTTGACCATCACTCTGGTAGAATTCAGCGACATAACATAAATTTCCGCCACTTCAAGTTGGCAATCACTTTCGATTTTGCCAAGACCGAAAGGAAGTGGGTTGCAAGCAATGAAATTTTATCCATGTCTTATTAAACATCCTTGTATTTATCTTCAGGAGCCATGGTGCACGTGAGGCACTCCAGATTGCACTGGGAGTTTCGCTGTGTGGTGGACAGCGAAGACGAAAACACCTGGCAGCAACCTGTCAAGTAGTGGCGGCTGCGCATGGCAGCGCACCAAGCCTCGTCCATGAGGAATTTAAAGACCTCTCACCTCGCCTCCTGTAGCTCTTTTTTCTGGCGCTCAAATGCTTCCACTACAACCAGCAGGACGTCCGTCTCCTCGTCGTCCATTCTTCTTCAGACGTACGCAAATCCAAAGTGCGGCAGGGGGGGGGGGTCTTGCCGAGACGTGTCCGACGCAAAGTGGCGGGTACACTTATATCCTTTTGTATTTGTAAGAGAGTTAGGGACATTATCAACAGGACACAAAAGCCAGTTTTTGGTATTTGTGGTGGACCTTTTGAAATTTATGTTGACTTAAAGACCAATATATGGCAGCATTAGTTGCTGCAGTTATGACACCTGTTTAAGGCAATTTTGGAAGGCACCCAATGGATTAATAAAGCACCCCATCATAGTAACGCAACAGTCGTCGCATTCACTCTCTGCTCGTTATCGTAGCTTTTTGTCAACAAAACCTGCATTCTAGCAATTTTAGAACGTTATTATAATTACTATAATATTCACGCTGTTGATCTTGTTGTGAAATAAGTTAGAGGTTCGAGTCCATACGAATAACGATCAGTCTGTCGGAGATTGTTTTATTAGTGTTTGTTTCTTCGGGTTAATATTCCAATTCCTTGCTGTGACCAAAGCTAAAACCTCTATAGAGATTATGATCATGTTACTTCTATATGATGTGTTAGTAGCGGTTATTGTATCTGGAACTGCCTGTCATTATGGTTCGAATATACTTATGTCTATTAGCAACCATGTTCTTATTGCGGACATGCTGGTAGTGCAGGTTTACCCGTAAAGCGTATAACATCGACAGTGCCTTATCTAGATAACGGTTTAGGGCCTAGTTAAAAACAAAAGTTAATTATAACCCTCCATTTAACTCGTAGCTAACCTGACGTGTCGGTATCAAGTACTTCAGACTCAAACTACAGGGAATCGTTACTATGTATACCCTCACAGGGTCCTAGCAAGCTCTCGTTCCACGGCAGCGTACGAAATAGATAAAAAAAAAAAAGCGTTACTAAAAAATTATTATTTTTATCGATGCCGCCTTCGTTTCGCTTTGCAACTTAGAGCGGGTAGACTTGCGACGTCTTGCTAGGAACTCCATATGTACAATATCACCACACAAAGTTAATATTGCATGCCACATAAACTAATTTTAACCAAGCGGGCCGCCTTCGCTCCGCTCGGCAGCAAATGAAATTTCACTCGAATTTCGTGACGGACGGACAGACACCGTGCTAGCGTTGATGTTTAAGACTAGCCGAGCGCCGCCGCTTCTCGGAGGTGGTGGCAGATTTTATTCCCGGTTATTAGGGCCGTCCGCGTCCGCTTCGCTTCGGCGGACTACGGAGATCCACTCACTATCGTTCTCCAAGTAGCCAGCCTCCCGTGCGGCAATTTGGAATGTACGACAGACGACCCCGTTAACAATTCTCAAGTCCTCGAAGGATGTAGGGCCTCTTCGATTACAGAGCAATAAGCGGAGGTAGAAGCGCTCAATATCTCTCAGGGACACGTGGATCATGCGTCCAATTGCCGCTTGATACTTTGTCCGCCGAATCTACCTTTTAGGCTGAACCTTACTCGGCTCTTTCCAGTAGAACTTTTGGGGAATGTCCTGATATAACATGATCTTGGCAATCTGGTTCTCAGGCGCCTCGCTCGCACACAGTTCGAAAACTCGAGTCAGCTCCCAGGCTCGACCGCATCGGGATTTTCCGCCGCTCTGAAGAACACGGTCTGCCCATCTTCCAGGTGTACCGTGAGCTGCGTGACCGCGTGGGGTTTCCCCTGAATTGTGAAGTTGAGCAGCCGCATGCAAGCTTCTACAGGAGAAAT
>NW_008648988.1:11989-19287 GCF_000247585.1 Phytophthora nicotianae INRA-310 | reverse complement strand
CCTCCTCATTGATGTGACAGTTCTACATTCGGAAAAGTACGGGCTATATGGTGTAACCCACTGGTTGATCGTGGCGCTGCCGGATTTCCTGCCTTTGAACTTGAGAACACCTTCTGGTCGTCGCCGCCGTCTGTAGACTGGATACCCATTGGCATTGGTGCGTGTGACATCCGCTAACGGTTTCGGATATCCCTTTGTACATTTCCCTTCCTTCATACACGAACACGAAGGGTTGGCAGCTCCACAGGGACCATGCAACATGCACGACATAACAGTTTCATACATCTGTGGGTTCATCCCCTTGTCCGGAATCTCAGCAGATACCATCTTGTCAATGATCTCGCGTGTCCGAGGTTTGTCTTCGTCGACCAAGATAATCAATACGTGAGCGTGTGGAAGCCCTCTTATTTGAAATTCAACAACGTAAATCCGCGCTCGAACTCTCCCAAGAACACCCTCATTTAAATCGTCAAGTGTTGCTTGCAGTTTCTGCTGCCACACACGCGGCACAATATCCGGAAGGTTTTGGGCAGTTTGGAGCTCGGAAGGGATTGCTTCGAGGATCCGGTCCCACTTGAGGTTTCACGTTTCGGTCACGAAGACGTCAGGTCGTTCATATTCTCGAACAATTGCTATTGAATCTTGATATGACATGTACATCGATCGTGGGCTACCCAGGTGTGATGCTGGTAGGAGCACACGCTTGCCAACCTGATTGAGTAAATGAGTTGACCCTCCTCTTCTTTCTTTGTTCCGGTCCAGGTGAACCAATCTATTCTCAAATCGATCGTATTCCGACAGCAGTATTCCTCCTTCCTTCAGAGCTTTAGTATCTTCGTTGAGCAGCGCATCCTGGACACCTATGTATTGGTGGGCTAGAAGTTTGTTCTGGTTCGTGGCCACCCACCGAAGCTGTCCCTGATCGCATTTTGCGCGCTGATCAACGCACCATTGCTGAAACAGACGCCCGCCGTGGTGAAGAGCAGGCTGGTCGCCCATCTTTTGGTGGAGATGGTAAGCAACGTGCTCGCGAAGCAAAATCTTCTTTTTGTTGCGATACTCAGCGCCATTGCAAACACTTCTCGCCGTACGGAAGTAGAAGTGGATATTGGATTGGATTGTATTTAGCCTCGGTCTCAAACAAACGTTTTAGCTTGTGATCTTGGGTATAGAGCAGTAAATCCCGAGGCTGAGTCAAATTGCCATCCTCAATGAAAGTCTCTGCAACCTCAAACACTGCAGGACGATTATGCGTTCGATGCCCAGCGGAATTGTTGTGTAGGCGAAACACCAAATCAACAACACCATTTGTGTTGTGTTGACGCACTTGCTCCCGGAAGGAGAGAAACTCCTTGGCTAATGGGTTGTGCTCTGCCATCATTTTCTCAATGTCCAGCAGCGCAACATGGTCGAGGTCTCCAAAAATCCCCATACGTCGTTGCGCGCGGCGCTGCATGTAGGGGTTCACAATATAGATCTGGGCAAACTTTGGGGTTGCTCACTCGCCTGTCTGAGGGTCGATCGGCGGCAGTAGGGATCCTAAGTAGTGTCCCATGGCTTCACCAATGCGATAAACGTAAATACCTCGTGCGCCTGCCACTCTTTCGTCTTGGCATACGCATTCAAAAGATTGATTCGAACAGGACGCTCCAATTGTCGTAAAGCGAATGCTTGGTTGTAGGGACGGACACAGCGAGGGAATTCAGGGTCTCCATATATCTGGAGTAATATAGGTGGAGCTGGACGTAGGGGAGGCAGCTTGACACTGCCTTCTAGACAGCATGGTAATGCAGACTCGTCCGCAAACTTCCACGCGTTGCAGTGCGGACAAACTGTTGTATGCGGCAGTTTGTGTCGCCCGTTGATCACATCGTCACCCGTGACCATCGTTTCATCAAAGTCTTCATGGGAAATAAGGGCGTGTCGTGACGGGTACACTGTCGTTTTGTCCGCAGCCACTCCAGTTCAACTCAGTGTTGTCTTCTCTCTGTTGCGCGCGTCGATCCGCATGTTGTTGGCGGTCTAACTCGCGCGCAGCTTCCCGTTCTTGTTCTGGAAGATCCGATCTTCGAAACACATGTTGTTGACCATTTAGCTCGCTTTCAGCTTCCCGGTCCTCTCCAGGCATCTCTGCTCTTCACAATACTTGCTGTTGACGGTCTAGTTCATGTTCAGCTTCCCGGTCATCTTCCGGCATATCTGCTCTCCGAAAGGCACACTGTTGACGATTTAGCTCGCGTGCATGCTGTCGTTGTTCTTCCGTAAGTTCTGCTCTGTCTACCGCTTGCTGTTTTCTTTCTTGCTCTCATCGTCCCTGAAGCTCGTCTCCGCGCAGTCGAGCTCTTCACACGTTTACGCTCAGAGTCTTTCATCCTTGCCCGGTCACGCTGAGAGAGAGTCAAATAAGCTCATCTTGCCCGAGCCTTTCTGCGCCATTAGCTTGTCTGAGTTCTTTCTGAGATATTGCCATGTTAGCTCGGCTTTTGCGAGCACGCTGTGTATCCGAGACGTTGGCCGCTTTTTGAACTGAATCTTGTGGTACAACCGGGGATGAAAATAAACCGAAATCGCCGGTTAGCGCTTCAAGTCGTAACCCTTTTCCTTCGCTTGGTCTGACGTCGCTTTCGCGCGTCCTTGTCCTCTTGCACAGGGGTCGCGTAGACACGCTCGTTCTCGCGCAAGGCCTCCTCGAGTTCCTCATGCGCCCTCTTACGCTTAGTCGAGCCATTGTTCTGCGAACACGAAATCGTGGCGCGTTAGACATAGTCTAAGAACACCGCACGCAGCAGTAGGCTTTCATAAAGTAGGGCCTTGGATGTCTGCGTGCTACCCAGGATTGCTTGCTCCCGCCAAGGGTATCACCGATCAATTATCCCACAGTCACGGGCCGTGAGGCCCAAAGCGGTTTTAGTTGCAAATTGTGCAGTCAAATTTTCAGGGTTGGGCCCTGGGTAGTACTGTAGCTTGAGGGTTTCGATATCTTTTAGTCAATAGGCGGTCGTTAATTGAAAAGGCTGATTATTGGTAGGCTATTATCCCCCCATCTGTTGGTAATATGAGGCGAGTTACGGTACCTCTACCAACTGCACGCACGCAATGTGGGTGCCTATCAATAACCATTAACGACCAGCTCAACTGGTTCGCTGTCGAGTTTGTGGGCATTGGACCAGGTTCCAAAATGTGCTCTCACGCAGAGTGGGCGGTGGGATAATGCACCGAAATCCCAGAGGGTTCCAGGACTAAATCCCCATAGTACGGCGACCTATTTACAGGATAAAATCCTCCAAGTTATAAGCTTCCCCCTAAGCAGCCCCAGGATTCTCGGATTATCTATACATGCAGGTCTTGATGTCTACTAATGTAAACTAACATGCATATACGCAGCGTACCTCGCGTGGCATAGCGCTCCGCGGCTTCCGGTTTTGGAAATGGGGGTAATACGAAGTTTGAACATAGTATAAGTACGAAATGTAGATCACATACACAATGTACATTACATAATTGGGTTTTAGCAAATAGGGAACGCCTTCGCTGCGCTCGGCGGCCAGTAGAATGCATGGATTTGCGTTCTGCCTTGCTAACCCTAGCCACGGACGGAATGACGGACAGACACGTTGCTCTAGTTGAAAGCAATAGAATGTGGATCACGGTGTTTTATCGTGTTTTCATTACGGAAACATTTCATAACCTACTTTTTGGCCAGAATCCCTACGTACAGATTATCCAGCAACCTAGTGAAATGCTTATTTTCATGGAATTCGTCGTTCAAATATAGCGGTTTCTATGCAAATCGACGTGCACATTAGTCGACAAATTTCCTACATCGAAATATTGCAAGCGTAAAAATCCAAGTCGGATAGACGAAATCCAAAATGAACTGGAAGCATTTTACGGTTCGAATGCACTTGCGATACAATCGCTAATGAGGTTTACATATGGGCTACCGTGAATTATTTGCCTCTTACGCTTCTGGACTTACGCTTCTGGACTGATGCTCTCTACGTTAAATGACCAGTTTTTGCTCTCTCTCATTCGATTGACTGATCGGTGTGTCGCTCACGTTTGGGTTTAATGTAGCTCAAGACCTTAACTGGACGAACTGGACGATGAGCATTACCAGTTAGTTGTAGAGTCAGATGTTGTCTGGAGAATATTCAGTCGTGCACAGAGATGCCGATGGAGGCGGCTTCGACTAGCACTGCAGTTGAGAAGCCGCCGTTCAACTGGCCGGCGACTGGAGCCCATTTAGTCGTAGCTTAAATATCGTTGATATCTGGTCTGCCTCGTGTGATTCGTGGACTCACGTTTAGTGTGAACGCGAAGGAGAAGGCCAGCATTACCAGTCGTACCGATTCTGAGCTGCTTGAATGTAGGTCTCATGCGTTTCGCTATCTCCATCGCGATTGACGGTGCGGGCATCAGCAAGATCGGGCTGCACGACTTGTGTTCCAACATCGCTATAATCCCGCAGGATATCGTGCTGTCCTTGGGCGCGGTGCGTTCAGATTTGGACCCGTTCGGCCAGTTCTTGGACGAGGCGAACGTCTGTAAAGCGCGCGCTGCTGTAGAAGGTGATTACCTCGCTGCACGATTCCATGGACTAAAGGACTCGAATTTCAGTGTGAGTGAACGCCAGCTCGTGTCAATTGCTCGCGCGCTACTGAAGCGTTCGAGTGGTTCTAATCGTTGAGGTCACTGCACCGAGCGACCTCGAGAAAGATCGTCACTGGCGATTCGCCAAATCCAGCAGAGTATCCGTGAAGAGCTCAGGACTGCACGACGCTGACAATTGCGAACCGGATAAACAACAGGACCGCATTTGGTATGGAGAAGAGCTCGGTGGTGGAATTCGGATTTCCAACGTAGTTGCAGGGCACGCTTCCACGGTGTAGGATAATGCGTCCTAAGACACGTCCGAAAGTGTCCTATTTGTCCTAAATTTAACAGTAAGATTTTGGAGATGTGTCTTAAAAAGCGACTAATCCTTCGTTACAGAATAATATATTTTGTGTCCTCCACATTATCCTAAAACTCAAATATTGACTTCTTTTTACTATCTTCGTAAATTTACATAAGAGTTACTTAGTACTCACATTAGCGTTATTTATTGTCCAGAGGCACACTACCAACCATTTATCAATCTCCACCACGGCAGCTAAGCACCATGGACCATCGCGGCTACTCCTTCTGCATCAAGCGCTCGTGTCCTGAAACGAGCACTGTCTACTACGTCTGCAAGAGGTTTCGCAAAGGATGCAAGGCAAAGATAACTGTCCGATCAGGTGCAGTTGTAGCAGACGGGGCTCTACATACGTGCGACGTGGCGGTGCCACATGTCATTGATGTGCGCAGCGAAATGCGCCTAGAGCTACAGCGACGCAGCGTCAGCAACATGGCTACCCCTCCACCAGTTGTCTGGCAAGAGGTGTACGACGGGATCAAGCGACTCCACGCTGCCGACGACGCCACGCTCACTATCATCCCATGCGCACCTGCCGTCTCTATAGTGAAGCAGACACGCAAGGAGTGTACGGGTGGCGATGTATACGAGGCCATACTCTCTCCATCAGTACGCTGTGTAAGTGACAAGGACCCTAGGTCCTTTCTCCAGTTTAGTGTGGTGTACCTCACACATGCGACCACCGGAATCCATCGCATGATCGGTTTTGGGCACCCTGATTTGAGTCTGATACAGCGGTATCCAAAAATTACCCTTTTCATAGACGGCACCTTTTCGGTGGTTATCAAACCTTTCAGCCAATGCCTGATTGTGATGGCATTTGAGCCTGCCATCAATCTCTACGTGCCCATTTGGTAGCTGTTGGTCCAAGGCAAGTCGCAAGATATGAATTGGCGGGTGCTAAATGAGCTCATCATTTTGAGCAACAGGCAGTTGGAGCCTGAAAACGTCACGTGTGACTTTGAAGTGGCGTTAATTAACGCAGTTCTGGATCAGTTTCCCCGTGCTAACCTCGTAGGGTGCCTGTTTCACTGGAAACAGGTACTACGCCGTAAAATGGTCGATCTACGTATTCCAGACAGCCAAATCAAAAGCGCGCTCGGCCCCGGCAAACTTGATTCGCTTGCTGTCATCCCTGTGGACCAAATCGCAAAAAAAGTATGGACTATTATATTTTGATCATACTTATTTACAATTTGACTCTGACGTTTTTTATGGTAAAATATTTAGGATCCTACTTTTTTTTGGCAATTTTTTAGAGTGTTAGATACATCCGCAGTATTGTCGACGAAACTAGAGCAAAGACAAAGTGGAATGCATTCTGGAAGTATTTTTTAAAGACTTGGATGGAAAGGTATGACGCTACGACGTGGAATGTTCAGGAGATGATGCGTGTTGGGGTTGATGTGATCAACCGTACCAACAATCCATTGGAGAAGTACAATCGTGACTTTGCGTCCCGAATGAGTACACATCCTGGCCTTTTAGCCTTTATTGAAGGCACCAAGCGTGAGGCTGCACGCTATATCCGGCGTATCGAGGATATAAAACACCTCCGCCAGACAGCCTCTCAGCATGCCCCACCAGCGAAACTGGAAATTCCTGAAGACTACGAAAGCTTTGAGTAGATGCAGATATAATAGCTGCTAACCTACTAATACAGATTCCCATTGTGTAATTGCTGCTGTATTATTATACTTGAATTGTATTGATAAGACAGTAGGAAGTGTGGTGAAGCAGATTCAGAATATTCCGAGACTGGGCGCTATCAGTTCCAATCAATCAAGATCGACCACCACCCATTATGGCGATCTTGGTGTGGTCCATGTCAAACCTGTCCAAACCGATGGCGATCTCAAGTGTGGTATACATCACACCTGCCCAAGTCAATTGTACCTACAATTTATCGAGTCTGGGAGGGATTATACGATCATGAGGTAAAGGACCCACGATCTGGACCCGCCAGTGACGCAAACAGCCGACCAAAGAGCCAGTGATACCCGGGGATGGGAGAGAGTGGTAGCAGGCGTTCAAGATCCACAGCGTTTGACATAGGACGAGACTAACCCATTAAACAGTGTTCTTTTTACTTCTTACTTAGCAACTGTTCTTCGTCTTCGCTATTCCGGACACGGGATTGACTTTGGCCCACCCGACGACGAGCTACAGACGTGCCTACGCAAGATCGAAGTTCGAGCGCCTGGATTGCTTGACCAGGACGCTCGTCAACTCTCACTCAAGACTGTTGTTTTTACTTCTTCCTTAGCAAGTGTTCTTCGTCTTCGCTATTCCGGGCACGGGATTGACTTTGGCCCACCCGACGACGAGCTACAGACGT
>NW_008648988.1:0-11889 GCF_000247585.1 Phytophthora nicotianae INRA-310 | reverse complement strand
GTCGATCTTATACCTTAAGATCGACAACCCAAAACCGTAATCGACGCAGCGAGTAGAAGTATCCCCGCTGCTGTCAAATGTCCCGCAGTCTACCCAGACAGTCCAAGAACCCAGCCCAAGCGTCGCTTCCGAGATCACCCGAAGAGCGAATCGGCCCACCGACGGGTACACAAGGTGAGCATTACAACTTCACGAAAGATCGGGGTACCCCCTCCGTTAGTCGGCAGTTCGGGCGCAGTGTGCAAGAGGACCTCAGCGATCAGCAATTTTCCCAGAACCACTTCGCCACAGACTAGTAGTGTTGTTTAAATAGGACAGTGGTCTGAGTTCCTGTCTGTCCTATTAGGACAGCCTAAGTCTAGTTGTCGCGTGTCCTATTAGGACACGCGGAGCCTGTCTTGTTTCGTCCTAAAACTCGTTGTGGTGTCCTAAGTATAGGTTTGTTTATAAGCCGATTGCTAGTTTTTTTTTATCCCAGGTTTTAGGACAATAGCACACTTTAGGACGTGTCTTAGGACGCATTATCTCCTACGGCTTCCACCATATCTTACCTCAATGACTGTTCTGTATATCAATTCAAGTTACCACTACCAAATAGCATATAATATCTCTCGTACAACTTGCACGACGAATTCCATTTATCTATACATACAGGAATAGCTTTCACGGATTGTCACCTACCAATACCCTCGGCTTAGGTTCGCACCATAACCAACCCAGTACATCTGCAAAGTTCGCATAACGTAGCAGAGTGAATGTAGTCCAACTGGTCTTCTAGCATAACCAAAGGCTTAGCTGTAGTCAGGTCTCAGTCCTGGCTGCCTTTCTATTACAACTAAAGTCTATTAAATTATACATGAGCTTATTTTTATCGAAGCAATTCGCATCACTGGCAGAAGTTCCATGCACTGCATACGCTGCAGCAAGTGGGCCTTGTCACGCAAACCGATGGAGCGCCCATAGCGCTCGCTTCAGTAATCATCACCTCGATCAAGGAGTTTCAGCTGAGCCCACGGCATTGTGCATTTCGGTTCCTCCTACACGCTTATTGAGACTCGAATGGAGTGCTACAAAGCAAATTTGAGACTGATTTAAAATGAAATGCGGGTTTATGACGAGATTCACGTGTCTTATCTAAGACCATACATCTTCGATACGAATCCTCGACGGCTAAATGATGTTTCTCGACTTATCACTCGTGATGGACACGACGCCTTCAAGTACAAGCAATTATCGATCGCCGTGTAAAGAAGGGCACCGTGATTTTCAAGATCCGATGCTACGGACGTGACAACAAGGAGTCCTTGGAACCTGGAGCGAATATAGATCAAGTTCGTGGACTTACTGAGCGTTTTCTTCGTACGCATCCGACCCGGCGATCGCGCTTGAAGTAAACGCTTCTCTGTGGGCAAAGTGTCATGGGTATCACGACGAGAAGGTCAACATTGAACACCAACCCGCAAGAAGCACGTCGATCTCCAATTTTCCGGCGCAACACTGTCAAATGTAAACTTAAGGATTTGACTTCGATCGTGCAAGCTCGCTCATATGGCAACTAGAACTTTACTACTTTACGTTGCCTTTCAAACTCAAACTTAGCTAGACGAAGTTCTCAAGTTCCGGAGGCATACCAATCATGTATGTATCGGGAGTTGTAGACTATAAAACCGGATAAGGACCAATAAACCGTGGAGCCAATTTGCGACTACCAGTAGTACCGAGGTGGTAAAGGGTCGACGATTATCATGATCGCATCATAACCAGTTCGACTGTCCCCTACCAGACCCGTAATGAAGTCCATTGAAATGTTAGTCCACCGATTCGACGGTATCTCGAGCGGACGCAGTAGACCGGCGGGTTTGTGATGAGATGCTTTAATTCGCTGGCACATTTCACACGAAACAATGTAGCGCCGAGTTGAACGATTCATCCATAACCGGTAGAACTTAGTCAAAACTGCAAGAAGTGTTTACAAATACCCTGGGTGGCCACTGGTGGTCAGGGAACCCGAAAATATCATTTATACCTATTTTTTTTGACATGCGCCAGTAAATAGCGTGAGGAAAAGCTTCGCTAGTAGAAATAAATAACTGAAGTTTGAACATAACATTAATACATTATCAGTGCAATTATTGTGCATGTTCACCACATCCTACCTAGATGCAACCGTCGACGGTAGTAACGTTCCAGAACTTATGATTGACCTTGAGAAACAAGATCATCTCGAGTGTAAGCAGCGATAGGTGGTTGCGCTCGTATCGTAATACCATCCGGGCCGTGCTAAACAAACGCTCGACGATGTTCGATGTCGGTAGGATTGCACCAAGCAAGACGTTTGCGCTTGGTGCATCGTTCACCTTGGGCCGTTTCAAAATTCGATCAGCGAAACCGACTTTAGTCTGATGAACCGGAAGAGGAGTACGGCGGAGAAATGGTTGCAGCGATGATCTCTCGGCACGAGTCAGTTTTTAACTGGCGATCCCAGCACTTTCAACGAGCGAGCCAGTTCCACTGGAGGCGATACGGCAGAGCCGCCAGTTCTCTCCTTGAGAAACTTGTAGGCCAGTCCGAAACAGAAATCGCGAGAATATAATCGAACACACTGTTGCACAATTGTCGGTCGAGAAGCCATGTAGCGAACAAAGGCATCGTCAGCATCGGAATCATCTTGTTTACTCGGCAGCTGTTGTAAGAGGCTCGCTAGCGATACGTGTTCAGCGAAGACCTCTGGCTGAAAGTTAGGATTTCGCGATACCGCATCTGCTACGATATTTGACAAACCAGGAAGCCAACGAAAAAGAGGCTTGTACGAGCCCAACTCATTAAGCCATCTTGTGAGTCGCTGTGAACAGGTCTTCTGCACCAAGATGCTTTGCAGAGTTCGATGGTCGGTTTTCACGTATAATGGCTTGCCTATCAGGTATACTCACCATAGTCGCATGGAATGAAGTGCTGTCAAAAGCTCTTTTTCGCGGGTTGGATACATTTTTTCTGCAGCACTCAATTTTCGACCACCATATCCGATCACACGCTCTTTACCATTGTCATCGAGCTGGTATAAGTATCCACCGACAGCATAGTCCGAAACGTCCATTCGCACGTGAAATAACCCTGAACTATCGGGGTGAGCGAGCATCGGGGGCTGCGAGATAAGTCGCCTCAGCTCTTCAAATGATTCAATCGGCTGACGAGAGAGTGATATATACGCTCATTTTCCCCAAGACCTCGACCTGCTTCCATCAGTGGCGTTGCTAATTCTGCAAAATTCGCACAGTACTTCAGAACGTAGAATGAAAGATTGCAATTGTCGTTTGGTACGAAACTGGGACCACTCTCGAATGACCCGTGTTTTGTCCAATTCCATTCGTACGCCATCTCGACCGAAGTAATCACCTATACACGGAAAATCACTGGCACAAAATGTGCACTTCGCCAGCTTAACGTAGAGTTGCTGCTCCTTGCATCGCTTCAGGACCTTGTCGAGGGCATCTAAGTGCTCGTCCAGCGACTGACTCTTATGTAGACGAACAAATCATCAAAGTAAGCTCGGCAAAAGGAGATCTGATCACTGAAAAATTCGGTGAATCATCCGATTAAAAGCGGAACGACTACACGCGAGGCCCATAGGGGTGACCAAATACTCCAACGGAGCGTTGAGCGTCGAGAATGCGGTGTACTGTAGATCCTTGTCACGAAGACGAACTTGAAAGAAGACCCACAAAAGGTCCATCGCCGAGAAATAGTATCAACCTGTCATTGCGTCGTAGATGTCCTCCTTACGAGGTACTGGAGTTGCTGGTATACGAAAGCTTTGAATTGACTCCTCTGAAATCGTCAACAGTGTGCCAGCCTACTGCCTTCTTGACGCAGAAGGTGGCGCGCAATATGGCGATTTCGACGGTCGGAAGATGCCTGCTGCCAGCATTTCCTCGGTCCAGACGGCGGTCTTCTTCTCGTCACTCAGGCGAAATTGCTTGCGTGCCACCGGTGCGTTGCAAAGCAGAAAGATGATTCTTCACGTTGCATCTGTCGAAATTGACGGGGTGAAATCACTCTAGTGTTACCCACCTCTGAGATGAAGTCGTGCTTGGCGTAAAAGTAATTTTACATGCTGATCTTCACGGTGTCTCGAGGAATTCTACTTTCGCCGACCACTAGCAACAAAAACATCAGCTTGTACTCGAGGGAAGGGATGCAACGTCAATCCATCTCAGGCACCACGGGGATGCACAACATTAGACGACAAGTCGATGTCGGGGTTTACTTCTTCCAGCCAAGGGGAGCCGAGAAGAACGTTTCTCTTTTCGGGAATGTCCATAATGAAAACTTCGGATTCGTACACAGGAAACCCACTCATCGCAATTGAGATGCGAGTAATCCGACGGGAAAATACGGACGCGCTGCCCGTTACCCGATTTCACCTTCAGGGGATTCGAAGACGGTTTGGATCTGTAAGCCGAGAGTTGTGGCGATATGGGGGTCGATCGCATTGAATGAAGCGCCACTATCAATGACAATTGACACAGCAGCGTCAGCGATTTGACCTCTTTGAGATAAATAGCCTTAAACTTTCTTTTTTGTCGATAGTACAGCATCATCAGCATGATAATAAAGCTGTTCCAGGAGAGAGCTGTCAGGACGCGGACGGCTACCACGAACTGACTGTTGTGGCCCCGTGGGGTGCCAACCCACCGAGCGTACTCGTTTTTTTTTGGCTCTTCCCCTTTAGCGGCTGCTTTCTCCTTGAAACAATTAGCCTCGGAGAGGCCGGGTGTGTGACAAAAGTCACGGGTGGGTTTGTCATCACCTTTTGGCCAGTTGTTTGCCCTCTAATGAGAAATCGTCTGACCACCTTGGTTCTTCTTTGATGCCGTTGATTTACCGTGCGTTTGGGGTTTGCTCTGGTCCCTTTTAACCTTCGTGGCCTGACTAGAGGCGCTAGAGGCGCTAGCAGCACCACACGCATCTTCAAATCGTTGGGCTAACTCGATCATCTTCTGGAGCGTGGACGGCACGTTTTGCGACACAAAGGCACTGGTGTCTGCTTGGACATATTGCTGGTAGAACCGCCGTTTGACGATCTCCGGCATCTTGCAGTCAAGTTGGGAAAGCAGGTGGAAGAACTTCGTCGTGTAGGTCTGTTGGGATCCACTCTAGCGCAAACTGTAAAACTTAGAAAGAACGTTGTGCTGAAACTTACAATCGCGAAAACACTCACGAATTCGCTGTTTAACTCTTAGAACGCGAAGGGGTGACATGGACGTGATAACAAAACCCCTTATACCCTCCCGGAGGGTATAAGAATTACTATGAAGTAAAGCATACCATACTTACCACAAGTACAATTTTGGATGTTTTGTGTACAGGTTGTAGCTAAGCACCTCGGTAATAATCCGCGCAAAAAGGATGCGAACACACACATGGAATTTTAAGCTAATCGCAACTAGCATTCGGCAGCCCAGAAAAATTTCGATATTTATGAAATCAATGTGAGAAGACCAGAGATTCCTTTAACACTCGGAGAACGCGTGGCATCACATTCAGACCTGCTCAATCGCCGCCCCCCCCCCCCCCCTTCCCCAACAGTGCAATTGCTACCAGCACCCCCTCGCAATGCAATCGCTACCAGTACGTTCAGTCTAGGCCAGGCATACGCAGAAGCGGACGCTGTATTTATGGTTTGATCTACGTCTCCTAAGATGCTGTACAACATATATTACTCTGCTGCTAATGCTCTGTCTCGAATGTGAGCTGCTTTGGGGGCAAACTCACCATTTTTCCAAGCCAAGTGCCAAATTTGAGAGCACGTGAGACCTTCGTTCTTCTCATACCCCCGCACCTTATTGCACAAGGTGATCAAACCGCGCTTTCCTTGTGAACACGGTTCGCAATAAAATGTCGACGTGCCCCCACGTTTTTTCCCTTCAGGCTTGTAGTACGAGCACACCTTGCATTGCCTCTGTCTCAAACGCTGGACGCCACCATTCATCCGAACATCGGATGTCTGAGTTAGCGTATGCTCGCCTTGCACAGGCCTCGACCTTTCAGTTACATCATGACCTCCCGAAGACGTTCTTGTCTGGGTGAAGCTGTCCTCTGTCTCCTCAATCAGAGCTTTGTGTAGTGCTGCAAGAAACTCGAAGTGTGAGTTCCTTCGTTTCTTCGTCTTCTCCCAGATATGTCTGTGCAGAATGTACGCATTCACCAACGCCATATCTACCAAACCTAAAAAGAGGCCCTTGTAGTATTTATTGAATCTGTCATACCAAACAGCATAAGTTAGTAACTTTAAGCCATCCCTGTCAGCATAGCATTTATACCTGATAGCCATTTGGATCGAATACGCTTGAAGTCGCAATTGATCATGACGATCCACCCCTCCCATGTAGCGTTGGTACTCAGCTACGACTCCTGGGCAAGGTACATTACTAGGCGGCCCACTTCTCTCGCGTCTTCGCACAGTCGTTGGCTCGGCGATTACATGTGACGCCAGGAAATACACGATAGTATTGTCTGCCCACATCAAGGACACAAGTCCTGGGTTGGACTTTGCCACTGCCATTTGGAACGTGCCTCGTGGAGTACCTGCTCGACGCTTTTTATGAGGGTAGTTCAGCTGGTCACACCAGCCTTTGCGGTCAGTCTGCATGGTGCCGACGTAATTGAACCCCATCGTGCGAAGCTGCTGAGCAAGTGGTATTGAAGAGTAGTAGCGGTCTCCAACTACGAGTCGCCGACCTTCGTATGGAAGTCCCCGGAATACGCACGCAATGTTTCGAACGACTGCAGTGAGGCCATTCTTAGTGTCCATTGATTGCGAGCCTTCAATATCACCAGACCTACCAATGTCCATCTCAACTCTACGGAAACACATGAACCCACAGGGTGCCATGTCAGCATAAACTCAAATATTTATGGTGAACATGTCAGCATACGCACCTCTTGCAGTAACCCGTCTCCGCGCAGCAAGTCATGACACACTTAGAACCCCACCTGTGTGGTTTGTCTTTCATGAAGGTCCTTGTCGGGTTGCGGCGGTTATGAGAAGGAAGAACACCTTCGTCAATCGAAACGCGTGAGCCAAGAGCATAAGCCTCTTTGAAGGTCTTCTCCAGCACCGATAGAATTGACCTGACCATTCAAGCTTGGTCTGTTGCGGCTGCCGGGTCTCTGTTGTCCGTGAAGTGAATAAACCGCGAGATCTCACGGAAGCGGTCTCGACGCATCACTTTGGTGAAGGTGCCACCAGGTATAACCCCAATTTCTTTCGAGCACCAATGCATTTCCATGCTCTTGGTGGGGCTCAGTGTGTGAGCAAGCATCAAACCAACCCATTGCACAACTTCATGGGGTGAAACCTGTTGAAATTTCTGTAGGTTCCTGAGTAATGTAGCCCTAGTTCGTTGTGTCCGATGCGTAGCAGTACGCTCTATCTCCTCTACCTTCTCAAGTCTTGCGTCTAGCGTTTGCCTCCAGTAAAGGTTGGTCTGCGTAGCCACTTGACGCCAAAATGTCTTTGGCAGAAAGTAGTAAAATAGCTTGAGTGGAGACTTCGATGCCGGCATAACATCTCGTGATGGGCCGCAATATCCATCGTACATCTTGTCTATGACTGGGTCATCGACGATATCTGCCTTGACATTCTTTGGAAGTACATTCCAGCCGTCTTGCTTCATTTGGTCCAGCTGTTCATCATTGAAGACTTCAGATGACGCTGTCAGCATATAAACACGATTAGATGTTGATCGTGTCAGCATAACAAAGATCACAAGCTTACCTTCAATACTCATGTGCAAGCGTTCACGTTGAGCAGCAGACATCCGGTTGATGACACGATTTGTCTCTCTTCGAAAGCTGGCAGTCTCATTTTTCTCAGTATCAGTCGCATCACTATCTTTGTCCTCGCCGGAAACACCTGCCGCTTCAACCGAGTCGTCATCACCTTCACCATCCGTGTCCAAATAAGTGGTGCCGTTGGCACCAACAATATTGGGGTCCAGAGCATCAACATAATCGAATCGAAGCGTCGAACTATTTCCGGTGTCCTGCAAAAGCTTACGGGAGTCGTCACTATCAGGTCCGCGTTCGTGATCCGTTCGGCTCCCTCGACTTGAAACTTGGAGCACATCATCATCTTTCGTCTCTTCGTTACTGGCACTATCATCGTCACCAAGATCATCGTCGTCGTCAGGGTTGTACGCATCATCTTCAGACCCAATCATCGAAACTTCGTCATGATCATCGGAGGCAATGTCAACATAAGAACCAACTCTTACACCAGCCGTGTCAGCATTCTCGAGTGATGAGTTGTCAACGTCAGCATTATCATCCAGTCGTACACCCGCCGTGCCAGCATTCTCGAGTTGAGTGTTGACAGTGTCAGCATTAGCTACAAGCAGATAAACACTACAAGTCAGCATCACGTTTTGGTAAACATGTCAGCATATCGTCACGATAATATACCTTCCGGGATAGACGGGCTAGTCTGAGCAAGCCCATCGGCGCCATGCTGCGAATGTGGTGGCTCAACAGCTTTTCCATCCGTGTCTCATCAACCACAAGTGTCATATACGCAGTTAGAAGTTGGCAACTGGCCTCTTAGATCCAATGCACAACGTACCGGTCCCATTGCGATGACCCCATACTTTACCGAAAGCAGCGAGCTCACGTCGACGAGTCTTGGCTGCTTCAGCAAGCTGCTTCTTCGTGGGTTTCTTGGCGGGTTTCTTGGCTGGCTTCTTCGCAGGCGGGGCGGATGGTGTTGCAGATGCCGCCGTCGATACAGCAGGCTCCGTTGCACGTTTCTTTTGAGGGGCGTTGCTCGTTTTCTCGATCAAGTCACGCGCCACCCGCTTACGACGTGGTTTGTCACCGTCTACGATAGTACTTCGGACTAGAATAGGCGTCAATCATCAGAGAACAGGACTGTACAAGATGTTCGCGCGCGATACGTACTTGCATGCGCATCCGAGCGTACCAGAACGTTGGAGATGTTCAACTGAGAGCACAGCTCTTTGTCGGAGTGGACATACTCAAATAGCTCGTCTTCTCCGTGAAGTAGTCCACGCCTTGCTTTCCGTTTTTGACACTACATCCCGGTTTCACATAGTTGCAGCTGAAAGAGCAACAAAAGAATGTTACAAGCTAACATCAACGACGCATTCAGATGCTCCAGTACACTTACTGCTGCTGAATCTTGGAATCATGCTTCCACGTCCACTTCTCCTTCCGCAGAAGTGGCCAGATCGCGTTAAAATCCATACAGTAGTCCGTGGCTTGGCTTCAACTCTGTCGAAACGAAGAATGAGTGGCTTGGCGGCAAAGCGGTGGAGGGGAACCGATATTTGATTTTTTTCGAAATCCCAGAGCCCGTCTTTACACAAGGTACTTCAAACCAACTGTTTTAGCAGCCAATCCCGTTCATGCTTTCGAACCCTAGAGAACTTGAAGTTTCGGCACCACGTTTCCGCTGACGGATCAAGATTTGCAAAGATTGTGTTGACAAAATCAGACCAGTCGCTCTGCATTTCCTCGTCATAGTTGGCGTAATACTACTCTGTACTGAACAGCCACAGCTCGAAGTCATCACTGGCCTGGCCGTTGAAACTCGGTGGATTGCCCTTCTTCTTTTGGGGTTTCTGGACAGCCACCTGAGCTTAAAGCATTTGTTGTTGGAGCAGGACCTGCTGCTGCAGCATTTGAGTCATCTGCCCTTGCTTTTGGCGCTGGATAGTGCTCATATACTCAAAAATCTGCCTCATCGTTGCCATGGGGTCCACCGGCGACTGCTGCGTCGAGTGCGGAACATCCATATCGAGTTCGCTATCTGTAGCAACGCCCGTGTCGCTCTGCGTCGAGCTAGCGGCATCTGCCGCGGTATCCTCTTCATGCCTGCGCCTTTGCTGGCGGGGCCGCGGGTTTGGACTTCGGTTGAGGGCCTTTTTTGGTTGATGTTTCGGATTGGCGAAAAATCTGGAATAGAGTCCCGTGATTCGCCGAAATGTCGATGTGCCGTGCGTGGATCGGTTAAACCGGATAAGTCGTACTTAACGCTTCAATAGTTTTAAAACTGTCACGTTTACACGCTTGTTGATACTCGAATTGAGTGCTAGAGAGCAAATTTGAGACTGTACTTAGAATACGCGCATTACACTGTTATGCGGTGGAGGCGGTGGAGGCTACCCCACACTTTAATAGCACTTTTACCATGAAATGCGGTAAAGGCGCGACGTGTAATCGGTGGAGGCGCACCCATCTCATTGGTCAAAATGACGTCGAGACTCGCTTTCATTATGTGGTTGTGTGTGAATTGATGCGAGCATTCACTCAGAAGATCAACAAATGACAGCAGAAAGTTAAAACTCGCAACAAAAAGACGAAACCGGCAATCGAAAAGTTGCCTGGCTTATCACCTTCGGTGATACTGCGACGCTCCGCGTCCCCTTCCAACTTCCGTCCTGGATTCGTCGCTTCGCTCCAAATTCTAACACGAAAAGTTGTCTGGCGTATCACCTTCGGTGATAAATACATGCTTTTTCTGACATTTTTATTAGGAGCGAAGCGACGAATTCAGAACTAGAGTTTCTGCTGAAAACGTATGTATTTGGAATATTTTATTTTACATATGACTTTTATAAAACATTCGGAGCGTTGTGATGAATCCAGAACATGATATTGAAAAAATACGTGTAAACTGATTATTTTCGCATTCATGCTTTTTTGGTCAAAAGTCACAATTCAGAGCGAAGCGACGCATCCAGTACGTTGTCATAAAGTGTGTGTACTCAAATACGAATCCTAGACAGAGTCGGGCCATGTTTACCACCGCGCGCGTAGCGCACGGATTGTAAACGCCGGCATGCGCATAATTCCAAGCGAAGCGACGAATCCAGACCATTTCAAGACTGTTCCCACCCCGTAACCCAAACCTTTACGGGGTTTGCGCAGTGATTAGCCGAGCGGTGCGTGAGCCTAACAAGCCTAGCCAGAAGTGGCAAAACCCTAATCAAAGACCATCTTAACCCTAACCCTATATATGTTCCGGGCGATAGCTATCTATCGCCAGTGTTTTCGGGTCCACTTTTCGCTTTTATTTTAGGTGTCGAGGGTCCACTTTTCGTAGTTTGGGCACTCCAACCGCCCAAATGAACTGTTTTGGGCGATCGACGCAAAATTGAACTTCGAGAGCAGAGCTGGTACGGACATGAAAATTTGGGAGCATACGTTATTCAATAGGGCGAATCGAATCATATGTCGTTAATCTGATAAAGACGGGACACTTTGAAGCTATATATAACTTCGCGACTATGACAGCTACAGCCATGAAACTCTGAGCAACTAGGTTTTCGCATACGAGGAAGTCAACCATATACCCTAGTTGTGTCATAGACAAACCGGAGACCCTATATTTAGGGTGTAGTTGGGTGTTACACATTAACTATTAACCAATAGGTGACGAGATCGAGTCAACGTCTATACGTCAAGTATACGTTCTATTATACAAGCACAAAGACGATACACATGTACAACCATATGACGGACATGTGTACATATCATTGGCGAAGTGACTCAAGCTTGGATAGTGGCATGAAATTCTCGGGCAGCCGGGATGGCTGGCGATTTCGTCAATTTTTAGATGCCGTTTTTCAGACACACACTAGAAATTTCGATATGGGGCTAGGGGTCGCGCCGACAGTAAAATTTAGGGTTTAGGGTTTAGGGTCCCTAAACACGGGAGGATATCCATACAATTAACCCCGGAATTTGGAGCACCGTTGGCGCGTCCTCCATATCCTCCGCGTTTACACATATGCTGACTATACCAGGTTCTCCGGAGCTTCCGTGAGCGTAGTTATCCTCCGCCGTTTGTATGGGATTTTCCTGTTTAAC
>NW_008634126.1:4723220-4724858 GCF_000247585.1 Phytophthora nicotianae INRA-310 | reverse complement strand
GTCGGGGCCACCACCAGTTTTCGTCAACTGGAAGCAGCAAATGCTGCTTGCGACGGACCAAATTGGGATTCGTAATGTAACGTTACCCCCGAACGATGTATGGAGAATGGTGAGAGACCAATTTCTCGATGACGACAGGACGCTCAACGACGCTTTTTCTGTTGCCCATCCGGATGTGACCCAATTCATCAGCGTGATTGAAGCTCAAAGCAGGGAATGTGTTCGACTCATCAACGATATATCCAACCGCAGAGCCACCGCTCCTGCCCACGCACCACCTCAACCTGCTCCGGCTTTTGACTCGGATTCGGACTTCGAAGTGGACTCGGACTCGGATTTATATGTCAGTGACCCGGGCTCTGAAGCCTCGGGTGGTGCTTCCGTGGCCTCGAGATCTCCTGAATACTGATCTACATACAAAACGGTACCTATTTGATTTCTACAGATTCTAATCAAATACATTGTACCCGTTCTACGACGGTTTTGCATGATGGTACCTATTTTTATTGACATCGGACTAAAATGTACTTTTCAAGTATTTCCTACCATTCAACGATACGATATCCCTCTGTATGCCTGGGTCCGCTGTGATTTCAGATTTTAGCGAGATTCACTTATCCCAAATCCTTATCAGAAGGGGAGCCCGACTCATGGTACTGAGCATACTAGCGGTCAATCAAGTTCACTCCGTGGCACCCGTCGGTCGCATTTGTGCAGTTCTGTGAGAGCCCCCTAGTGAACGAGACCGAAAGTCAATATACAAGTACTGAGTTGAGTTTTGCTGCCAGGTGGAATCGAACCACCGACCACTCGTTTATGAAGCGAGATCTTTACCACTAAGCTATGGCAGCGTTATTCAAAACTAAATCACATACATATTTATATAAAACTGTCTAATTTAATGTTTCGATGATGTTTTTAAATATAATTTAAAAGAGGTTTATCGCTTATAATAACTATAAAACAAATTTATCGCTTCTTGGGTCAAGCGGATGGTCAAATTGATCCAAATTTGACCCAAAAAGCGAGTTGCGCAGGATATGACCTGCACCAAATTTGACCCAAAAAAAGGTTTTCCTCAATTATGCTTATTTTTGGTGACCGCGGTACCCAACCCTGTGCTGCGAACTAGCCGGACTCAAATTACCTAGTACGAACAGGAGCATGGCGGATTAAGCACGGTATGTAGGAGGAAAGCGACGTGAAATGGCATATTCAAGGGTTTGCAAGGACGCTAACCCATCGAATTAGTGTAGATTGCGTTAATAGTCGCTTAACTGCCTAGTACGTTAATCAGTATAGCGCTGTAGTTTAAGAGTATGAAAGCGGGGATCAGTTAATATATCGAAACCGACAACCACAACAATAACAACAACCCAGGCCAGGTGCATACAAACGCACCAGATAGTCAGAACCCAGATATTTATTTTTTTCTAAGTCAATGCGATCATGTATGATTTTCCCTCCGCAGTTCGACGCCTCGTAAACATTCATGCGAATGGGACAAAATATAAATGAATTCACTTGATATTTGTACTGCATGAAAACTGTGTGTGAAACACAACACACGGACGTGAATGGCTTCGACAAAAATAAATATTAATAATGGAAAATCGACAAAAAAGTAGTAATAAAAAC
>NW_008634126.1:4716270-4716845 GCF_000247585.1 Phytophthora nicotianae INRA-310 | reverse complement strand
ACAAGCGTCGCCGCGCATGGAATTGTGTACATGAGCAAGTCCCAGATGTAATTGGATAGCCAAAACGCCGGAAGAGATACGCCCGACACAAGTTGCTGGTGTTTTGCATTGTGGGCCGACTCCTTCTCTTTGACCAGAAACACCACAAGACAAAACACCAAGTTGTTTAGACTGTCGATCCAGCTCGGCAAACATCTCCGCAAACAACGGCGAGCTGTCCAGTGAGAGTTGGAACGCAATTTCGCTTCCGACATTGCTCAGCACCTGAGAAGAAGGCACGTAGGAGCTAATGAAAGCCACCAGCTCCTTGTCATCACACCGTTCATCATCCTTAACCACAGTCAAATTGTATCCAGCTCCAAAGCGGTTTTTCAAAAAGAGGGATGAGCCGCTGCAGCGTAGTTCACACTCCGCCATGATAGCAATGCGATCTCCAAGAATGTCAGCTTCGTCCATGAAGTGCGTCGTCAATACCATCACTCGGCCATTACGGTTGTTCTGTAAGATATCCCACACACTGCGGCGGCTATACGGGTCCATGCCGGATGTCGGTTCGTCAAGAAAGACCAACGCAC
>NW_008634126.1:4710591-4711955 GCF_000247585.1 Phytophthora nicotianae INRA-310 | reverse complement strand
ACCGCAACGCAATGGACGATGATCGCACAATGCCAATCTGGAGTACTAAGAGTGACGGCTTTCATGGTCAGCGGAAGTCGTAGCACTAGTAGAAGCTTACTTCTCCGTTTACCTACCTAGCGAATATTGTCTGCGAACCTTCAGGGAGACCCTCCGATCATAGCTTTTGCTTCCCCACAGTCACTATAATTCGTGGATTTGAGTGTATAATTGACGACATTTGTTGCAATCGGTCATTGCGGTTGGTGCTGCTAGTGGTTGAGAATACCTTACCGTTTATGCCTCGAAAGAGTGAAAACAGGATTGTCGTCGTCAAAATTAACTGACACAAAATTAACGGGGTTGGACGAAAAAAAACATTCTCTTAACGAAGGGTTCTGCATCTAGGTCTTGATTGGAAAAAGCATCATCTGCTGAAAAAGCTACGTTTCAAACTGTGGATCAACTACGACGACAGAAAAAGTATCCTAACAAAGCCACACCAGTTGTACCCACTTTGACAACTACATGCAACGATGAATCACTGTCAGTGATGCTTATTACGGCGGTAAAAAGACTCTGTAACCAAACATATAGCAACTGAACAATTATAAGGTGAAAAACTTCAGTATGGCCTACGATCCGACAAGTCAAAAGATGACGTTTTAGCTATTAAACCATGAAGCTAATGTGGAAGCTCTTCTAGCCAACCCAAACTTGAGAGCATCGGCCAAGTACATGCGCATGGATGGCTATGGCGTAAAGATATTCGATGAAAGGTTATGACGGTCAATGAGCTTACGAAACGTTACGGAGATGAAATACTGGCGAAGATGCAAGTGGCTGCGAGGAATTCTGGTTACACGAATAATATCTACAGCCCTGCAACATGCGTAGATAGAAAGTCCGGTGGCTAGCGGCAATCAATTGACGACCTCTCCATTCTACTCACGCTTGGCAAGGAGGGGAATGACTGTCTTTTGAGCCTAATGTACGAAACGTGGGCTAGCTACGTTGAGAAGTCGATCCCTGGCAAGGAAACAAGCCTCTGGGATCATTTGCTGATTCGTGACAGCGAGGCGGCTCTCTCTACCATCTTTGAGGCAGGCCAGAAGGTCAATATCTCGGTAAATATCGCCAAAACCGTGCAAGGCAACCTGTTCCAGCGATGGATGCGACGTGGTGAATCGATCGATGATGATTGTAAACTAGACAAGTCAGGGGCTGAAGCTTTTGTCAGCCCAAAGATAGTACTTAAGCTAACAACGTCAAGTTCACACTCACAAAGCAAATCAAGTATATTCTTGAAGCTGAAGGGCGAGGTAATCTCGCGTAGGTTAGTAAGTGAAAAACCTGTTGACGACGTTATCCAGCTGGTCAAATGA
>NW_008634126.1:4706540-4708431 GCF_000247585.1 Phytophthora nicotianae INRA-310 | reverse complement strand
TACCTGTGCCACGGTGATGGATGCTACAACAGAAGCAAGCTGGATTATCTTGCTGAAGCGGCAACAAAACGAGGATGCCGGCGCGCCCTTGGGTATCGCGGGGGAGACAGAACACGAAATTCATACTAACGGAGGACCACGTCTCCTATGCACTGGGAAAGGCTGGAGCGGGGCTTGCTTCGGCGGTGACGGCTTGGTGCGCTGACACGCTTCGCAGGACACACTTACACTTCTCCTTATCCGTATTTGGGCAGTGGAAGTCACGAGAAAGCGACGTGAAGGTCTTCTCACGTCCAAGATGCGCATCTCTTGGGGAATCATGGAACTCGTGTATTAGATCGTCGTCCAGCTGGACGACGATGTGTTATGGGTCCTCGGGATCAATAAAATAGGTTAGCAGATCACCACCGAGGCCGTACCGGTCCACCCAAGCACGCGAATTCGGAGCAATCTGCATCGTGCTGACTCGGACGGGTTCTTCAGGTACTTGATCAGTTCGGAGCACGCCGGGTCCAACTCATACGCGTACGAAATCGAGTCACGCTGAGAAGTAGTCACTGCGACCTCCACCGCAGCGGCTTCGTCAGCAACACATGCGGAGCACTCGTCGTCATCATTGTCGTCAACGACGTGACGACCCGACAGCGCATAGTCTGGTCGACGCGAGAGCGCTTCGGCGAGGATGTTAGTATTGCCAGGCTTGTAGTGGACAACGAAATTGTACTCGAAAAGAGTGTGAGCCAGCGCGTCATGCTTTAAGAGAGATGCGGAGTCTTCATAGAGGTGCGAAATGACGCGCGCTCGGTGTCCACGACGAAGGTCTGCTCATCCTGCAGATAGATTCGAAACTTAATTAATGATTAGCGCATGACCAGCCGTTCCTTGTTATACACAGGATAATTACGTTCGGCCGGATTCAGCTCGCACAACTGGTGATTCACCACTCGCTCGCTTCCTGCATCGTCGAACTGCATCAGGGCAAAGCCGATCGTAAAATCACTGGTGTCGCGCACGACTAGGATGGTCTGGAGTTTTCAGGCGGCATCATGACGGCCACGGTGGATAAGCTCGTCTTCACCGCGTCGAAGGTCATTTGGTGTTCTGAACGCCCCGTTCACGTGGCTTCAGCCTTGAGTAGCTGTGACATTGGGCGAACTGCCGACGCGAAGATCTTCGAATAGTGGTGGAGATTCGTCGCGAGACCGAGCCACTGCCGAAACTGCTTCTGATCTTGCGGTGTTGGCCAGTCACTCCTGGTTGCAACTTTCTCCGGGTTAGCACTGACCGTCCATGCTAGCGTAGCTCCCAAGAGCCGGGATCTTGGGCGCGCAGAATATACACACCTTCAAGTTGGCATATAGCTTGTTCTAACGCATCACCTCGAACATCTTGTAGAGGTGCTGTAGGTGGATCTCGACTTGGGTTATATCGTGTTCGGCATGACGATCAATGAAGATGTCATCGCAAAAAGTAACTGGGCGCAAAGGCCCGATACGGTCGCAGAAGGTTAGACACTATACGGTTGAAGGTTGCCGGAGAATTCTCCAGCCCTTGCGGCATCGAGATCCACTTCCACACATGCCGCTCAACGGCACTCAACGGCACGTCATCCTCGCGCATCACAATCTGATAGTAACCGCCCATCAGATCAATGGTGCTGTACATTGGACTGTCTGGTGTGGGGTCAAGTACATGTATTGGTGTTTGCGCCGAAATGGTAGAATCGTTGAGCTTGTTGAGGACGTGAACGATCCTCTATCCACCGGTCGCTTCTTGACACATAATGTAGGGCTGAAGGGAGGCGACAGGCTTTCGCAAACTTGGCCGGATTCCGGCGACTTTCAAAGAAAGCATCAATCAATAGTTTCGTCTTGGCCATGGGGGGTGGGGG
>NW_008634126.1:4705690-4706415 GCF_000247585.1 Phytophthora nicotianae INRA-310 | reverse complement strand
TTTGTTTTTGGACGTGACGACTGCCGGCAAAGACTAGGCAGCGTAACGCGCTTCGAGGGCGATTATCGGTTTCGCTCCCTTCGGGTAAGTCCGAGAATCCGACAGTGGACCCCAGCATCGACGTCGACAGTCGCAATAGACGCAACGTTCCCAGTCACGAGCAGGCCTACCTGCTCGATCTCACCGCGCTTCAGGTCACGGAGAAAGTGTTTCCAAAAGAGACCGAGCAGCTTAGTGAGAACGCCAGCGTCGCACGGTGGGTGTGCCAGCTCCGGCTCCGGGACCGGAGCCCGCAAGAAGTCTAATGCTTGCGATGCCTCCTGCTATAGTCCTCTCGTTTGACCACTGAGAATATTTTTTCCAGTGTCGTGGGGTCTTGCGGGTCAAGCCCAAACGCTGGTAGCCGGCTTTCACGCCGAATACGAAGACTTGGCCCTGTCCACTGGGTACGTTGCGAAGCACAATATGAGGTTCCGTACGCTCTGGATGTACACGAGCACATACATGCCCTCCTGCTTCATCGACAGGGTGGCCAAGCGTTACATTCTCTCGTTCCGGGGGGGGGGGTACGAACACGAGCCGCAAGTCAGACATCATTGCCGCCTTGGTAGGAAAGTAGAAGGGATCGACCACCAACTTGCCGAGTGTCCACTCCTTTGCCTTCCCCGTCAGCTTCGAGAGAAGGAAGCAACCCGTTACCGAGCGTGCAATGTAGCCGTATGGAA
>NW_008634126.1:4687029-4705001 GCF_000247585.1 Phytophthora nicotianae INRA-310 | reverse complement strand
CCGTTACATAACTGGCCAAATGCAACCGAAGTTGTATTTGTCGCGTTCACGACAATCTAATTGGCTTCTCAGTCGATTTGTTCGCCGTACCGACCCATTTAAGGATAATACACTGCAGAATGTATCAGTATGAAATGTAAAATCAGTTGCACACAGAGTTTGCCTTTTCACCGACCTTTGCAACCTGACTACCATACAAAAAACGTGTGCACGTTCCCTCGGGTTGCATAAGATCCTCTCATAACCAAAGACACGGCTCGAAACACAAGGGTAATGCGAGGCAACAGATACAAGTCAATTCTCAATGAGTTCATGGCGTTTGGAGCTGGTCATACCTTCAGTACGGACATTAGCTTCAGTCAAGACACCCTGTTGGAGATCACACCCGACGACGTGTGTCACTGGATGAATTTTCGCGCGTTTGGAGACGCCAATCCTGCGGAGGACGCAAAACCGGTGAACGCCCGTGCGTCCACCTTGGAATACGCCAAGAAAGCGATTTCCTCTTTCATGCCACGCCGCACAGTTCCTTGGGGCCCTATTCGCAACGAAGGGAATCCAACTCGCTCAGAGACTGTAAATGCAGTAATTAAGAAGGTGAAGCGATGCGAGGTACGACGAGAAGGAGTCCAATCGGCAGCTAGGCGTCCGATCGAGTATGGTGAATTTCTTAATCTACTGGATCAAGTTCACACGGGAAACGGCAAGGGTTCACTGAAGTATTTAGTCTGTGCTGTGCTCACCATGCAATGGCACCTCATTGCACGCATTGACGACATGATGAAACTGAAGTTCGATAGCTTTTCGTGCAGCATTCACCACCCAGGTTCATTGATTTGTCAATTGCGTTGGTCGAAAAATATCTCAGAGGAGCGGGACGCACCGGAACAAATTGTGTTAGGCAGCATGGATCCTCGGCTTTGCGCGCTGCTCAACTTGGCAATACATGTGGAGATGACGGATAAAGCAGCACTTTCACCGTTTGTATTTGGTAATCCACAAGACGGAGATCGCGTCGTCCGTCGTTTTCTGCAAGACGTTTTTGAAGGAACCGACTTTCACAAACTCAAAGCAGGCAATTTGGGTACACACAGCATGAGAAAAGGCGCAGCTACTTATGGTAGTCGAACTGGTCTACCAAAGGACTACGTTAATCGCCGTGGAAGGTGGCGTACCCGAAAGAGTGTTGTTGATGTCTACATTGACAACACACAACCCTATCCAGACGCCATTGCTGCAGGGGTGTTGGCTGGACCACTGGGTCCATGCTGCTACGTTCTCAAAGATGGTGTCCAAGTTGTAACAAATGACCTGCTAGTCAAACATGTAGGTCCTGCGCTTAAGGAGGCCGTAGGTGAAGAGATGGCTCGGGTGCTCGCGTTGCCGCTCCTTTGGGCAGCATTAGTGCCGCGTGGAAGTTTTGACTATGAAATCATTCCAGCTGCTCTTAAGCGGCGCATTATTCAAGCCTATTTAGGTGTTGGTGGGAAAGAAGACGTCAATGTTGTGGAACGTGTACCCATTCACGTTGTTGGTGATGGTGCTCAGCTTCAACTCGTCGAAGTACATGATAATGCTGGTGAAAATGGCGTTTTGGATCGCCAAAATGGCGGCTTGACTGCTGACAGCACTCGCAAGGAATTCGCTTCGATTCACTCTCAATTATTCAGTTTACAGCGACAAACGGCAAATTTGCTGAACGAAATTCTTCGCTCTCGCACAGAGAGACAGCGGGAAAATCAAAAGATTCTGGCAGTGATTCGACGTATAGCCCTGCAACCTGTAGTTCGCACGATACACCCTCGCTCCTCAGCAAATGGAGGTGGAGACGGAGTAGAAGAAGAAGGTTCCGTCGTACTTCCGCGTGCAATGCTCTCAAAACGACCGAAGGATCTCTACGAACTATGGGGAGAGTATGAGTTCGGATTGAACGGATTGAAACCGGCAAAAGAGTTCACAGCAGCTGAGCGTGGCGCCAACAAATTCGCGTATTCTCGCCGCAAGGTATTCTGGGATGTCGTCAGTGCATTTGTTCGCACAGGCTTCACCAGCGACGTCGCCATTGATAAAATCTACGCTGCTTACGGCCGGCAGCTATCCGTGACTCGAATTCTTGCTGCACTCCGCACTGACAAGCACCAAGGTGGTCATCCCTCGCTGCGTTTGTAATTTCTGCCAATAAAATTCAGGAATCTAAAGTTTCACCAATCAGATTCCGGTTGCTCTCTCCGTTGCATACTCAGCCAATATTTATACAGTAGCAGTAGGAAGCAGGCAACTAATACTCAGAGATTGAAAGTTAACGGTGTGGCCTCGACAGGTGAGATCACGTCATCCAGTAGTTGGGATTTACTTACTGATTGGAGGCCGTAGTGGCAATGATATGTGACGATGACCCGTACATCTCCTCAATTATCCGCGGTATACAACGCGGGAGACGTACTTTTATGCTATCCGTACCCGGCCGGAGTACCTCAGTGATCGGCACAATAGCCAAAACCTACGACGATGAAACCCTGTAGAATAAATTTTCTAGAGCGAAGAATGACGAAAGACAGAGGCCATGGCCGGAGACTTACGAGTAAACTTCTAAATTGCTAACGGGAGACTAAAAAAATATCAGGAATACGTCTTCAATTGCTGAAAGTCAAAGTAACTATGCCAAGCCATCCAGACAGAAAGGTTTACGACAAATATCGCCATGGCGAGCTCAATCGACGCCTACTAGTACTACCACTAGCTAGTAGTGCACAAGTGGCAGCAATGTACCTCGCTTTCACTTGGCCCGTGTTGTAGCTAAACAAAACAAGAAATGCAGTACAACTGCTCCTGTAGAGGTTGTCTAGTGTCAGGTGTTTATCCTGTCTCCGTGTTGCATCACTTCAAATTTATTTTGTTTTATTTTGACTGGTGTTTGATCTCCTTTGTCGTCCCTTTCCTTGGATTCAGCTCCATGAACTAAGGAAAAGACGACAAGTAGAAGATGCACCGATGCTTGTGTATTCACGGACCTTGGTTGGAAGATACTTATATTAATAGAAAAATGCTAAACGAAATACTTTATGCATAAAAAAGGATTGTACTTCATGTAAACCAAGAAAATGAAATTGTGCGGCTCGAAGTTGAAGAGATATCGCGCTCGCATCGATCTTAGTATTCTTCTTCACCAGCATGCAGCATGCTTTAAACGGTTTGAAGCAAACGCCTGTAAATATTGCACCAACGCTCATGAGCTCGCCACAGAACCGGAAGGCTTGCGCCCGAATTTCCAGATTCTCAACTGAATACTGAATTTGGTCAGCACCTAATCAGGTTGATTGGATGCCGATGCAAGAACGGTGCATGTTGTTCATGTACATACATGCACCAGTATGCTCCTAAAAATTGAGCACTACCAGCGTGAATGAGCCCGTTCCGGTGTGGAATATACGACCGCGGTCACTATGGTGGCCCCATAATGCAAGCACAGTGATAGCATTTTTGCAACGACACCGATACCGGTGGGCTATTGGACCCTTCAATACCGTCTTGGTTTCAGCAATACGGTGCCAGCTTCAGGCGATACGCAAGCCGACTGACGATGCCAGAATGTACATCGAGATTTGTTGTAACACGTTGAAGCGCAAGATCGCTAAAATTGGTCCGGTAAACAGATGCATTTGCCAGTTACGAAGTCAATGGTATGGTAAGCTGCCGAAGGTCGACGAATCCTTTGATCAAGCAGAGCTCGATTTCTGCTTCGAGGATCCCCATCTCCTCAAGCGACACGAGCCCGCAGCACAACTGTAGGCACCCCCTCGTCCAAACACAAGAGGTTGCATACTCATTCTGGTGGGCTTTGCCAGGCCTTGATTTCAGTGTAGGCTACACCGCCGCATCCCCTCGACAGAGACCAGTCCAGCCGGATGCAGATCGTCATTGGCGTCCATTCACTCGCTCGCTCGCGTCGGCATCAAACTCTTTCGGTCGTGAACTGCAAGGCGGAACTTCAGCTTTAGTGAGGGATGACAGCGGCTCGTTGCCACCCGGCACTGCCAGTTTTTCGGGCAAAATGTCTGACGCGCGTTTGAAGTGCTTCAAAAGCACCATTTCTGTAATCCATGTGGTGTACATAATCCATCCCATCTGGTTACGATATCTTGAACTTTGTATGCTCCGCCAAAGGTCGTGACACTCTCTCAGTCACCGACCCGGGCTGCTGCAACCAAAAGCATATCTTGTCTTGCGCCCCACGTTTTGGTATCCTCATTTGGGAATTCGCCGTTGGACCAGCAAGACCATCACTCTCCATGCTCCGATCCCAGCGCCTCCTTGTCGGCCGCCGCGTGGGCTCGAGCCTCACGCGCCCGCAGCAGACGCGCGATGCCAGCACCATCAAGAAGCTCATGGCCGCCAACCGTGGCGAGATCGCTACGCGCATCATGCGCGCCGGTAACGAGCTGGGCCTTCGCACCGTCGGCATCTTCTCCAAGGAGGACCGTTTCACGCAGCACCGCTACAAGGCGGACGAGAGTTTTCTCGTGGGCGCGGGCAAGTCCCCCGTAGGCGCGTATCTGGACATCGACAGCATCATCCAGATCGCGAAGGAGAACAACATCGACGCTATCCACCCGGGCTACGGCTTCCTCAGTGAGAACGTGGGCTTTGCCGAACAGTGCGCTAAGAACGGCATCAAGTTCGTGGGTCCTACTCCTGAGAACCTGCAGCGCTTCGGTGACAAGACCGCTGCGCGTGAGATCGCCATCGAGCAGAAGGTTCCGGTGGTGCCGGGTACGGACGGACCTGTGCACACCCTCGAGGAGGCTCGTGCTTTCATCGACTCGGGTGTGGGTTATCCTGTGATCATTAAGGCCAGTATGGGAGGCGGTGGCCGTGGTATGCGTGTCGTCAACCGCGCCGAGGACCTCGAGGAGAACTTCGAGCGTGCCAGCTCCGAGGCCCTGGCCGCGTTCGGTGACGGCACTGTGTTTATTGAGCGCTACGTGGACCGCCCGCGCCACATTGAAGTCCAGATCTTGGGTGATGGCCAGGGAAACGTTGTGCACCTGTACCACCGTGACTGCAGTGTGCAGCGTCGCCACCAGAAGGTGTTGGAAACGGCCCCTGCTGTGGGTCTGGACCCCAAGACTGAGAAGGCTATGATCGATGACGCTGTGCGTCTCACCAGTGCTGCTAAGTACCTGAACGCTGGTACTGTAGAGTTCCTGGTGGACCAACAAGGTCGCCACTACTTCATCGAAGTGAACCCTCGTATCCAGGTCGAGCACACGATCACGGAGGAGATCACGGGCATCGACTTGGTGCAGAGTCAGATCCGTATCGCTGGTGGTGAGACCTTTAAGGATCTGGGTCTGAGTCAGGACAAGATCAAGCCGCGTGGCCATGCCATGCAATGCCGTGTGACCACGGAGAACCCGAGCACTGGTTTCCAGCCGGACTCTGGAGTCATTGAGGTGTTCCGTAGCCCCGGTGGCATGGGTATCCGTCTGGATGACGGTCCTGGATTCGTCGGTGCTCACATTACCCCTCACTACGACTCTCTACTCGTTAAGGTGACTGCCCGTGCTCTGGATCGTGGTGATTGCGCTCACAAGTTGAAGCGTGCGTTGTCCGAGTTCCGTGTGCGTGGCGTGACCACCAACAAGAGCTTCTTGACCAATGTACTGAATCATCCGGACTTCATCAGGGGTGTTGTGGACACGAGCTTCATTGCCAGCAACCCGGACCTGCTGGAGCCGTCTAAGTCGACGAACCGTGGCCAGAAGATGCTCAAATACATCGGTAACACGATCGTTAACGGCCCGGAGAAGGCGCTGGGTGCTACTGGACCCCCTCCGTCTAAGGTTGACCCGATCATTCCGACCCTTGCAGCTCCGCCGGCGTCCAAGGAGAAGTCACTGCGTCAGATCTACGTCGAGCAAGGCCCAGAGGCCTTCGCGAAGGCTGTACGTGCCAAGAAGGGACTGCTTTTGACCGACACTACATGGCGTGATGCTCACCAGTCGCTGCTTGCTACGCGTATGCGTACCCGTGATATGCTTGCCATCGCCCCTGCCACTTCTATCGCGATGCGTGATGCCTTCTCGCTTGAGATGTGGGGCGGAGCGACGTTCGATGTGTCCATGCGCTTCCTACGTGAAGACCCGTGGGACCGTCTTGCTATTCTTCGTGAAGCTGTGCCCGACATTCCGTTCCAGATGCTACTACGTGGCGCCAACGCTGTCGGATACACGAGTTACCCGGACAATGTAGTGTACAAGTTCTGCGAGAAGGCCCAGGCTACTGGTATGGATGTCTTCCGTGTGTTTGACTCTCTCAACTACCTGGAGAACATGAAGCTAGGCATTGACGCCGTCGGTGCTGCTGGCGGTATCATCGAGGCTGCTATGTGCTATACTGGAGATGTTTCCGACCCGACCCGTGGCCCGTACAACCTTGAGTACTACCTGGACTTCGTGCGTCAGTTGGTTGCTCAAGGTATCCACGTACTCGCCATCAAGGATATGGCTGGCTTGCTGAAGCCCCAGGCTGCGCAGATCCTCATCTCCGCTATCCGCAATGAGTTTCCAGATCTGCCGATCCACGTCCACACACACGACACTGCTGGTACTGGTGTGAGTTCCATGCTGGAGGCTGCGTACGCTGGTGCCGATGCTGTTGATGTGGCCTCGGATGCCATGTCTGGCACGACCTCGCAGCCTTCGATGGGCGCTGTTGTCGCTGCGCTCAAGGGCTCCAAGTACGACACTGGAGTGAACGCAGAGGACATTATGGAGATCAACGATTACTGGGAGACGATGCGTGGCGTGTACGCACCCTTCGAGTCCGGTCAGAAGTCTGGTTCGGCTGACGTGTACAACCACGAGATGCCTGGCGGTCAATACACGAATCTGCTGTTCCAGTCGACGCAACTCGGTCTTGCGGGTCAGTGGCCGGCGATTAAGCGTGCCTACGCGACCGCTAACCGTCTGCTCGGCGACATTATCAAGGTGACGCCTTCGTCCAAGGTTGTTGGTGATTTTGCGCAGTTTATTGTGCAGAACAAGTTGACGGAGCAGGAGGTGATCGACCAGGCCGAGACGCTGTCGTTCCCCAAGTCTGTGGTCGAGTACTTCCAGGGATATCTTGGTATTCCGCACCACGGCTTCCCGGAGCCTCTGCGCTCGCGTGTATTGAAGGGTAAGGTGCTGCCGAACGGCCAGGAAATGTTCCACGGCCGTCCGGGCGCTGAGATGGAGCCGTATGACTTCGAAGCGGCTGAGAAGGAGCTGAAGGAGAAGTACGGCGCTGACAAAATCCGTGACGTGGATGTCATTTCGCACGCTATCTACCCGGACGTGTTCACGGGCTTCCAGAAGTTCAAGGACGAGTACGGCTCGATGCACTTCCTGGACACTCGTACATTCTTGACGGGTCTCGAGGTGGACACGGAGGTTGAAGTTGAGATGGAACACGGCAAGACGGTCTTCATCAAGCTGATTGCTGTTGGTGGCGTGAGCAAGAAGGACGGTATGCGTGATGTGATCTTCGAGCTAAATGGTCGCCAGCGTGTGATCAAGGTCAAGGATGAGGCTGCTGGTGTGTCCACAGCAGTCAAGCCGAAGGCTACGGGACTGCCTGGTTCTGTCGGTGCCCCGATGCCCGGTGTTGTGCTCGATGTGCGTGTGAAGAAGGGTGAGAACGTGAAGGCTGGTGACGCCCTGTTGGTTCTGAGTGCTATGAAGATGGAGACTGTTGTGGCTGCTCCCGTCAGCGGCCGTGTGGTGTCGATCCACGCAGATGTTGGTGACAACATGCTTGGTGGCGACCTCCTGGTGGAGATCGACGAGACTGGCGATGACGAAGAGTAAGTTTATCTACACTGTAAGCATTTTAAGGTTCACGTACGAAGTCACAGTGCTGGATAAGTAAAATGAAGCTGTTGCTTGGTACTTCGAAGTATACCAACTTGAGAATTTGGATTACTTAGTATGATTGTCCCAGGTAATTTACTACAGTCACTATGCATTCTTGCTAGCACGGTAAGGTTCATGTTAGCTCCCACATTATCAGCTCCCCTAAAAACTTGTCGGGTATTACACGAATCGTTTAATAAATTCACTAGCTTTTCAAGCAATAAAAGCTTCGACATAAACTATTTTATTCGCCGTTAACAAGTCACGTTTCTAAACGTTTCTATTTTGTCTGGTCTTCAACGTTGGCCCTGCTTTGGATGTCGCCGGCGCAATCACACAATTGGATCGGATTCATTGCGGCCGCGCTCTCAGTTGCCGACGTCGGCTCCATCACTCCGCCTCAAGTTTCCGTTTCCACATCCTTCTCCAGGCGCCTGCGCTCAGCCCTGGATCAGTTCAGCAATCGATTCATATGTCAAACTGAGCGACGACTGCAACCCCGTCGTTTGGTTGCTCAGGCACGTTGCTACGGCAACATTTTGGTTGTCTGCGTTTCTAATATAGGCAATCAACCGAAAGGCGCATCAACAGTAGAAAGGCACCGTGCGGAGAGAGCATCACAGGCCTTTACTGTCGTTGATTCCTTCTACGTCGTCGAGTGGCGCTACCGGCTACAGTATATGAAGCTGATACCCTCGCGGTAGGTCCTGCAGAGCGACACCTCGTGTCGACGCCGTATCACGCTTTCGCTGCGATCTCGACACCGCCCCAGCAGTGGAGAGATACGGATGGCGGCATAGTTTGCTCATGCAAACGGCACCATGCTCTGTTCCAGCAGGCCTGGAGGCCTTTCCGTGTCAAGCTCGACACCTCAACTGTCGTTTAGAAACAGGAATCTACTTCTACAGGGTATCAAGTAATGCAATCGAAACCCAAGCAAATTTTGTTCTACTGGGAATAATTCTCATATTGTTTCCCACAGGTCTGTAATGCCGCACTACTTTCGAAAAGGGGGGAGTCAGAAATCGACCACGCGGACAACGACATCATTCGGCAAAGAGAAAGCTCGGGAGCGTGCGCCCGCAGAGTGATTGTCCTTCCTTGAACCCCCGGAAGCAACCATGAAGGACCTGTTGATGGTGGACACCGTGGACGAGGACCACGTCGTCAATGAGCTGGTCACTCGCTACCGCCAGGGCTACGTCTACACGTTCCTCGGCCCCGTGCTCATCGCCATGAACCCATACAAGATGCTGCGTCAGCCCAACGGCGACTCCATCTACGCTCGCAACATGATCGACGAGTTCCAGGGCAAGGAGCTGCACGTGTGCGAGCCCCACCCGTTCGCACTGGCCGAGAACGCCTACTCGAACCTCATGCGCTTCGGTCTGGACCAGAGTCTGCTCATCACAGGCGAGTCTGGTAGTGGCAAGACGGAGACGTCCAAGCACGTCATGCGCTATCTCACTACCATCAGCACGCGCTCCAGAGCCAAGAGCGCCGTCATCGCTAACCGTCGCATGTCCGTCGCGCAGCGTAAAGAGGCCGACGACATGACGAGCCACGTGACCGACGTGCTGTGGGGCAGCAACCCCGTGCTCGAAGCCTTCGGTAACGCTCAGACCATCCGCAACAACAACAGCAGTCGCTTTGGCAAGTACATTGTGCTGCAGATGAACCGTGTGGGCCAAGTCATTGGCGGATACATCGACAACTACCTTCTGGAGCGCAGTCGCGTGATCCGTCAGGCCGAGGGAGAGCGCAACTTCCACGCCTTCTACCAGCTCATGTCTGGCGCCTCGGCGGCTGACCGTGAAGCGTGGCAATTGCCAGAAAGCGCCGAGGAATTCGATGTTCTAGGTAATGAAGACGCCACGATCGAAGGTGTGGATGACGCCGAGAACTACCGCAACGTCCGGGAGAACATGACGGCTGTAGGAATCACAGACGACGAGCAGCACGATATTTTCCAGCAGCTTTCAGCGATTCTGTGGCTGGGTAATGTGCAGTTCAAGCAGACGACGGACGAGGCGCACAACCCGCGTGCTGCTATTGAGGACCCTGCAGCTCGTGAGGCTCTGGCCAAGGCTGCTAGTCTCATGGGTATTGACAAGGACAAACTGGAGGCTCTACTGACGTTCCGTATCGTCAACATCTACCGTGAGGACCAGAAAGTATTGTTCGATGCGCGTCAGGCCAAGAAAGTGTGCGACTCGATCATGCGCTCGCTGTACGAAAAGATCTTCGACTGGATTGTGGCTCGTATCAACAAGAACGTGACGTGCAAGAAGCGTGACATCAACAACAGCATCGGTATCCTGGATATCTACGGCTTCGAGATCTTCGAAGTGAACGCGTTCGAGCAGTTGTGCATCAACTACGTGAACGAAAAGCTACAGCAACTCTTTATCAGTCAAACACTCGAGAGCGAGCAGGAAGGCTACCGTCGCGAAGGTCTGAGCTGGCAGAACATCAAGTTCTTCAACAATCAGGTCGTGTGCGACCTGATCGAGGACCCCAAGCAGCACGGAATCTTCCCCCTGCTGGATGAACAGTGTGCTATTGCGCGTCTATCGGAGCTAGAGCTTATCGAGCGCTACAACAGCGAACACTCGAGGAACCCGCACTACATTGCATCGCGTGTGCGTGGCCCCAACTTCGGTATTGTGCATTACGCCGGCAAGGTCGAGTACGACGTCACTCTATTCTTTGACGCCAATGTGGACACGTTCTTCAACGACCTGCAGGACGGAATGGAGCAGTCGTCCAACGCCTTTGTGCGTGAAGTCTTCCTGGACAAGCGATCCAAGGAGACGAAGCTCAAGCGCCCGCCGTCGACGTCCCAGCAGTTCCGTACGCAAGTGGCTGATCTACTCAAGAAGCTGGATGGCTGTAACCCACACTATATCCGCTGTATTAAGCCTAATGAGAAGAAGCAGCCACTGGCTGTGAACAAGGAGCTGGTGGCGGAACAGGTGCGTTATCTCGGACTGGTGGAGAACCTGAGTGTGCGTCGTCAGGGTTTCTGCTACAGCCAGCCGTATGCTCCATTCATCAAGCGCTACAGCTTCCTGTCAGAGTCGACGTGGCCGGCCCCAGTTGCTCACTCGTCTCGCAAGGCTGCCGTTGACCTGCTTACGACTGCTGGACTGGGAGTTCGCGACCCGAACAACAAGGACGAACTCATTCCGTTCGAAGAGGACTCGGACACGCTTGGATGCTTCTCTCTTGGTCGCAACAAGATCTTCCTGCGTCACCCCCAGGCTCTGTCCGCCTTGGAAATCTTGCGTGAAGAGCGCATTCCGGTGATCGTTAACATCATCGAGAACGCCTGGCGTCGCTACAAGAACCGCATTGCACTCAGCGTGTTCCAGGCCGCTTCGAAGCAGCTGTTCTCGTCGTACGATGCAGTGTGGAAGAACTGCCAGGACCGTCGTAAGCGTGTGCCTGGCGCCAACAACAAGGAACACGTTGCCAAGATTTACGGAAATTGGGAAGCTGTATCCTCCAAGCTGCTGAACGTTAACAACAGTCGCTTGGTCAAGAACCTCAAGGCGGAAGAGGAACTTAACTCGATCGTGTTCATGCAGAGTTTCGTGCTGGCGCGTACGCAGCGTCGCGAGTTCCTGAAGCTCAAGCACGCCCAGATTATCTTCAGCAAGCGCTACCGTGGCCTGAAGACTCGTAAGCAACTGGCCAACGACATGTGGCGAGCGTGTAAGGTTGCTCTTCTTGGTGTGCGCACTGAGTTCGAGCGCTACTTGGGCAAGAAGAAGCGTCGTCGTGACTCGCTGGACCGCACGTACCAGGGCGACTACATCGGCGTGAACAGGTACCCTGCATACGCGTCCATCCTCCAGGCCCACACTGAAGGTCGTGGCTCCAAGGCTGGCAGCGGACGTGGACAGAAGGAGAAGCTCTTGTTCCTGGACACGGTGGAGAAGGTGAACGAGCGCTGGGCGCATCAGACGCGTGTGCTAATGATCAGTGAGAGTCGAGTCTTCAATCTGAAGGCTGACAAGATCCAGCAGCCGAAGGAACGTCGCGTGTTTGAGCTCGCGCGCCTCACGGGTGTTGCCATGAGCACACAGCCGGACAACTACCTCATCTTCCGAGTCAAGGGCGAGATCGACATGATGGTTCAGGTGTCCCAGAAGACGGAGGTGGTGCAGGCGCTGCGTGCTCGTATGCAGAAGGGATACGGACGTGAACTGGCCGTGGAATTCTCGGACGAGCTGGACTTTTACGCCGCCAAGGGCAAGCAGCTTAAGGTCAAGTTTGCTTTTGACCGCTCCATGAAAGACTCGGAGTGGAGCAAGGTGGACCGCCACACGATGCTCGTCAAGGTCGGCATTGTCTAAACTGACGGCGAGCGATAAAGAAGTGGTAAATGCCACTTACTTTTCTAAGTGATGGCGGATTTCTAGGACGCGCGCGTTAATCGAATGGGAGGAGATAAATCTCAACACTCGGGTGAATGAATCCGAGACTAGCAGATGCAAAAGGAAAAGAAAAAAGTTTACACGTACATGTGCAGGAAAGTGATGGTAACCTGACATACAGACAGCAAATTACTACTTAAGTACTTCATGTACCTCGAAGGAGTAGCGTACCTAAAATTTAGTTCCTTGGTCCGTTTTGAGAACTTTGGTTGTATTGCATTCTCTGGTTTGTATTTCCCACTTAAGAGCCGCCAAACCTCTTGACGAGTGATTTATACAAAATCTGTCGCCAGCATGGCGATCCTGGCGATCCTGGCGATCCAGGATCTTCGGTTTCAACTCGCTTAAAATGCATGTCACAGCAATATTTCGTTCGCGCCTCCATTTCATGAACTCGAACAACATGGTAGATTCAACAAAAAACACAACCGAGTGATTTTTTGCTCCATGCATTTATCATGTAGGTGTACTTCGAATTACGTCCATTTAGTCCCGACCAAAGTGGCCTGGTATAATTGCTCACGTAGATGCATCTTGAACCGAGCACACAATGTATCGAACAGGTTGCACCGTACCATATACGACGAGCGACCAAGCTGCGATACTTGTACACATGAACCACTCCCATCACGGTCGTACCAGTTATATAGAAAACATTGAACCCGGCGACGCCACGTTGGCATGGCGCACCAGAAGCAGCTCAAAAAGCAATGTAAGTACAGTACTTGTAAAGCTCTGTCCAACGTGAATTTGAGATCAAGTCTGGAGCGACTGACCTTACTGTTCAAAACAATCCAGGTATGGCTAGTAGCGCAGTTGCAGTTGTTCTCCCGAGGATGGATGGGGCGGCTGATTTGATGTCAATAGAGCAGTATAAGCTTCGTCGGAACACTAGCCAACACTAGCCATGTTAAATGTGGCCGTCAACACGTCGTCTTCTCCAGTCGAAAACACGCATGTTGTACCGTGTGCAGTTTCAACGCGGCTGCACGGCGGGAACTTGGCTTCCCAGGCATATTGCAGAGATGCTTATCTTGGACTGCTAATGCTGCAACAAAATGTCATAGGGACCGTGACATTTGGCGCGCCAGCGAGACGGCCTCGATCTAGCAAAAATTGCAACGTCAACCGTTTCAGCTGTGCCAGTAACGCTCAAGTCCACCCTTGGCAGAATCGTTAAAAAGTCTTTTATTGCTACTCCCGATTATTAAATTCGTAGTTGAACCTACAGATGCCTTTTTCATACAAATCGTTTGCATACGGTGCAAACATTTGCTACCGCAGTTGGTCGCAGCAGAAAAGTATCTTGGAGGTCTGATTTGCAAAGGAACATCCAAAGAACGCGGCTGGTCCGCCAATTGAAAAATCAGGTTTTGGTAGCGCAAAAAACACGCAAACAAGTCCTAAAGTAGCAACTCTCGCAAACCTTTCCATTATTTCGTTGTTCGTTGAGTTGCCAAATCAGGGAGTTACTCACAAACAAAAGTGCAAATATCCGCTTTCCGTGGACAATCGCCAAGTTGCCTCTTGTGCAGGTCTCTGCCACTGCTCGCCTGGCTGCCATGACTTCGTGCTCGATGGGCATCTTGCCGTTATAACTTGAGCCGTCTACTGCGGCGAAGCTTCCTTGGTGGGCGTCGCAGGGAGCACCGGCAACGGACGGGGCGCCGCGTGCCTAATGCTCGTGATCTCGCTCATTCGCTGGCTTGCGGCTTTATTGCCGCTTGATTGTTCCACCACACCGCAAAAGTGCAACGAGACTCTCGACAGTACCCGCCTGCGTTCTGTTGGTCGAATCGAGACACTTGCAACCACTTCACCACCGCCAAAGCTGTTGCGATGGGGAACAGCGGGAGTTGCCCAGTCTACGACGGAAATTTCGTCCGCGCCGACGCCGTCGCAGTGAACTGCGGTGCCTGCCTTCCTCCAGTATCAAATGATTCCTGGCTCATCTTCCACCTCGTACTGAGCTTCGTGCTGGTCGCCTATGTGCGCTGGAGCCGCGTGGTCATCCACACTCACGCCTGCAACGACCGCGAGTTGCCTGCGTGCTGCCAACGGCATCTGCATCATACACAGGACCACCCAGTCGAGGAGGAAACCGAGACGATACCTGAGAAGAAAGAAGACACTAACAACACTCAACCAAAGGAGAACGAGGTGTTGCCGCTCACACCAACCTTATCAGCTGAAGAGGAACGTGATGCAGCAAGACTCACCGCACTTCGGAGCGAATACGCCTCGTATTTACAGATGCTTAAAGTGGGTCTACCACGGGTCGTGGTTAACCACAAGATGCGGGCCGAAAACAAGGACCCAAACGTATTGGACGAACTTATTGCAACTCCAAAGGCGAAGAAAGTGCCAACACCTATTGAAATCCCAAAGGTAGAAGAACCAGTTGAGGATAAAGACCCAGAACACACGCAAAAGGTTGAGTCATTCATCAGGATGATTAAGGTGGGTGTCCCGCGTCATGTTGTGGAGATGAAGGCCAAGAGAGAAGGCGTAGACCCAGCTGAGTTAGACGGGAAGACTGGAGCTGTGTCCCCGGTAAATTCTTCAGGCGATAGTGAGGCCCCTCCAGCAAGTCTAGCTGCTCGATCCAGACGCTCCAGTATCAGTTCTGTCGTGTCGACAGCGCCTTCCACGCCTGACGCAATGACCACGCGTGCTGCCTCAACTGTGACTAGTCATAATGGCCGCACATTGGCAATGATGGCACTGCGTAAGATGAACAATGGGATGCGCAAAAAGCTGCACTGGTCGACAACGCCATACACTGGAGCAGTCATTCCAGCTCAACGCCGTGACTCCCTGTGGAGTAGAATCCATGCAAAAGATAAACTCGATCGTGTGTGCATTTCAAGTGAAAGTCGACGTTGGATGGAGAAACTGTTTGTCAAAGTTGTGGCTAAAGCAAAAGTCAGTCGACGACGAACCAATAGTGGAAATACTGCTACACCAGAGAAGAAACAGTCGCAGTCACGCTTCGAACAGGAGAAGCGTGAGCGTGCAAACTCCGATCCCGCTTTCTTTGACGAACCGGAAGTGGAGGTTGAACCGGATGTCGAGGTGGATGGAGAGGAGGAAGTGGCGAAAGACCCGGGCAGTGCGTTCTTGCACCGCAAGATGTATGTCGTACTTCTTGACCACAAAAAATCACAGAACATTGCCATTGTACTGGCACGAGTGAAGCGAACTTTTCCCGAGCTCACGCACGAAATTTTGACGCTGAACTGCGACGTGTTGTCCAGTCCAGCACTGCAGTCGTTGATTGACATGTGGCCTGACAGTGCGGAGCAAGAAGCAATTGACCAATTCGATGGTGACGTGACGAGGCTAGCTACGGTAAGTGAAGTGTAGAGTTACTCATCCAATACTGAGTAAAGGTGGACTGACTGGTATGCTACTGTATGCTTCAGGCGGAGCAGTTTTTGATAGTCGCTCGCAAGATCCCGAGGGCACAGCAGAAGCTACGCTGTCTTCAATTCAAGATGGATTTTGCTCCACGAGTCGAGGAACTTCGGTGAGTTTTGCTTATATTTTTACTTAACATTTTATGTTTCTGACAATGTACTTTGATTTTTCAGTGACAATTTGAAGCTACTCATTCGAGGTATCCAGCAAGTGTGTGCAAGTGATCGTTTCGCTGGCGTGTTGGAGTATGTTTTCCACTTGGGTAATCTATTGAACTTCGGCGAAGGAGTGGAGTACACGAAATGGGTGAAGAGTATTTCCATCAGCTCGTTGGCAAAACTCTCGTTCACAAAGGCCTACGACGGACGGATATCTTTCCTACAGTATGTCATCCAGTCTGTCGAGGTAAGCGCTGCAGCTTTCCTATTCCTGTGAGACCTGTATGTAACGTTTTGCATGCATTCTCTTTACAGCGTGATGAGCCACACCTCGCATTGTTTAGTGACCAATTGCCACTAATAACCAAGTGCAGTAAACTCTCCGTCCAGAGTCTATTTGCCGAGTACCAGTCACTCAAAGGCGGGCTTCGTATGCTGATCAACGAGACGCAAAAAGCTGCAATATTTAAGACTGACGACACCGATTTACGGGCAGATTTGGCTGAGTCACGAGAAAGTATGAGATTGTATGCCATGGAGGTCGAACAAGAGCTTGACGGCGTGCAAAAGCTCGTGAATCAATTGGAGAAAGAGGTAAATTACGACTGATTTTCTAGAATTTGTCACGTTGTACTAATGTCATTATTCGCTATTTTTTTTTACAGAGAAAACACTTTTTGAACTACTTTGAGGAAGAAGATACTTTACCAATCGACGAGTTGCTTGGTTTTATCGCCAGCTTCGCGGAGGAATACTCACGTGAGCGACAACAACTTATTCTTCGTGCTCGACGTGCACAGAAGGCCAACCACAACCGCTCGGCGTCGAGCAACTCGTTTTCTCTTAAGCGTCACAGTTTGTAAGACCTGACACCCTTGTGTCATTCATTTATTAGTTTAGCTGTCGGCTAGCGCATTTAAATATTTCCCAAATGCCAATATGAAATTCTGATCCATCGACATGACTCGACATTCGAATTTCTGGGGACCCACGTGTGACTTCGTGAACCACTAAATGTATATGGAGGCTCACCTCCAGATTTTCGAGCAAGATGCCAGACCTGGTCTGCATCATTGCCGATGTTGGAGCCACAATTGAGGACGGGGTGATCTCGTGGGCCATTCCAGAGAAGAAGCTCGAGGATTACTTCGACCGCAGCAGAGTCGTGCTGTACTTTGCGAAGCTAAATGCTCAGTGCTCAACACATCAACGAGCAGTTCATCCTGCCGAATTGCTGTGACCACAACAAACTGATTTTTCTTGTGCTGTTGTTTCAATTAAATCGTTGTGTAGAAGCGGTTAATAAGCAGTACAACCCGTGCCTGTTACACGGTCAAAGGGAAAGTTAATATCGTGCCTGAATAGACAGAATGAGACCTTATGATAAACTTAAATGATGGAAATAAGTTGACTTATCGATCGTGTGCGGTATACCGAATCAGTTTTCTTTTTGAGGCAGTTTACATTGTGATAGCAGTATTTACCGATAGATAAGGCTGTTCACTGCCGAGGGATTATACGCTGTCGCCTTTTAAGTTAGCGATATGAATCGCAGTAGACAGAATACGGACTTAACCCCCCCCTCCCGCTCTCAGACGTTGTATATAACAGCATGTGTAGCACACACCAGATTTGACAATTTCAGAACGTGTCGTATATATGCGAGGATTCTGCAAAGTCTGCCATGACGGAAGTAAGCGGTGAGGGTTTGTAAATTGAGTCGTCGTGATACTTGAAACTCGAAACTAAGAGCTAACGTAGTTAGGCGCGTATGATTAGTCTGTGTTCATTATAATGAAAAGGCCAAAATCAAATAGAATACATACATCTGCTGCAATCGTGATAGTGCCATACAAAAATTGAGTCGCGATATTGGATTATCATAGTTGCTTGAAATCTGGAATCTCAAGGTCGACACACTACATGAATAAAGTATAGTACAAATATAACATGATTCGTGGCAACTATGAAAAGTCAGTATCACATCCGTCCTTGCGACTCTTCGTCAGGGTTTTACACAGAAAATGGCGCGCGGACGGAAACGCGGCCTGGGCAAT
>NW_008634126.1:4684982-4686384 GCF_000247585.1 Phytophthora nicotianae INRA-310 | reverse complement strand
GTTATTCCTTTAAGTCTTGGCGGTCCACTACCTTCTGCCCATCCCATAAATGCTCATACTATCCCTCTGTAGCCTGGTCGCGTGGTACTTACCATGGGTACAAATCCGTTGGTGCGTCAACAGTAGATCGCGTACCGGAATCCTTGGGTGGTAAATCGTGTATCGGAATGATTGCATCATATCGATCAACTCAGACGATTACGCAATCTTCGCAGATGATGGCGTAATCACTTGATGCACCGTCGTCAACGACGAGCCCCGAGACTGGATCGAGTCAATTCCCGTCAAGCAGTCCCTTGCTCCCAGAAATCAACTGTTGCTTCACCACACATGTCACATAGAAGGCAAACAAGCAAACGATGCATCAAGTACCCCACTCGCACCTTCTTGCGTGTGGGGATATCGAAATGCACTTGTGGGTGCATGCCGTGCAAATAAACAAGAGCTATACTCGCAACTCGATGGTGAGTTGCGCCGCGTCATCGACGCCTACGAAAAGCAATTAACTGTTTGAAGAAGCGTGGACCCATGGAGATCAACGAGGGAAAGCAATTAAAAGCTAATTGATTCGAGCTCCTTGCGTTAAAGTTAATGAGATTATCACCAGTGAAGAAGGGCCAATCTTGGGCTACAGTGTTACTCGGATGGATCTATTTTTCTTTAATGTGGAATCTCATGAGTCGATCTGACTCAATTGATACGATTGTGCTACAGCATTTTAAATGGAGTGATGATTGTCTTTTTGCAGTAAAACAATGCCATAAAGGTGATCAGACTGGCGCGGAGAAGTTAGGAAAGCATGTCTATGTCAATCCATATGAACCGTCGTAGTGGGTTATACTTGCTCTAGCAGTCCATCTCTTCTGATGTCCTGAACGCTCAATTGGAGGTAAACAACACCTCTGTGTTGGGAGTAATAATAAGAATCGTTTGGACGTGCACTACGGCGAATTATCAACCCAATGAGTGAAGAAGAGAGATGCATTTTAGGTTGCATTCCAGAGTATATCGGCACTCGAAGCCTACGTAAAAGCAGCAGCCCTTATGCTCTTGGACAAGTTAACGGACCCACTCCTGTTTCAGTTGATCTGGGGATTGGCCAGAGCTTAGGCAAACTAAAGAATCGGTACATACACTTTGGAGAAGTTGTTGACCAACTATGCGGTCGGATGACAGCAGGCTTGCCGTTCAAGAGCGAGAGGTTTGGCGTGTTTCCACCTCACTTTCCTACTGAAATAATGGGAAAGATGACGATTGACTACTGGAAGCAGCTCGTAAGTGGATATTTGTACTATCCTCGGGGTGTTCTGGCAACTTATTCGTCCGTACTAGCTTCTATTATTCATCATGAGAAATATATATGAAGAAAATTGAGCACGAAGCACCCGATCTTCAAGGCTAG
>NW_008634126.1:4680501-4681862 GCF_000247585.1 Phytophthora nicotianae INRA-310 | reverse complement strand
CAACTCTGCACGTAGGCCGTAATGTCCAAGTCCATGTTAGGCCAGAAGTACCACTGCGCTGCGACAAGTTGCGTTCGACGGATTCCAGGATGCGCCATGACAGCAGCGCCATGAGTGTTGTGGATCACTTCGATTCGTAGCTTTCGGCTATTGGGGACGCAGAGACGACGCAAGCTGTCGCCAGTTTTCAAGTAGACCAACCCACGGACAACTTCGTAATCTTCGGGCGCTCTGCCGGACTTCTACACGTGCTTGAAGACTGGATCTTCGCCGTACGCCTTCTGGAAGGCCCGCTTCGTCTGGTTATCCAGTTGAAGCGAGCTCACCACCGTGCTGCCCGCCGTCGAGACAGCGAGCACTCTCATACGCAGCTGGGCTGTACCTACCTCGTGCAATTCCGAGGTCGGCTGCTTGACGGCAAGCATCACGTCTTTGTCCCGCGTGGGTATGCTCTGGAGCTTCTCCGTCGTCCTGCTTCGGCGACAGGCCGCTCGACAAATGTCCGTGCGAGTCTGAGACGAAAGACACGCCGCACACAGCTAAATCGTCACTGGTTTAGGCTGGCTATCATCGTGTTCCTCCCCCGGACTGGATGAAGCCCCCGGCGGGCGCGATAAGGCGTCGGCGACGACGTTCAAAGCGCCTGGACGGTGATGCAGCGTGGACTGGAATGACTCAAAGAAGTCGAGAGAACGGGCGAGTCGACCGGACAGGCGCGGATGCTACAGAAAACACCTACAGGCCGAGTTAATCGGTGTAGACTTCAAACGAAACTCCATGTAGGTAGTGACACCAACGTGTGAGGGCTTGATGGCAAACAGTACCTTCTCGTGAACAGGAAAGTTCAGTTCACGAGGGCCGAGCTTCTTGCTGGAAAAGGCCACTGGCAGATCACTACCATCGTGCAACTGAGAGAGCACTCCACTGATGCAAGCATGGCTTGCGTCGGTTGTCACGATAAATAATTTTCTGTGCCTTTATCTATAACATGAGACTCCGGCCGACAACTAAATGCTTCAATTGAACTGGGACCCAATGGCATGCAAAAATATCCTGCCTTGACGTCATCACCGAGCTGCTGGCACAAGTCCGAGGGCAGCGGATGTTAAAGAAACTCAGGCTGCATCTCCGCCACAGCAATTCTCGGGGAGGCTACATCGAGGCTGTCGTTCACCAAGCGAGTGTCTCGCACCAGACGCGATTGTGGGAATCGCATCACGCCGGTTTGCCAGTTGATGATCGGGTTGAACTGCACTAGCCAAGGGTGGCCGAGAATTACGTCCTGGCTGGCCGATACCTTGCACTCGATGAGCGCGACATCAATGAAGTCTCTGCCAGCAAAGTGCAGTGTCTCGCAGTAG
>NW_008634126.1:4676636-4677326 GCF_000247585.1 Phytophthora nicotianae INRA-310 | reverse complement strand
ACAAGTACATTGTGTCAGATTCTATCTATAACTGACACAATATCATATTGTATTCGTTATTTCCAATAATGAAAATAAAATCCAATTATTTTTTTTCAATCTCTGACCTAAAGGATACCAAGTACGACCGGATATCAGGTTTCTCGAGATTCATTTAGGAAAGGTTTTACTGTACCGAGGAATACAGAACCATGGATACTGATACATTAATAAAACAAGTTGTACATAACTCAAACTCAGGTGATGCTGTTGGTAGTTGTAGCGCAGAATTTCTTGTCCATGACTGCTAGACGTGACAAAAACGGTCTTCAACCTTGGGATACATCTTATCTTACCCAACTTAGATTTCCAATTAAAAACTTTCATAGGAAAACTCAACTCGAGTCTGAATTTTTACTTTTGTTTTTGATTGAGGCCGAGGGACTTGACTTCTATTGTGCCTTTCAGTACATATCATAATTGTGTAGTTCTATTATGATTATTCCAAATATTTTATTTCGGGTCTGGGCAACGATTTTGGTCCGCCCTTAGGTCACGTGATCAATAAACAGGTAGGAGCGGGTCCTTCTTGTATCGGATGTCTTTCCCAGACGAGGTGATTAGGAGCATTGACATACCGCAGAAATGCAGCCCTATACGCCACCTCTTTCAACTAGGTCTAAGTCCCAGGTACCGCGTTAAATACAATGT
>NW_008634126.1:4674583-4676536 GCF_000247585.1 Phytophthora nicotianae INRA-310 | reverse complement strand
ATGTGATGTGGGACACACGGCGGTTATGGTTGGCTATAACCACGTCCTAACCGTTGGGATTAGCTAAAACTTTTATGGATCGAAAGAAATCGCTTGAAAAACTTATACTTTATCGAGACATAATGAGACAACCAGGAGGCCCACATGATTGACGCTTACACCACCATGTGGTTAATTGTCTCGACATTATGCACATAATTCTTTCTGTCTAGAATCGCCAAAAATTGGGACCGAACGTTTTCGATACCAACTTCAGAAAGTAAAATATATACTCCGTATGCAGGTTGCGGCAACTTTGCAAACCATAATGTAAAATACCATTTGTATCTCCCTACAAGCTAAATTCAGCAAAAATATAGTGTTCTAAATTCAATCGTTTAAAATTCAAGTAGGTTATGCACCTTTTATTTTTTGCGATGGCCCGGTTCGTCTTACTTGTCTGGGAGTGTATTTTTGCGTATTAGTTGATACTATAGCCAAATACTTCGATGTTATACACATTTCATGGGTACTAACATAAACAAAGATATATATAGTTCGAAGTCAATAAGAACTAAGTTAGATATGGTGAAAAGTAGATTCGCTGAAATCTTGGTGTGGTGCGAACGAGCGTTGGTAGCCTTCCGTTTTACGGCGGCATAAATGAGGAGTAAAGGGCGCCAATAATGTCGTTGCATAATTTGGGTGCCAATGCTATCACAAGTACATTGTGTCAGATTCTATCTATAACTGACACAATATCATATTGTATTCGTTATTTCCAATAATGAAAATAAAATCCAATTATTTTTTTCAATCTCTGACTTAAATGATACCAAGTACGACCGGATATCAGGTTTCTCGAGATTCATTTAGGAAAGGTTTTAGTGTACCGAGGAATACAGAACCATGGATACTGATACATTAATATAGCAAGTTGTACATAACTCAAACTCAGGTGATGCTGTTGGCAGTTGTAGCGCAGAATTTCTTGTTCATGACTGCTAGACGTGACAAACACGGTCTTTGGCCTTGAGATACATCTTAACTTACCCAACTTAGATTTCCAATTAAAAAAATTCATAGGAAAACTCAACTCGAGTCTGAATTTTTACTTTTGTTTTTGATTGAGGCCGAGGGACTTGACTTCTATTGTGCCTATCAGTACATATCATAATTGTGTAGTTCTATTATGATTATTCCAAATATTTTATTTCGGGTCTGGGTAACGCTTTTGGTCCGCCCTTAGGTCACGTGATCAATAAACAGGTAGGAGCGGGTCCTTCTTGTATCGGATGTCTTTCCCAGACGAGGTGATTAGCAGCATTGACATACCGCAGAAATGCAGCCCTATACGCCACCTCTTTCAACTAGGTCTAAGTCCCAGGTACCGCGTTAAATACAATGTACACGCTGCGCTCAACATTTCGTGGTGTGTCTTAATGGCCCTCAAGACTTGCTGGTCTCGTGACCAAAGTAACGTCGCCAAAATTGTTTCTGATCTGTAATAAAGCTTACCGATTATTTTGGCATAAAGGTTCAACTCCGTTCCTCTAAAACAATATATTTACAAAGGAAAATTTTAAATTCGGTTTGTATTTCCAAGAACGTACAGATGACGATGCACAAGATGTAGTATTGTGGATTTCAAATTTTTTGGCAAAAGGGGGATATATTTGTCAGTTATAACAACTCGATTTTAAATCGTAAGTCGGTTTTATGATATTTGATTACAACCAAAACTCTGTTTTCTGTAATACACATCGCAGGGTTATAGTGACTACGGGCGTTTTAGAAGCCCAAGAGTCAGTAATGCAATTACTACAGTTTAGAGCTGTGTTTCTCCCAGGCGACTAATATTATTTAATACTATGCATTATTTTTCCGCTCTAAGTTTCACTTCTCAACTCTCCGTCAAATAGTCAGTCAAGGCACTCAGCACCATGACCTATGCTGCAGACTATCGATGGTGTG
>NW_008634126.1:4670182-4672183 GCF_000247585.1 Phytophthora nicotianae INRA-310 | reverse complement strand
TACAACACAAATATACAGAGCGTTGATCGCCTCGGCCAAATCCGAGGACGATTCTCTACAGCGGATGGTCATTCGTTCAAACGGTGGCACAAGAAGCTGGCCCTCGCTCTTATCGACGTTGCACGGTCGAACGCCTATCTTACATGGCGACTGGTGAAGACGGACCAAGCGACTCGTGACTCCCACAGATCGTTCCTGATGGAGTTGGCGGGTGATCTTTTGAACGAACAGTGGAGGAATGCGCCAAGCGACAGTAGAATGCTCTATAGTGGTGGAATGCTGACGGCGAAGATGTGGAGCAAGTTGGCACACCTACATCTCGGGCACCAGCCAATAAGATCGCAGCGCTGCTGACAACGATGTGAGCATCGGTATTTTCAAGACAAAATCACGCTTAGAAGAGCCGAAAACGCCGGCGCTGTATTGTGTGCAGATGGGAGGGGGGCTATCCAACCGAGGTCACGATTTACTGCCTCACACACGAAGCTGTTTTCATTATACCAACCAGTTAATGACAGCAACCCCCACAACTTCGCTCAATACAGCCACTATCAGCTCCTCCATCCTGATCACAGCAGTCTTGGATCTCTTCCTCCCCGTTGTCTGGCACCTCTCTGTCATTGGAGGCACTCTCGTGTATGTCTTCACCTACCCAGCAAGCGCAACGTCAGTCTCACAATCGGCACAAACGTATCCCCAAAGCAGACGAACCTGGCACATGGCGATCACCGCAGGGATCTTTAGCACTCGACGGAGTAGTTGGAAGTGGACAGGCTGGCAGCAACTTGTCTTCCGTGTCCGTGAAGCTTGTGTGCATTAGCCTTGAGTACACTATGGCTAAATGGGAGGTCGGAGGTGTGCTTTTATTTTACATTTTTGTACGGTCTGGTGACTGGCTGTCGGGCGATAGACCGCTAGCTTGATGACACGGTCGCGTAGGAAGGGCCGATTACGGTCGTTGGAACAATAAAATACGAGACGAACCAAAAATTACCTCCATGCTCATTGCATTCAGTGCTGTGAATGATTGTAACACAACACGGTAGGCTGGAGAAAAAGCTAAAAGGGCGAAAAAGTCGCCCTTTTAGAGTGCAATTTCCCACCTTGTTTTGAAACAGGTGTTCAAAGGCGAAAAATGCGCCGTCACACCGCAAAAAGGTTAAAACAATGTCCCACACACGCAGCCTACGCCTGAACGGGTACTTTGACCTGGCTATATTATTGTATAGAAGGTCAAGTCATTAGTGAGAGTGAGCCAAAACGAATAAAAAACTAATTAAAAGCCTTGTCGTTTAGAAGCAACTAAAATGCAATTAAACATGGTGATATGCTCCCCATGTCCTTACGTTCGTATTTCAGTTTACTGTGCTCATAAAAGCCCAGTGGTAGTGCCGGTCGTGCCACCTCAAATCTAAATAATCATTACATAATGTGGTAGATTCCATTTGTAGCTGAAAATTAAAATGTAAATTTACCCGAAGTCCACACAATTGTTAATGGTGTCAGTCGAATGGTATAGCAACGTTGTACACTTCGCATGCTCACCTGGGTGTTGCCTGGGTCCAGCTACTGCTAGTGTCCAGTGGCAGTGGTGATAATTTGTCATTTCTTCAAAGTCAACTGCATATTTTGTCCAATCGTTATGCTTCGTTCGTGGCAAAAAAGATTGTCCTTCGTCCAATCAGAAGGCGTGCATGGTGCTACGGATCAGCCTGTGTCGGAGGCTATTCCGCTTATAATCGATGTAAAGCTGAAAGTCCAAAAACGTATTTAGTGTGTAGCCAATCAAATTGCGTTTTTGTGACACTCGCTTGCGCCACGCAGTCACGATAGTGATGCAGGTGAGCTTCCAGTGTTAGCGTTGATGAAGAGAAGGCTAAAAGAGGGGTGCAATCGGTAAGAAAAGGTGCAGGACGGACGGACGGACAGACAGACAGACAGACAGGTTAGTCGGTTAAGAGTGTGACGGGGTCGCACAGCACCTTGCGCTGAGGAAGTAGG
>NW_008634126.1:4653562-4655126 GCF_000247585.1 Phytophthora nicotianae INRA-310 | reverse complement strand
TCTTGGTGATATTGTCACCACACGTAGGTGGAGGGCAGCCCCGTGCCTTCCGTCCTGACGGCTCTAGGTTGAGAGTGTCCACCTCTTCGGAGGGACCTTGCGCTCATTGAGTCGTCGGTGACGGTACCGGCCGTTGGGCGGTGCTACACTAGGCACGATAGACTCGAGCGGGGGTAGTGGGAGCCGTCTGGAACACCACCTGCATTCCCGGGCGCGGGACATTTGTGTCGGGATTCTTCTCATTAAAATCGTCGACGTACTTCGCGAACATTCTGAGTTACCGGTACTAAAAGCGTCATCCACGTCGTCAAATTGCTTCAGGCATTGAAATATGTTGCAGGTGATTGACTTTCACCTGTCTACTTCCACAGAATCTTGCGATTGGTTGGTCGTCATCGCCGGACGGGGATCCGTCCTTGTAGCGTATACGATACCGCCCACACCTTCTCTAGATCACCACCAACTCCTTTAATTACGGTGCGTAGTAGAGTTGAGCAGTTTTGATGGCGACGACTTATTGTGAAAACCGCTTCGAATGTCTAATCCAATTACAAATCAGACCATTTAGAGGCTTAACTAGACTATGAAGCCCGGTTTTATATATACATCGGACCAGGTCACAAGTATTTAGAGACGCCACATCAGATTTCCGAGCCGATTTATGGAGTGGTGTCTTCAGCTGATTTCCTTTACAAATCCGTCTGAACGGCCTATTTACAGCTGAACGGCCGCATTATCTTTAGATCAGGCTGAATGCCCGATGCCTCCTCGGCATTCCAAGGCCAGGTCATCGCAAAAATCGGTGACGTGTCTAAAACAGAGACCCCTCGTGCATGCATTTCCATAGAGATTGATGCAGTTGCGGAGGTAAACTGGTCAATAACTGTTGTGAAATTACTTTGGATGACTCGTTGGTAGCAGGTATTCTCTCCGTATTAATGAAAGAGCCAGAATGCTAGCGTTTCTACACATCCTACCCTCTTTTATCGTAAGGTTATGACCGAGAGCAAACTAACTCGCGCGTAGTAGTATGAATCCAGTCGTAAGCCAAGTTAACATGTGCGAGTTAATATGAATCGCACCTTGACTCATTATCTTTGCGCTTTATAAGGTGAGTTGCAGAGATTGACTCCTAAGAAGAAATGTACAATATGCGGAAACGCCATTCGCTACTAGAAGGCAGTAGCGCGTGCAAGCAGTGTTGGCAAGAAGTGTAGACGCAGCAACCCTTAGCAAAAGTGCTCGTGAGGCAGGATCATTTGTTCTTTTTGTGGGCTAAGCTATGAAAACGGGCACCCGTTATGCTGTAGTACATATTTTCTAACTAACTCGCAACCCCTAAGCTATGAAAACGGGTTATGCTGTAGTACATGTTTTCTAACTCGCAACCCAGAGTCCTAAATTTATTATAATAGGTACAAAGTTTTGTTTTGCATGTTTTTGATCCGGATTTATGTCCTGATCTGCAACCATCGAGGATGGGCCCTCCTGGATGGGGCCTATCTCAAGATCTGACAGCTGCCTACTGTATCATTTGGCGATTTGCCAACCAATCCCAGACCTG
>NW_008634126.1:4648846-4650705 GCF_000247585.1 Phytophthora nicotianae INRA-310 | reverse complement strand
GACGACGCCAAGTACAGCATCAACAACCCCATCGTCTTTTCAAATGAGTGATCGCGCCCATTAAGTAACTCCTCCGTTGCGAAAAGGTCGAAAAAGCTGGCAAATACGCATGAAATTGCGTTGAGAACAGCGCAAATGCTCACGAAACCATGATTCGTAGCTTGGGAAAGCTAATAAGGCGTCAAAGTCGAGTTTTGTCACTGTGAGTTGGTTTTCATTGTCCCCCTTTAGTTGCACTGCAATTACAGCAATCCCTCGAGAAGGACGAGTACTTCAACTGCTTCGTCTTCGTCCGGTTGTGCCATGACAACCACGCGTTTGCCTGTCTCGTTTGACTCTGAGATCAAATACCTATCAGGGAATAAAATCCTCATGAAATTCCTACCCCCGAGGGGGTGGGAATAAGTGCCTAGACGTGGAATAAACTGACAGCCAATGAAAATCGCTTATTATATTCCCAGACCCAGACACTGTCGGAGATACCAGGGCCTCAAATATTATAACTGCATCACAATACCGTAGATTACGGTGTGATTACGAGGCGTTTTCGTTTAATCTATCACTGTCATAAATGGAACAGTACGTGAGAAACTCACTGACAGTTTACGATTGTCAAGTAAGTGCACATAAGACATACAGAAGGCTGGGAAGCCAGATACTTAGTAATTCTCAATGTATCCGGACATTACGACAACCCTACAGCATCTTTGAGATGGTGAATCACCACTTTTTAATAATTACCACTGGTGATTAGTCTTCCCTTACCTGGTACCAGAACTTAAGTATATGAAATATTTACGCTGGGCCGGCTCTTCTTGTTTACCATTATTCATTACCCCTATAAATGTGCACTTTCACGATGTTCGTAATCTGCTCGAGTCTCGCGCACAAAGCAAAGAATATCTTTTGCCCCCCCCCCCCCCCCTCTTCAGTGAAGAGCCTTCACACACACACGCAAATCAGCAAGAAATCGATTACAAACAGAATACCGTAATCACATAAAAAAAAATGGAATTTACCAAAGTCGCAGGGGTCATAAGTGCTCTTGGAACTAGAATTCCGAAGCCACTTCGCAATTCGCCAACCAACCCTCAGTGCATCAAGTCCAACGATGATGCATCTCTACTCAGTCGCAGTTCTAATTGCTGCTGTTTTGCTTTCATGTGTTGAGCCTGCCACGCCCTTCGACCTGTCCACCGTTGACTACCTGACTGAAATCCGTTTTCTCGCTGACAATCAGAACAGTGTCAATTCTAAGAGGTTGCTCAGACGTTATGATTAGGATGATGAAGAGAGGGCCATTGGGGGTGGTACAATCTCAAAACTGGCAACCAAACTTAAGGATGGAGCGTCAACACTTGCCAAGAAAGTTGTAAATACGAACAAATATGAGGCGAAAGTGGCGACTACCTTGAAGTTCGGCAATATTGACAACGTCTTGACAAGCTCGAATCTGGAAAAATTGGCCACCGAAGTGAAGAAGACTAACTCCAAGAATTTCATTACAAAAATCTCAGTAATAGGGACTCTCACCACCCACTATGGAGATGACGTTCTGGCGAAGGCACTCGTAACTGCCGAGAATAATGCAGACACCAGGGCAGTTCAAGATCAAATCAAAAAGTTGCGGGAGGATCAAATGATGGGATGGCTGAATGCCCGTAACACCGCTGATGACGTTTTCAAGTTACTGAAGATTCACGACGACGGGTTCAGCATGGTTATCAGTCGGAAGTTGCAGGTTCTCGAGGACTACATTAATTTCGTCAAGGCTAAGGAGCCTCGTTTGGCGGCATCTCTGCTCACCACATCTCTGCTTACCACATTGACTAAAGGCTTTGGTGGTGAAGAAAAGATGT
>NW_008634126.1:4644513-4645711 GCF_000247585.1 Phytophthora nicotianae INRA-310 | reverse complement strand
GGCCGCACTGCAAGAGTTCAGCAAGCTGAAGGGTGAAGAACAAAACTTAATCAAGATTTTGACGGAGAGTCTTGGTAGTAAAGGTACCCTGGCAATGACTTTGGAAAGTGCAACTGTGCCCTCGCATACTACAACGTTGCAGAAAAAACAATTTGCATCGCTGATAGAAGACAGTGTCACACCGGCGAAGTTTATGTCCACTGTATTCAACACGGGTGTCGAGTCCGCTGCGGTTGTGCAGAAAAGGATTGCGGACAAGTTCACGTCGTTCTTCAAAATACAAGAAGGAGTGATTAAGCCAGGCGGTTTAAGTCCCTGAAATTCAGGTAAATTACAAAGCGCCTAGTCTTACTGTCTTACTGGTCCCTAGAAAAGAGTAATGACGTACACGAAGTGTTATTGCAACAGTTGCAAACTCTTCCGGATACACAAATGATCTTCTCCATCGCAATATCCGTACCAGCATTATCGCAGCTGAAGATACGCCTCGGCGAAAAATGCACCCATGTCAACTGCTTAATTTTTTAGACAGTACTGAAAACTAGTTTCAGTATATATATATATATATATTTTCCTCTGGGGTATCAATAAGATAACCAGTCTATCATAGTCTGTACGGAATAGCTTATTTTTGTTCAACGGTGTGATAGATTTTCTTACTATTTTATAGTATAGCCAAGTTTTCACCACTACTAGCACAAAACAAAACACGAGACAAACCCCGCCTGCATGAATGACGATCACTAATAACATTGCTCGGCATAATATAGTTGCTCTTGCTAACAGCTAGTCTATCGCTCTAAAATCAGAGTCTGTGTATCAGATCATCAAATGAGCCGCCGATTCTTTTCAATGGAAGTGCCAAGAGATGTAAGATTTCATCGGATGTGCGAATACAAGCATTCTCAGGCTACCAAACACGCCGTACTCTGTACGAAGAACTGTTCTCGTAGTTATATCCAGAGTCCAGAGTTTTGGGGCGATCGGAAAGCGTCGACGATCCTGTCAAATAACATTTTTATGGATATATCTGTAACTATTTGAAATATGTTTACAAGCTAAAATGACGCAGAAACTAATAAACTGTTTTCTTTCATGCCCAAAAGAGTGAATGTTGACCCAGTCGGCCTAGAACAACATTCAAGCAACATTGTATTAATGTGATCCAGTCACATTCAAGCTACATTATGGCTTCAAC
>NW_008634126.1:4639037-4641565 GCF_000247585.1 Phytophthora nicotianae INRA-310 | reverse complement strand
GTTCAAAATTTAAAAGAAACACTTTTTTGAATGTGCATTAAAGAGTTTTTTTTTTGTTTTTTTTAGAAAACTAGTTTGTTTCTTTAAAAAAAATACTTTGAGCGAGTTTCATTTTTGGCGTTGTTACGGTATGTACTTCATTAGTATGAAAAATATTATAATATTAAATATTCAAATATCCAGAGCTTAACGGGCGCAGCACGGCATTAGTTTGAGCGTGTAATTTTAGGAAATAAAAGAAGAATTGGCGGCACCAGAAAACTTTTTCTGGTGCAGCCAATTCCTCTTTTTTTTTTATGTTTTTACCTATCACAACATTGTTTCGTTTTTTCGAAGCTACTCTGAATTAAGGACGCTACCACATAATTAGAGGTCAAAAGTAGAGCGGCTTTAGGAGCTCGACTTAGCCGCTATAGACTTTGGATGAAAGGCGCGGCAAGATGACGCCAGCAGCTAGATTTACTACTGGAACTCGGTCACAGGAGAGACATCCTAAACCCCCACCCCCGTCACAATTCCGTACTGGTAGTGATATTCACCCATGGACGAAAGGTTTAGATGACAACGGACACGTTTACTATCACAACACGGTAACGATGGAGGCGCGATGGATACCACCACCTGTTGCTGTCCCGACCGAAGAAGGTGTACCTGACCCTAATGTACATGCAGTCACGGAAGGGCGAGGAAGAAGACCATCATGTGAGCGAGTTAAATCGATTTTTTAGTAGAGAAGGTGAGGACAGTGGCGAAGAGAAGTCGCTCGGTGAAAAAAGATCGCGTATCACGACGAAACAAGCGAGGCTTTAACGCCTGAACTTGACTCGGAAAATGCGTTAAATTCTGAAGACTGTCCGTGGATGATATTTATCAATGAGGATGACGGAGTGCCTTACGAATACAACCACATCACTGGTGAGTGTCTGTGGGAACCTCCACAGGAATTTTGCCGTTTCGACAAGGATAAACCGCAACAGGAGCATCAACAACTCGACGAATTAAATGTAGAGACAGCAAAGCTGGAGCTTCCTGTAATCGGAGATACCGCTGAGCCACAAGGCGGATCTGCTAACTCAACGCCGAATAGTGGGATGCCCGATAAAACCGCTCTACAAGTAATAATCAATCTAGAGTTTAGAAGAGAAAGTGCGACAAGTAATTGCGGCAGTCTCCAATACACCGGTGGGCCCAAGTAGACTTGTACACTCGAAAGAGAAATACCGTGAGTGTGGTGTTTGTCAGGAAATGAAGACACGGAGAAGGAGCCGGCGGTGCTCCTTGGTAGTTAGCCGTTATTGTATTGCTGAGTAAATAGCGAAGTGAGATCCTACAGCAAAGTACTACACGCAGCTAGCCTACATGGTTCAGGTAGTCTTTAGCTGCATTGATTAGACACGAAGGCTGTAATCACTTGTCGCGTTACAGGGTATCCTGTCATGCTGGATGTCGAACGCTGCATACAGCGGTGTCGATACGCGGAAGATCATATGATCTGTAGTCTTCAATTAGTAGCTGGACCTGGCTGGATCTTACTATTCATGCGTAGCATGCACTACAGTGAGCGTCGCTGGAATGAACACCACGGTGAAGTTAGTGGGCCTTACACACTTACCGAACACGTCGACGATGGACGATTTGCTGTTACCATTCAAGCTAGTACAACAGACGAATCGGGGTTACTGATAGTACTGTGGTTACAAGGGCAGTTTTGAATGAAGCAACAAGCGACGTTGACCAAGAAACAGTTGCTGAAAACCAGAGGATGACTTAGAGTCTGCTGAAGAGTAGTTGAACCAGGACGGTAGCTATTAACTAGACGAAGCGAGCAATGCACACCAAGATTCATTAGAAGCTACGAGGGGCGTGAATGTGGAGGTTAATGTTGTTGTACAGTGTAGAAATCGAAGCAGCGACAGTAATGGCAGAGGAGCGTTCTGATATACCAGCTCACAAAGCAATTATATCGGTGATACTCCACTGCGTGGCACGCAGTTTCGTTGCGTGGCAGCGAGTGGAACACAAATGTGATGTTACTGCAAATACTTCAGTAAGTTAAAAAGTCAACACTACTACTGCTGAACCCCCTGTTGTGACTCAAGCAGTCGAAAAGGAGAAATGTAAGTTTTGTACCCAATACTCCAGGGTAATAATTCTCCGAGCTCATCTTCTGAAGACGTGTGCATCAACAAAGACTCGTTAATCACGACTTCAGCCAATGTTGACCAGCAGATTTCTGCTGTAAGCTCACAGAGAGGTACCTCATCACGATTTGAAACCTTACTCAGTGATCCATCTGCTTCCTGTCAGCGTCGTCTTCCAGCCTTGAAGTTCCAGCATTTCCACTAAAAAGCAGCATGCTACAATATCGGCACGCCTGCCGCCAGTACTGGATGTTACAATGTACTTTCCACAACGACGCGGCTTAATATCTTCCACGTAGCTCACTCTGGAAGTCCTACAAGTCAAGTATCCATTACCAGGAAGAATGTCGATCTTACGTCACCGTCTCGTGTTCACCGTAACCCCCC
>NW_008634126.1:4625400-4638937 GCF_000247585.1 Phytophthora nicotianae INRA-310 | reverse complement strand
GTGGTTTATGAAAGGAGCGAAATGCCCCCTTTGAAGGCCTCACGACTTGACATTCTATAGTATAATATAGATTAAAAATGTCTGTTCACGAAAGGGCAAAATTTATAGGATTAGCCCCCGCCCTTATAATATAACACACAACATACTTTAAACACAGATTTAATGACTATGTGTTTAAAGTATGTTGTGGGTCTCTATCAACAACTCGGTCCCCCTGCATAAGGCTGGAGCACGTACCCCGAAGCACGTGAGTGACACAGCCAGAAGGACCAAGAGCTCGAACTCCGCTACCAGTACCAGCAACTTAGTCGGCAGCGGTTACTTCACGACCCAGAAGACCACGGCCAACGGATCAACCACCAGCAGTACCGTGATTCAAGATATGGAAACAGCGGCAGCAGCCACCGCCAGTAGATCAAGCACACACCTTTCCAAGTACGTTTCTGTTGTTATGTTGATTTATTTAACTCTGCGCTTGTTGGTTTGTATCTAACGTTAACGTTAATGCAGCTTCAATGCAGGAACGGTGTTGCTGTTGAAGAAACTTTTCCTTAATCGTGGCCAGAGCAAAATGTACCACAGTTTATCCGGTAAAACAGCGTTCCTGCTCGGGTCTGTTCCTCTCTTTGGCGTCGTAGCATACCAATCAACCCTAGTCAAGAAGACTATTGTTCGGAGCTGGCATTGGCGGCACTATATATTCAGCAACGACAGTGATGACGACGAGTTCCGAAAGACACTACGACTTCCACGGCCAGCATTTTGGAAGCTGCTGGACATTATTGAGCTAGATACCACCCGCAAGCGGACTAATTGGTGCGTACCGCTATCGCCAGCGATTCGGCTGTGTGTTTATCTATACTATGCTGGACATGGTTGCTCGCTTCAGCAATTAAGCGCACAGTTCGGCATCGGGCGCAGTACTGCTTCTGGAATTATTAAGACTGTGAGTGAATCGATTGTTTCTCGGATGGAGAATTGGATTTCGTTTCCTGAAACTCGTGCCGAGCTACTCGAGTTATTAAGACAATTTGAGCAGAACCACCACCTTCCAGGATGTGTTGCAGCAATCGATGGTTTTGCCACATTCCCAACATTCAGCCTGCAGTCCCAAAGAGCAACAAGTTTTACAACCGCAAAGATTTTTATTCTTTGAAAATAAGTGCGGCTGTCGATCATAAGCGCCGGTTTCTCGACGTGAACGTTCACTGGCCAGGTTCTGTGGGGGATAGTCGCGTCTTCAACAACACTGATCTTGGCAGACGGCATGAATACATCCTAAAAGAAGAAAGTGGTGAACAAGGGTCCGGTGCAATGCACGTGGGTTGGTATTCGTGTGAACGCATACCTTTTTATCTTTTAGTAGATAGCGCGTACGCAAATTCCGGTTTCGTCGATACTACCTACGAAATTGCCGAAGCCCAAGCAGATGTAGTTGTTGCGCGACTAAATCAGAAGCTGGCCGGAATGCGATAGATTGTGGAATGCGCTTTTGGAATTCTCCATGGACGATGGAGACTATTGCAGCATCCAATAGAGATGGTTAGAACAAATCTCAAAGCTGTTTCAACCGTTGTGTGGTCTCTGTGTATTTTGCACAACTTTTTGATTGAATAGGGCGATGATGTGTGGGATGGAGAAGAAGAGCGAAGACGCAAAGCATTTTACGACTCAAATTATTTGTCTATTAACAGTGACAAAGAATCCACACAAGATACGGCAACGTAATGTACACGAGGAAAACTGCTACGGTAGATGCGGTTTTTTTTTATTCGGTTAGAAGTGCACACTGAGAATTTCAGACTCTTTTTTTAGTAACTACTCCTTACCGAAAAGTGTTCGAAGAAGTTCTCTGTTTCTCTCATTGTCTTCTTTTTGGTGCTGGATAAAACGTTCTCGATCTTCAGCTGCAATTGCACGCATGTTATTCACCGCTCCATCCATGATAGCCTGCACAGCTTCTGCTAGGTCCTCCGTCTTTCTCTTCTTCTCGGCAGATCCGCTCACAGAGCTTGTATTTTCACTCGAACGCTTACTGGGCCCCAATGAAACACCGCCACTGATAGCATTAATCGAGGGGTCGTCTTCAAATACGTCAGAGAGAAGTGTGTAAGAGGCCTCGCTAAGTGCAACTCGTTTCAACTTTTTGCGAACAGCAGCGCGTTCTTCTTGGCTCAGTTGAAACCACGCAGGGCGGCCTGTGCTACCCACCAACGACCCATTGTTGTGGTCTGAGATGAACGAAAGCGACTGTTTAAGCGAGTCCACTTTGTCTTCAGTCGACCGTAGCGATCGCGGACGGAACGCGCTATCACAAAACATCAAGCCCACCTTCTGGTCCTTCAGTAGGACAAGCAGTTTTGAATTCGTCTGCAGACAACGTCACCGAGCCAGTCTCTACTGCTTTCCGGTTAGCCAGTCTACCTAAATACTCGTTGTAAATCGCCTGATTAAGCATCTTAGCCGTTGAGCCTACAGGCATAGAGCGTAAGGGAGTCGACTTTCAGGCGGAGATAAGCACGTGGACTTCATCTTCTCCCCATGCCTTTCCTCAAGCTGCTGTTTTCTTCTTCTCAGTATTTTTCTTCGTACCGCCTTCTTCCGCCATCGCCGAAACACCGTTTGTGAAGAGGCTCAAGTAAACCTGCTAAAGTAGATTTATACCCGTCTAATTCGATATTTCTCCATTTGTGAAGTTTAACTTGCTAAATAGATATATACCTTTCTAATTTGATATGTCTATTACGGAAGGCAGTATGAACGGGTTTCCAGCTTCAGAGCACAAAAACGCGATAACCAACCCTAAAGCTGCGGCATTTCTTTATGCCGGAAACCCTTTGTGTGAACCCCACCATTGTCGCGTCTCCTTCGACTCAGAAGGAAAGAGGCAAGTTTCCCTTGACGACCCATTTCAAACAGGCTTAGCGGTTCGCTGCCAATTCTCTTATCCTGGAGACAAGCATCCCTGTAGCATCCGTGGTTGCATCGTACATGTCGCTCGTTAAGTTGGGGTGAGCCGTGCGGTTGTACGTCACCAACTTGGTGAAGCTGTTCCCGAGAGCGTGCTTGCGGCATTTTCCGCACGCCTTGCACACCTGATACTCCGTCAAGTCGCCGTCTTCGTTAAGACAGCTATCTGTTTAGGTGTGAATGCCGGACGGGGTGTGTTACCGGCAACGAGACTGGGGTAGATGGGTGTGATAGGGCCTTGAGGGATGGTGTGGGCAGGAATGCACAATTGAATATGACTCTCGCGGTTGTACTAGGACGCCTTAAGCGACCACAGCCAACTATTTTTGGCTGGCGGAGGGCAGCTTGAAAAATGTTAAAAAATGTGAAATACATTATGGGTAGCAAAATAATTATTATATCGGTCAATTAATGGTGCTTTTTTAATATACTTATTATTCGGATAACCTGGCTATAGACAAATGCCTCAGCAAGTGTTTGAATAAGACCAATAGTGGAATATTGTACTCCTTCTTGAGAGTCCGCTCTTCCGCGTGGGGCAGGTTATATGAGAGTGCAGTCGCTAAGCTTCCTGCTCCAAAGCTGAGAAATACAGTATACGAAGGATAACAAACTACTACAATGCTTCAAGTCCCTCCTGACTTCGATTAGAAGACTCCAGCCGCATTCAACCGCAGATGTTCGTTGAACTGGCAAAATAAGTGGAGCTTCTGACATTGTCAAGGACGTAGGTCGGGTACCTGGTACTTAGGCTACTCACAGCATCGCTAAGGAATGTCTGTGGTACAACTAGCCGAGGACTAGCACTGAAAATGTAATGGATGACCCTATCGAATAAACGATATCATGGTATTTAGCCCAAAACCGAACAACCGATTAAAACCATATAAATTACTTGCACTTGGATGCTGAACGAAGATGGGACCGTCGCCGACAAGGTCAACATTCACGTGGGCGATTCAAAAGTAATACAGGTATAAAGGATTAGAGATGTTTTCATAATCCTCAATTGTACGGTTTTATTCACTGAAGATAGCAATCCAATTAATGTAAAGAGGGAACCCTTATAGGCTCATATATGAAAAACTATGCGAGGAAAATCGGATCACTGATAGACTCTGAAATAAAGTTCAGAGAATAATTTAATATGTCCATGAAACGCATTTTAATTCCCACCAAAACCCCTTCTGGTGTTAATTGACTTTCAGAAACATGCACGTGGCTCCACATATTAATGGGCTACACTTGAATTTTGTATGGATATGAATGTTGTGCGCCACAAAAACCAGAAAACAATTCGGTGACTACGAAAGCGTTTTTTCTGATGGAATTGTCATGAGTCATTCCTGATCCAAACAAATTATGATGGAAATATTATGATCCACTTCTTATGCAAACAATACTTTTCAAATCTGCGGTTCTCATTTCAAAAAATATTTGCGGGAGGAAAGATGGTCAAGCTCTCCTGCGCGATTGACTAGAAACGGGCTCTCTGTGCGAGTGGAGGAGAGCGCCTCGGTGAATAGCTTGAAGAAGGCAATCCAAGCGGAGAAGCTGACGATCACATGTGATGCCAACGAGATGCAGCTCTTCCTGGCCAAGAAGGGTGGCGCGTGGCTGACGGAGGCATACGTGAATGATGGTGTGAGCGACACTAATGATCTGAAGCCATCACAACATCGTCACGATTGGAGACGCTGAATGTGTGCTCGAGCTGAAACATTACCAAAAACAAGGGAGCAGATTCAGGACAATTGTAATGCGTTCTGCTAGAAGATCCTGGACAAAACCGACAGTATACCTGAACTTCGCTGGATACTCCGTTCATTTGGGTAGGAGGTCATCGAGCATGCGGAAGCCTCAGTTGGTGTTTGCTTTGAGTGGATGCCGACCGTGGTTCTACTGGCCTACTATTTTTATAGGAGATGATTATCAGCGCTTGTATCAATACTTTTACATCGATTTCAAAGAAGTTCGACGAAGGATGTACTGGCAGGCAGACCCAAAAGTTACATTCTGAACTACAGAGCGACGGGTTACACTTAGGATAATCTATGGACCTACAGATTCTTTCTCGCCTTGCTGGAGTATTAATATAGTTTGTAAACTACCGATACGCAGTAATGATGTATAATGAAAAGAAGCTGTCGATGCAAGCGTACTGGTTGGGGCATGACCGCAACTGGGATAAGAACTTTGGACATGATACAGAGTATTCTGGACGGTTCGAGTCTGTTTGGAAGGAGAAGTGAAGAAACTCCCTCATCCGTTTAAGATGCTTGAATTGGCTCACCACAGCGAACTTCAGGTGCCGTTGTTCCTATTCGGTTTTTAGTTGCTACTCTTTGTGCTGTTTGGCAACGCGCTTCCAAGCATTGTATGCTGAATCATTCGCTTCGAGCTTTCTCCTTTCTAGTTGTTGACGTTCTAGGTACAGTATCTCGAAAAGCTCTTTTAGTTGCAGCTTCTGCGTCTGCCTCTCGTTCTTGAGTTTTGTGCGATACATGTTTCGGCGTTCTGCACACTTATCAGCCTCTCTTTTGCGCCGCTGCTCAAATAATTCCAGAGGTAGCTGGTTGCTCTCAGGCAAGAATTCCAGAAGCACAGTCATCTCTTGGCTGCTCTGTGACGGTATAGGACGTGAGCACTCGAAAGCAAGTGCTCTGGTTCTAGCCTTGGGCCCCACGTAAGGGCTGACGTGACGTACGTTCTCCATTGCTGTTTTTCACAATGACTAGTGCTGCGTTACAGTTCTCAAAGCTCGATAAGAACGCTCACCAGCTGAAAACATTAATTTTACAATTAATAAGTAGCGAATCGACCCGATTTACCCTGTGTCAGTTGTTGAGACATTGTATTACATGAACTCAGTTGAGGTACTTCATGTAGCACTTATAATTAAGTCTACAACACTCATGAAATCGGCCTATAAAAAACACCCAGGAGATTACCGTATCGATCACCCGATGTTTTGTCTGTCAACACCGTACGGAAGTATCGTAAGACTTTAAAAGCGGTCTACAGCACTCAAAGGCGACGTAATTTATTAAATCTGAAGATCGACAAGAGTGCTCAAAGAAACCAGTGAAAGCATGGAACTATTTCGTATATAGCGTGCGTGGTAAAAGTGTTTTGGGGCCCTGTTAAGAATGGCAACGCCAACACTGTGACTATCGTCCGTGATCACTACCGGTAGATGAATTCCATCCATATCGCACTGGTTTTTGGGACGATCCCAAGTGAAAAATACATAAACTTGTAACAATTAGCCAAAGAGTGTTTGCGCCACTTTCTCACAGTCGAACTTATTGTTCAGTGTTAACAAATAAAAAAAAAAGCATGTAACTATGAAATCAACTTTCTTGTACCAGTTGTTGCGGTTACTTAATATCTACGGCATTTGGTCTGCTCGCATGAACTTCGTTCATAGAGCTGGAACGAATGCAGTGGATCTTGGCTCGGGTCAAGCAACGCTGGGTGATAGCTTCCTGCATGCACTACGTATCTGTCAGTGGTGTTTGGCCGAGAATTATCTACGCCTATCTGCATTAGCGCATTTGCACCACTGGTAATAATGGAGTCGAGTATATCTACGAGTTGAATCGCTTGTAAACGCGGAACTTCGGGACGATAAAATAAAGTAGGGACTGTAGCGTGGTCGGATACTGCAGCAAGAACGACCGATGAAGACGTTGCTGGCATAATAGACGCGTCAAGAGCACAGCATTCTGTCTAGAAATCTGCGTCATGAATTCTAGAATGCTGAACAGGCGATCCAACTGAAGTGGTGATATTTGCTTCTGTGTCTTCGACTCGGGTGCTTCTCGTAGAGCCCTTTCTTGTCCTTTTGGATCGCTTTTTCTTTGAAGGTTTAGCACGTGATTTGAAGCGCCGTTCACGAGTTTTAACACCAGGATAGGAAGTACCAACAAGTTGCGTAGCTTCGATAAATTGCAGACACATGTTATATTTCTGGTGGAGTCTGCATTGACACGACTTAGTAGTTCCATCAACAAGCCAGCCGTCCCTTGGCATCCCATCCCACAGCATCCGCCAAGTGTGAGTCGATTTTATCGGCATGATGATATCATCCGCGTGCATCTCGTTGTTTCCTTTTTTTGTTCTTTGACTTTCTCGACGGTGTAGCATAACTGCCGTCACAGGATTCAGTTGCTATCAGGGTGGCCTCTTTTGGTTCACAACTACTGGCCGCAACTGAAGATTACCCACTTGGGGGAGCTCCCGTGCAGTGAGCCCTTTAACTTGGTTCGATTGTACAGTGCCTTTATCCGCTTGGATACTTCGGTGATCATAGAGAACGTGGCTCTCTTGCCCAATAACCCGATATGCGATAGGCCAACAAGCCTGATCATTTCAATAGGGGTCGCGCGAGATGAACTATTCACAAGCTTTACCATTTTGGGATACTGCTCCACCGGATCATTGGTAGTTGCATAATCTGGTGGGATATGGAAAATTCGGCATTTAGCATACAGGACACTATCAATCCACTGGCGGGTCATTTTTTTCCGCAACAGATCTAAATTTTGTGATTATCTCCTATTTGAGTCGGTAGATTATCTACTGGGTCGTATGGGTCTGCTCGGCTTACGGGTCGTGTATTGTAACGGGTCGTCATTTTAATAGATCGTAATCGCGGGTAGGGCTCAACAACAAAAAAGAGTACCGTGCGGTATCATATCTTTTTGGTGGATTATCATCGCTTTAAAATTTCTTATTATCACTTTTGGATGTGTTATCATCGTATTTGGATACATTATCATCATTCCTAGGTACTTGTCATCGATTTTGTACTGAATATCGACTTCGGATGGATTATCATCCTTTTTAGATTGCCTATTGACTTCAAGTACAAGGCATAAGGCATACTCAAACCACGTGTTAAACTTAGCTACCACTCACTACAAGTACCGATATTGCCATCGAATCTGACCACCTGTTATCTGCAGTTTCGATGCTTATACCACGGTATCTTATCTGCTGAAGCTAGCTCGCCGCGTAGGAAGACCCGCCTTCACTATTCATCTTGCATCCTGTCACTGTGGAGCCACCATGGAAAGACATAGTAAAGAGGGTACATATTCCCGAAGTCTTCAGAGGCAAACGAAGAAGTCGTCGAAGAAGAGAGATCCGAAAACCAAGATTTTACATGGGATTCGAGTACACGAGGGCGTGGAGTTTGTGCCTTAAGATTGTATTTCGGTGCAGTGTATGTCGTAGCACCGGGTGCAAATCTCGACTGGCAATTCGACCAACCAGTGGATACGAGTTGGTGAACATGCAGACCTGCGTGCAGCCTACCTCCAGAACAGGCGCAGCTATCGTCGACTGTACGACTGCTATGAAGCTTCGCGTTGATACAGTAGTTTATCTGGTCTGGATTTGACGAAACCAGTGCACGAGGTGTGACAGGAAGTGAGCGCCGAGTTTTACCTGGATGACGACATGATTTGGAGAGGCTTATCGGAAGAGCTGGTCAAACGTCGAGTCTGCCGTGTCCGGCAAAAAGCACTATGAAGCTTACTTACTTGGACGCATCGAAGTACCTCCACTATCAATGGTAGAGGGATAGACGCTGAGTTTGTTCTAGTTCCACCTGTCAAGACCGAAGGCGAACCCCACCACCAAGCCAGACCGGATCATTGGTTGGGCACACCCAGAACTTCGACAGTTACTGATGTACAACGGTGTTTCGCTCTTCTTTGATTGTACATTCCGATGTGTACCCACGGGATTCAAACAGTACATGCTTACGATGGTGTACGACCAAGCTAGCGAGTTATTTGTTCCAGTGCACTTCGTTCTTTGCAGCTCCAAGGTTGAAGCCATGTACTTCGACATTCTAGAGCTGATTTATAGGGACACCTCAGAGAAGCTAGAGCCATGTGACGTCGTCTGCGCCTTCGAGATGCTAAGGATACAGGCCATCGAGAAGCAGTTCCCGATCGCTGAAGTGATCGGCTGCCTGTTTCATTTCAAACAGGCAGAGCGACGACAAATGAAAACAACGTACAGTATTCCTGATGCGGAGGATCGCGTTGCAGTGAAAAAAGGCGTGCTTGACTTGCTCACAGTGATTGAGCCAAATTTGGTTCCTCGACATGGCATCCGGTGGGTTAATCGCACTATTCGAGCCAAGTGTGCTACAGCCGGGTTCGCTTACACCCGTATCAAGTGGAAGTAGTTCTAGGATACTTTCGTGCTACTTGGCTGGAGCGGTACAACATTGAATCGTGGAATGTTCATGGTTTAGACAACGGTCTTGTCGCTAGAACAAACAATCCTCTCGATCGATTTAATAGGGAGCTAAACAGATCGTTCCCGATGCCTCATCTCAATATTGCCACATTTGTCAACGTGATCTGGACAATATCTCAAGATTACGTTACCAAGTTGACCAACGTGGCGCAAGGGCGACGAAGCAGAGGCAACAAGACCAATGTAAACAAAAAGAAAGAGCGACGACGAGCCAACACAAGCGGTGCCGACGGGGCAAGCGTCGAGACGATTGATATTCCCAATCCAGTGGTTTGTACGGACGAAGACTTAGCCTCTGATTCTGATAGTGAAGATGAGATGCAAGGCAATGATGTTGATTCAGTGGTAGAGAGTGAGGTCGCCGATGTAGCTGACAGTGACGATGATGCGCTTCCGGACTTCTCGTTCGAGCCCAGTGAGTATTGCGATGACGATGAGTCGACTGCCAACGGAGACGGTAAGAGTATGCAAGCAACTATTGTTTAGAGGCCTTTAGTGCACGTGCGGACGGATAACCAGAAGTTGTTATCTCATCAGCAACAACTTTTTGGCTGGGACTAGATGTAGTGAGCAATTTGGACGCTACGAACTGGGGACTCCCTCATGCTTCAATACATGTACCCTTTTTAATACTACGTGTCTGTATCAAAATTCGGTGATATTCACTATAACATCAATGATAATATATCTAAAACCGCTGATAAACGACTCCAACATGATGATAAAACATCCAAAAGTGATAATGAAACTTTCAAAAGTGGTAACAAGTCTACCTCAAAGTTAAGATTGCAGGACTACTACTGTACTGGCAAACCGATTTTTTCTCGCTACTAACAGCACCTAGCTTTTAGTGAGTTGCCATGATGCCGATTTTTTTTCTTCTTTTTTAAGAAGGGCTCTAATCGCTCGATTGCCATTCATCCCATTAATTTATAAAGCAGCGACGATAATATATGTTTCACCAATTCTATTTCCATTTGCGTAGATGTTAGTAGCTGTGGGTAGCAAGGCAGGCCACCCTCCCCGAGACACTAAAACCAAGTATGAATCTGATGCACGATTCTCCTAGTTTTCTGTCAAGTCTAGTTCAGGGTTTTCGTCTTCAGGTCTACCTCAGGTGCCGCGCGGACGTACTCGTAGTCAAACGCCTGCTTTGTCTGCTTCGCGCACTTCCCTGTCGTAGGCTTGCCGCTGAAGCGGTCTGCCATCCAGTTCAACCAGTCCGGCGCCGCCGCTGTGAGCACACCGGAGTGGTCCTGCTTCGGGTCAAATGTCAAGTACACCTCGCTGCCATCGCTGCATGCGCTCTCGTATGCCTGCTCCGTTGTCTCCGCCAAGATGGCTGTATCGTTGACACCCTGCACAACCAAGATGGGCCGGTGGGCAGCGACTCCATTCGCTGGAGCCGTTGTGTTCTGGAACTGTTCTGCAATATGCAAATCCTCAGCCGTCGGTCCCGTTGTGGACATGGATGTCAGATTCCTCACGTCCAGGTCAAGAGTGAGACCAAGCATTCCGCTGGCGCATAGCTGCGCCTTTTCAGCAAGACCCATGCGTGCCTTCATCACGTCACCCAGGAAGGATGACGTGTAGGCTGGGAACACTCGCTTGATGGCGAGGTCAATCACAGGTAGCAGACTTGCACCGGACGACTCATGGATGTTCGAGCTGGAGGACAAAAGTTGAGACGCCATCAGCTTAACCATGTCCCAGATTTTGGTGGCCGGGGCGAGTGCGACGGTGCCTAGGTAGTACTTTGCTTCGTCGATGCACTGCACTAGTTGGGATTGTTGCAGGTGCTGCGCTTGGTCAGATGCCTGGTCTTCGTTCGTACAGTGAGTACCGGCAATGCTCTCGATGTCCTCGGCCAACTTCCACACGGCACCACCGCCCTGCGAGTGGCCAACAGACATCCAATTGGCCGTCAATACCGAGCCGAACGCGTGGCGGGCTGCCGTAACGGAATGGTAGAGGTCCTTGGCATGTGCTGGAAACGCACAGTATTTGTGGTCAGTGCCATACGTGCCGAGCCCAGCGTAGTCAGTACCCACAAGGGCATAGCCACGCTCGCTCAGTAGGCTCCAGCTACTATAGTCGAAGAGGTTCGGTCCGTTCGAGATGGCACAGCCTCGGAACTCTCCGATAGTGCCGTGAGCAAAGGCGACCAAGGGGAACTCGCCGCTCTCCGGCAGCGAGAACGGTAACGCGATGTAGCCAGAGACTGGAACGTACGTCCCGTTGAGGTCCTCGGAAACATACTGGATACGGTAGACAGACACGCCAGAGATGGTAGTGAGAATGTCGGGGTTCACGGGCTTCAGCTTGAGCAAGTCTCCCGGCTTGGAAGTTGAGAAGTTGTCGGCGACTGCATAGAAGTCCCAGTCGAAGTCGGAGCCCACGACGGCAAGGTCAGCAGCATTGGTGGTTTGCAGGTTGTTGTAACAAGTCTCTCCGCACTGGAACGATTGAGCAGTGGCGAGTGACACGTCCAGATTGGAAGCCCGAGTGGTTGACGCAGTGGGTAGTGCAGCGAGCAGGAAAGCAGTGACAGCACGAAACATCATGCAGAACCGCGTGGAAAGCACTGAATTGCTGACTTTGGATGGAGGTGGAATATTTGAATCTGACGAGAGCAGTTCCGATCGATCGAAGAGCCATCAACAACAGATGTACAAAGAACAATATTCGTACTACATGTATCCTGGATGCTGTAGTGTATACTTGGTGGTCCGGTGTCTGTGCTGCATACGTTGTCTGCTCGATGACGATACGTTCTAATAACACAGCTGGTTGTCCACACCAGCGTGCGTAATCACCCACAGATGATCCCTTCGTCTATCCAACCGCATCATGATGGTAAACATGATGATATTACCGTAAGATAAATGCTTAAAGGAAAATCAGTAGTTCGGCAACTTTGGCTTTTTTTCTGTTTGGAAGATTTTTTTCTTAAGCGTATCCAACAGCTACGAAACAAATCTATATATAGACAAGATGAAAGAGAGACTATCGATCCTTCCTGGTGGAAAGTACTACGTAGATCATATTCGAGTAATTCGGTGGATGGAAGTAGCTGTGTCAGTTATTAACGAAGACCAAAAGAAAAGTTGTACGGTGGAGTACATGTGTAACAGGATACCCAACAACTTGTATCGGTGATAATTGATGATTATTCAGAAGTGGCTAAAAAAACGGCTTGCTCAAGCAGGCCGTTCGAACCGAGCCCTCACTGGTGGGAAGGTAGTCCCGGATTACCTGCCTGAAAAACGAGCCTCCTCGAGCATCAAACCTCTCATCTCCTATTACTCCCAAATAGTATCTGGTACAACATGCTCAATAGACTTGGTCAAGAGCCGCGTACAACACATAACACTTTCTAGAGCACATCGCCTTACCTAAGGACAGCGGTTTGCGAAACGCTGCATTAGAGCCAACATTTGGAAGATTTGAGCTGAGACAAAATGTTCTATCAACGTAGTACTTCAGTTCGGCATCGAGAAAGCATGTATTCGCTCGCATCTCCCTTGATGTCTCCTTTTTTTTCTTCTCTTTTTTGACAAATGAGATTTGTTTTGCTACCAAATATTTACACGAAAATGGCAGTTCAGAAAACATTCGGGTGTTATAACGTTAAGACGACTGCAGTTCGTAATTGTGTAAGAGAATTTTTTGTGGCGTACGGGGAAATACTATTTTAGTGCTGCGTACAGTGTACGCCGTACACTAGTGGTAACGCACCTCAATACCGGTGTACCAGCCTAAAAAAAACAAAGGTTCAATGCCCTACGTCGTTTCTATTGCCACCGAATTCCAGGCCAGCAAGAAGAGGGTGCACTGCACCGTGCAGAAGCCTCTTCCCGACAGAAGGATTAGTAGCTATATCTGGGATCCTGATACCCAACGGGACTTCCTCTTCAGCAATTCGATTTCAAAGTTGAGCGCTTGTGCTGTCAGCTATTAGGGCCACCACTGCCATCATATCAAGACGAATCTCGCCATTGTCGACCCTTGTCGATAGAAATCACGTTTGGCAATATCGGGCATGGGGAACCTCGAGACGTTGCCACGATTTGCAGTTCAAATGGACCTGTATTCGCTCGTGCAGGGATTTTATCAATCACCGGTAGATACACAGTTTCAACAACTAAGTACACGGTCGTGTCGTAGTCAGAAACAACAACTGTAAGTACACTAAATGAATGTACTGTATTCATCTGGTACGCTTAAGAAAAGAAATTAGTGCGGTATTGCCGTTGAAAGCCGGGTGTTCGATTTTTTTTTTTTTTTT
>NW_008634126.1:4621182-4623980 GCF_000247585.1 Phytophthora nicotianae INRA-310 | reverse complement strand
CCGGTATGCACCGACGTCTCGACCTTCAACGCGTCTACCTGACGCTCAGCCTGGGTTAAGTGAGAGCGAAGCTCATGATTCGCCTCTACCTACTCTCGACCCTGTTGTTCCATACCAAATTCAGATTCCGGATGAAGGGGCCGCATTGAGCGCTGCGTTGCCTTCGTTAGCGGCTACACCAAGCTCGGAGGCAGCAGCACCAAGCTTAGCATCAACTCCGAACGTCCTCGTCACGGTGTTGGGCACTGCCACGGACAGTGAGAGCAACTCGGCTTCATTGCTATCTACTGTACCACGTACAGCAACCTCAGCCTCATCTACGGCAACGACAAGGCCGCGCTCGGCCGAGAGAGAAGGTAGAACGAAGATATATTGTATGTGATACGAGTACACACGAGCAAACGCTACTGGTGTGAAGATAACCTACAGGCGCAGCTATTATCGGAAGCCAAAGCTTTGCCCAGCGCAACTGGTGTTTTATGCGGAGACGATGACCTACGATTTTGCCAACATGATTCATCATACATGCCGAAACGACTTTGCAAGTGGCCGTGCTGCAGCCGTAAGTGATAAATCCGTTTGCCTTGACCTGACAGATGAAATGAAGAGCTTCGTGGACGAACTAGTGGACACAACAGACGAGTCGCCTACCAAGATTTGGGAGCTTACATACCGAAAATTTTACGAGAACTCTGTGGGCGTTATCCGTGGTCTTAATAAAAAGCAGATTGTTACACGAATTAACAATGGCCGCGCTGCTCAGAACGGCAAGGACCTATTTTCTATGATCGAGTCGCCAAGTATGGCCAAAGTGAAGAACGAGGAGCTGGGTTTTCTCCAGTTAAACTGTACATGGCTAGATGACACAAAGATCAAGCAAGAAAAGTCGGAGATTGACCGACTGATTGGGTGGGCCCACCCCGAACCACGGAATCTCCTTCGCTACGAAGGCGAAGACTTGTTTGTTGATGGCACATTTCGTAGTGCACCAAAGGGATATCACCAAGTTGTCACGTTGATGATGTACGGCCCGCTGACCGAGTTGTTCGTTCCGCTATTTTTCACTTTGACGACCTCTAAAACCCAGAACTCCTACTAAAAATTCTTTTACTGTGTCAAATTTGCAGTTGGAAAAAAGCCCAGTCCCAATGATATAGTGAGCGACTTCGAAGCTGCCATCATATTTGCTATCCGAGAACATTTCCCAAAGACAAAGATCATTGTATGTTTGTTCCATTTTAAGCAGGCATGCAGAAGGAAAATGAAGGCTTACCGGTTGCCTGACGATGAAGCCGAAATTGCAATGGCCTTTGGAGTTCTAGACATGCTAACAGTGGTAAATCCGGATAAGATCAGCGTACGAGGGGTGGCGTGGGTCAAGGCCAAAATTAAACAGCGCTGTGGAGCTAAAGGCGTGCCTTACTCTCGTGAAAAGTGGCGTCAGTTCTGGCAGAACTTTGAGAGGACATGGCTCGAGCAATATCCTCCTGAGTTATGGAATATTTTCAATGTCGAGAGGAAAATAGTCAATCAAACCAATAACCCACTCGAGCGATTTCATCGGGAGGTTAATGCTCGTCTCAAGCGGCAGCCATCGCTCAAACGGTTCGTCAAAACAATTGAGGAAATTGCACAGCACTATGTTATTCTCCGCAGAGGAATCATTTCCGGTGTTGCACAAGCACCAGCGAGATCTACAATGCGGTTTCCAAGAGCCGCAAAACTACCGGAGATTGATGATATTGAAGAATCAGACAGTGAAAATGAAGACGCTGCTGGAGCTGACTCCAATAACAGCGACCACATTGAGGCTGCGTTATCATCTGACGAAGACCTGGAGCTTCTGTACGACACCTCGTTCGAGAATGAGGAGGCGACTGACAACTAAAAAGGCTCTTTTAGCATTCTTGACGCACTCAGTTGGCTGAATGCCGCTTCGAATGACATTTCCATACTGCCGGACCAATTCGCTTAATACACTTCTACTTTCTTTTCTACCTAAGATCGAAGATTGCATCAAATATCGTGTGCGTGAACATGATTGTTTGGTCACGGGAACTAATTGATTATTTTACCCGTGACCAAAATCGTTTCTGACCTGTAATAAAGGCTATCAAACTCATGCTTTTCACTACTTGTTAGAGCTTCCACTACAGTAATACGCTAATTTGTAGCCGAGTGGCTCAAACTTCAGTGTGATCATCGACTTCCAGTGATAGATTCACATCTCAGGAGAGCTGGAACATATTTGATTGGTAGCATCCAATTCCTTTCCTTTTAGTCCTTGGTGCATCCTTCCGTTGCGTTGGACCCGCAAAGTACAGATCTCAACACTTTCAGATAAGAAACTCACAACTGAAATGGTAGAGCGAGTAACAACAGCAATAGATATGCCAACTACACAGAACTTGTTGGTGATGTCGCCGGCACAATTCTACTCTTCATTAGCATGTTCCACTTTCTTCTTGACAATGGCGATTGTATGATCTACGTAGACTATCTCTGGTTTCGCTATTTTTACTCAAAGTCTTGAATGGAAGTTCGATTGCAGGAAATATCTAAGCCATGCCCAATTAATTGAATTTGCTCACAAGCCTAGCAGGGCCCCACTTCTGTACGTAGATTGAAGCCGACAAAAACGTGAGCTGTTCGTTTGGCTTGGCAAAGGATTCTTATTCCTGAACATCAACTATTGGTAAAATTATAAGTCATTTAGTAATCAGATATCCTTGCTTGTGTACCAGGGCTCACTATTGTCTCAAACATAGCTAAAGCGCCTCAATGTGTAACGGGGTACA
>NW_008634126.1:4614350-4621082 GCF_000247585.1 Phytophthora nicotianae INRA-310 | reverse complement strand
ACTAATTGATTATTTTACCCGTGACCAAAATCGTTTCTGACCTGTAATAAAGGCTATCGGCTTATTACTCCTTGGCTGTGCCAAGCGTATAGGCTGGGAATAAAATATTGGGGAACTTCTTGCTCACAACGGAGAACTCGTCGAACGAGATCACACCATCGCCGTCCTTATCGCCTTGGGACATAATTGTATCCGCCTTGCGCGCGACTTCCGCCTCACTGGAGGCCATGTGGTTTGCCTTGAGGATCTTCATGAGCTCCTGTCGCGTGATTACGCCGTTACCATCTTCATCGAAAACGAGGAACGCAAATTTGAGTTTTTCCTCCTTCTCAGCTCCGGTGAAATTCGACAGCGCGATCATGAACTCCCGTACATCGATCCGACCTGTCTTGTCATTGTCGAACAACTGGAACACTTTCTCGCACTGTGGCGATGGATCCACCTGCAGCACCTCGCAGAACTCGGAGTAGTCGATCTGTCCCGATCCATCCTTGTCTGTAGCTTGGAACCTCTTGTACGCCTTCTTCACGCTCTCAGGCTTGATACCATTGTCGCGCGCAAACTCTTCCAGTGCCACCTTGCGTTGGTTGCGAAGCTGAATAGCCTGTGCGCCCGAAACTGCTCCACTCGGAGTTGCTGCTTTCTCGGGTGAGACAGCAGTGACACCCAGTCCGGGTGGAGGCTGCTTGCCTTTGGTTACCATTGCGTAGAACTCGGCAAAGCTCACCTGGCCGTCGCCATCCTTATCTACCATCTTGATCATTTCGTCCACTTCTTCGTCTGTAGGTGCCTCACCGATGTTAATTAGCACGTGGCGGATCTCAGCAGCACCCACGTAATTATTGTGATCGAGATCAAAGGCTTGAAACGCCTCCAAAATTTCCTTATCGGTGAACTTGCCATTCGGATCTCGAGGTGGTTCGGACGGAGCCAAAGGTGCTGCACCAGGGACGGATATGGCGTTCGCTCCTGGAGGCAGTGGGGCCACAGCTGGACCTGAGAGGATCGGAGGCGCCATGGGTGGTGCCTTGACTGGGCCTGCGGCGCCAGCTTCGGGCTTCGTGAACTTGGCAACAATCGCCAGCTTTCCAGCAGGGCTACCCTCGCGGTCTCGCAGTTCGATGTCACCCTCATAGCCACCTTTGGATAACCATGGCACAATCTCCACCTTTGCCTGGGCCATGAACCTGTCTTGCCCGCCCTTCTCTTGGTCCCAAACTTCGATCACAAGCTCCTTCTCCGTTGCGATGTTAAAGTCGAAGTTCTCGTTAAATTCGGGCGTCCTGCCGCCGCCTGCTTGAACTTTTGTCTGCACGTTCTGCGTGCCGATCGTGAGCTTCACGTACGGGTCTGCCGTGTCCATCATGCCCAGCTTCTTCAGGTCGAACGCTCGTAACACCTTAATGGCGAGCTTGCCGAAGCGAGATGCCAGAGCTCCTGTAGGAGGCGTAGGCGCAACAGCGGTAGGTGGGAAACCACCAGGTAAGCCACGCGGAGGAAGCCCCCGTGGCATCATACCTGGAGGTGGAGCTCCTGTTGGGCCTCGAGGGGGAGCAGGTGAAGTATCTACCCCCAAAACAAAATATTAGTACTAGCAGCCACAAGAGAGCAGTGCGTTGTCATCATACCTTCCGCGGACACGGGAACGATAGCCGTCGGGACCTCGTTCGGTGGAGCTACCGCTGCACCCGGAGGCCCCGGCGGAGCTCGAGGTGGCATTCCTGGAGCTCCCGGTGGACCCCGAGATGTCGGTGGGAAACCCGGTGGTGGTCTCGTCGGTGGAGCTGTCTGCATTCCAGGAGGCATTCCCGGTGGCATTCCTGGACGCGGTGGCATTCCAGGTGGAGCCCCGGGCGGTCCTCGTGGTGGCAGACCAGGCGGCATTCCTGGCGGCATCCCTGGTGGTCCTGGTGGTGCCATTCCGGGTGGAAACCCTCTCGGAGGCATCCCAGGAGGAGGACCCGCCCGTGCCATTGCTGGAGGTTGACCTGGTGGCATTCCTGGAGGCGTGCCGCGGAAACCTGGAGGTGGGCCTCGTGGTGGTCCGCCTATCGTTTGTTCACAACATTTGAGCCTCGGACAAGAAAAATAAAGCAACAGCATTGACATACCAGGTATCGCACCAGGCGGCATTCCCGGCGGTGCACCTGGCGGTGGAGCTCTACCGGGAATGGCTCGAGGTGGCATTCCCGGCGGCATTCCTATCATTTGTCCACAATATTTGAGCCCTCAAACAAGGTGAAATAAAGCAACAGCAATAACGCACCAGGCATCGCACCGGGCGGCATTCCTGGCGGTGGAGGTCGACCGGGAATGGATCGAGGTGGCATTCCTGGTGGCATTCCTATCATTTGTCCTCAACACTTAAGCTCTCAGACGAGAAATAAGCAACAGCATTGACGTACCAGGCATCGCACCGGGCGGCATTCCTGGCGGTGCACCTGGTGGCGGAGCTCGAGCTGACGGCGGAGCACCCGGAGGCGGACCTCGGGCAGGAACTGAAGATGGTAGGGCTCCTGGTGGTAAGCCTCGTGCTGGAACTGCTCCAGGCGGAGCACCAGGCGGAGGTCCTCGTCCTGAATGGAGTAGAATATTGTATAAGATTAGCGTGAGATAAATTCGTGATGCATTGGCGGCAAAGACGCAGTGGTTTTGACCTGGCGGTGGTCCCGGGGGAGCTCCTGGAGGCGGTCCTCGGCCTGAAAGCATCGTGCCACGTGAGATTAAAAAAGCAAGAGGCATTAAGGTTATCAAAATATCCACGAGTGCGAGCAACCTGACCTGGTGGAGCTCCTGGCGGCGGTCCTGGGGAAGGCCCTCGACCGGGCGGGGCTCCTTCTTACGTATAATTTCAAGTTGGACTTGGCACTGGTAAGTATTGGAGTGAAGGTATATAACGTACCTGGAGGGGGTCCTCTACCCGGTGGAGCTCCTTTCCGTGTCAATAGTTGCAGGTTTTCAGCACCATTTTCTTAAGAAAAAGACTGCACATAGAACGATAACTAACCTGGCGGTGGTCCACGACCCGGCGGAGCTCCTATTCACATATAATTTCAGGTTAGGCCTGCCAGCGGACGAGCTTGCATTAGAAGTATAGATTCTCATAGCGTACCTGGTGGCGGACCTCGACCCGGTGGAGCTCCTTCATAGCAAGAGGGTCACAAATTCGGTTTGACAATGACATTACGGCACCAAAAGCACTGCATCGGTAACATCACACCTGGTGGAAGGCCTCTTGGCGGCGCAAACCCGGGAGGTGGACCTCGAGACTGTGGGTAACCTGACGGTGGTTGTCCAGGCGGCGGTCCCCTTGGTGGTGGGCCCCGGCTGCACCACAGCGTGAACAAAACAGTAGTTCCTAGGGAATTAATCAACCAGGTCAACTCGCGCTGCAACAATCAGACTTACGGCGGGGAAGCGTCGGTCATAGCGATGGACGCCTTTGCCTGTTAGCTCAGGAAACTCAAGCGACTACTGGTATCTGCTGGCAGTACTGCTTGCCGGTCATTCAGAGCTGCATCCTGCGTGGCATTAAAACCTCAAAGCTTAGGATATCATCACCACAGAGTAGTCAACGTACAGCAGCAATCGGTAAGCAAGTCAGCCTGATCCAAGCGAGATCAGGAGTCTGTCAAGGGTCGCACAGACGACTATTTTCAACCGTGAACAATGTAAATCCAGCCAACTGGAGTGCCGATGTTAATCACCAACGTTTGGATCCAGAACATCCACGAAAAACGCACAGCTAGTGAAAGTCACGACCGCTTCATAATGTCAAAATAAGCATCTATCGTGGTCTGTCACTTGTTGATACAAGGATAGCGCTGAGCCTTCTTGTCTAGCCAGCCTTTCAACCACAAGTAACCATCCAGCTTCTTTCTCGATCTTTGTATCCTGCATCGAGAGAGGCGGGTATCTGCTATCATTTCGGCTGTGTTGGTTTTTTGTCATTTTTTTACGCCTTGGGTTTCTCCTTCGACGCCGTTTGTTTCTTGATCATAGTAGCGATCTTTCCTGGCGCTTTAGGAGGCAGTTTGGGTGCGCGGCCCAAGAAACGCGCAATACGCGGCGTTATTGCGATCGTCAGCGCCAGACGCACAGGCTCCGTGAACTTGGTCGCGATCCACGCTAACAAGAATGTGCCCGTCTTGGAGCTCACTTGCTCCACCTCCAAGTACTTTGCGATGCCTAAATCCTCCGCAATCTTGACAAACCTATCAAATCGCGAAAAGTTAGTGACTTCAACACCCAAGTCTTTAGCTCTAACAAGTACTAAAAACCCACTTGTTCGTCGTAGTAACGAGATTAAAGCTCTCGTCAAGTTGTCCTTCTCCCTTAGAGTTGGTCCTTTTGTTGGTGCGTACCCAGCCCTGGTCGATGGCCAGATACATGGAGCCCAGCACAACTCCATACATGGTCAGGTACGTGCCGATTGCCACGATGCCGTATTTGCGCCACAGATCCTTCAAACGCTCGAGATGTGACATACTCTCGGCAGTAGCCACTTCGCCTCCTGAAGCTTTGGACACCGATGAGCTGGAGCGGCTGAAAACGGAAGAGCGAGCGGCGAGCGAAGTCATGAACGATGGAGACCGAGCGCGCGGCTGATGCTGCACGAAGAACCGCTCAATGCGAGCCACGGGCAGTGCAGACGTCGGCAGCCTGCACGAGCTAAGCGGGAGCGACCGGAGAGCGGTGGTGCGCCGTGCAACACCGGCGAGACGTGCGGCGCCGAGCATCCTGGTGGCGGAATCGGTTTTGTGGCTGGTGATGGATTATCCAATAAACACGGTTAATATGCTCGCCAAAATTGATTGTAACAAATGAAACTTATTATACAAGTGAATTTGTTATCAAAGGAATAATGATGCTTTTAATGAAACGAATCATGGTATGGATACACTTTTATTCGATTTCAGATTTATGCAAGAATAATGATGGCGCTGAAAGCAGCCGGTTCTAGTTGAAGTGCGTTGTCACTTAGAATGATCTTTCTTCACTAATCATTAAGCCAGTGATGTACGTGCATCCATTTCGGCTTTAGGCTAGCAAGACTGAAAGCACAACCGATGCCACCGCCACACCAGCCGCCAGAACGGAGCTGGACGCAGTCGAGCCAGTCGTCGCATCTACCGTCACCACCGCCTTCGCCAGAGTCGGGAAGGTAAAGTTCTCAGGAGGCGGGACGCATCCCGTGGCCGTGCTGTTGCAGAGTGTGCACATCTGTCCGTAGAGCTCGCGCTTACAGCCGAACTCCGAGTCGCAGTCCTTGACATTGAAGTAGCACGGCGGGTTGCCAGCAGTGAGCTCAGCTACGGTCGGCAGCGGTTGCATGTGCCTGATCACTGCACTCTCAATCTGCGACGACTTGTTGGACTTAAGTAGATTAGCATAGGCCGACAGCAGCTTCTGCGTGCGCACAGCATTGGCCGTCGCGTTCTGTGGGTCCTTCCAGAACGGAATACTGGCGTTCCAGACACCTGCCTCCGAAGCTTGGAACTCGACGCCACCGGCCTCACAGAATTCGGTGAAGTTTGCGTACTTCTCGCCTGTGGCCTTGTTCGTCATGGCCGTGATGCCGACAGCGTCGTCAATAGGCACGTAGCCGAGAATTCGGTAGTTGTATGTACAGGAAATACCGTCCGGCAAAGTGTCCATATCGCAGAGTCCTTGACGAGTTGAGTCGCGGCATTCCTCGGTCTTGTTCGCCCACTTCTGAAGTGGACAGTTGTTAGGGAACGAGTACCACCAGCAGTTCGGGTACGGCGCACGCGCGTCAGTCTCTTTCGATTCGCCACCGATGAACGGGCCAAGGTTCGGTACGCTCGTGTTGCCATTCAGAGAGACGCATTCCTTGGAGAACACGTTTGTTCCGGATATTGGCGTGCACTGACCGCCGTCCATGGGTAGCATAGGACCGTATTCCGACTCGTACTCGGCCACTGTCTCGTTGGTTTGGGCGAACACGATGTCATAGAAGACAACATACTGCATGCCGTTTTTGCGCCAGCATCTGTCCTCTTCACTGCGAGTGTTGTAGTTGATTCCCTCGGCTTGCACGTACATGAGTGCTCCTTCGACTGATGCCGTGTTTACGGTGTCGAGCGCACCGCGAAATTGCTCCTCAGCCGTGTCGTAGTACTTGGAGCCGAATGCATTGGTCGTCTCGTTCCAGATTGGGGCATCGCTTTGCACCCGTGCTTGGATCACACGGACTGGTTTAGTGTGATATTTATCGGAGTTGGGGGTCTTCTTCAGCGACCTGACAAAACTGGTCGAGGTAGACGCAACAAGAGCACGACTGCGGTATGACGGGCGTTCGGTGACTTCCAGCTCGGCTGATAATGACACTTCTCGGTCTGAAACTGCATTCACGGAAGACACAGCCAAAGCCGATGCGGCAACTGCAACGTAAATCTTCATGGGAAAACTTGTCGGGGGAGGTCTTGGTGTTTTTTTAAGAATGGGGGCAAGTGTGTGAGCGTCAAATGTAGCCGTGTTGTCTAGACAGAAGAACTAGTAAGCTTTATAGGTCAGATCGTAGTGCCAGATCTCGAAGGACATGCCTGAATCACCGCATCCATATCAAGATGACCAGAACTTTTGGGTGGGGATATCAATTTTCGCCAATCGAAACTAATGCCGTGCGTTGCCCGGGAAGCTCTGGATATTTACGCATCGAAACGCTACAAATACAAGTAAATAATATCTACCGTATAAACATCAATAACA
>NW_008634126.1:4602219-4613528 GCF_000247585.1 Phytophthora nicotianae INRA-310 | reverse complement strand
TTTTTAAGGATCAGGACATGAATCCTTTACTTTTCGCACGTTACCGGAAAAAAAAACTATTTTTGTTCATTGGATGACAAAGCATCTCACATGGAATAAGTACGCTTTTGTTTATTCTGGGAAAGCAGTGTGTGCTGCTGGAACAGCCCAAACAGATTAGCCGGTAAACTGAGACGGTAACTGAGTCAGGGTGTAGTCAAGACCATATTTCATTAAAAAAAAAAAAAAAAAAAAAAAAAAACTCATTCCTATCGAGCGAGCGTAGCCGATTCAGCAATATTCTGACCATCGGAAAACGCGTATTACTGACTACGCAGTGTTATTGTATACGTGAAGAAGATATGGTGCGCTATGTGTTTTCGAATGACACCATCTTTGACCAAATATTAAGGCTCATTCTCAACCGACCGCACCGCATCGCATCGCATAGTTATGTCCTATGGCCGCATCCGTTGAGAATGATATTGCGGCCGCATCTGGGCGGTTGCCCGGCCCACTACAGATGGAGTCGAGCAAGGACTTCAATGGAATTGTTTGTATATAGGAGCTATTGTAGTATATGTTGATTGTTTTACTCCTCGTGCACTAACTTCGGTCTGGGTGTTGCCCTGACGAAGATGCCTAAAAAAAAAACTAGGTCCACTGGAGTCAGATTAACATTTGCTTAGTTCAATTCAAAATACGATGAATGTACGGCCGCAGCATCTGCTTTATGCGTAGTTCATGGCAATGAAGCTGTTTGAGCTTCAGCCAGACTAATAATCTGGACAGAGTCGATACTCAAAATGGGTGGTTCATGCTGCTGCTTCAGTAGATAGCGCGCCACTGGCAAAGAATATACAAGCACTAGCTTATTGCATGAGGACACACCAACCACAGTCTTAAATGTTATAACTTAAATTTATCTTTTCAAATTCTGAATTAAACAACACGAAGGAGGCGCAGGAGATGCACGTTGCTACGTAGATATTGCTAGGGGCATGTTTTGACTGGAATAGCTTTTGGCATAACAATATAGAAGTTCGTTTTGCCGTCTTTCAGCAACAAAGAAACCTTGAGGAACAAAAACGAAGAAAAAAGCAGGATAGTCCGACTAGAACTGTAGTCTCGATACTACTTTGCTGCGATTCCACCAACCAAGAAACGTTTCAGATATATCGATGAATATGTAAAACCACCGCATACATAAAGCTCTCAATGTATTTTTATCGTTCGCTTCGAGAAAGTGTTTTTCATGAAAATGCATGCACTATTGTGAGTTCTACTCAAATTTCCATGGGCGGTTCTTTGAATGAACCTCCACCAGCGTTTACAATTCCGTATTCTGACCTGTTTAAGTACGAAATAAGATCATGACATGTGGCGTGGTGGGTCTACTAATGACTTGGGTTTGTATGTGGGCGATTGTCCTACCCAAATCGGCAAATTTAGACGGAAATCACAATACAATTTAGAACAAATAAAACTAGCTTTCCCAGCCTACGCGTAGCCCTCTTCCCCCTCTACAGATTTTTTTTTTTTTACTTTAGCTGTCAGCACTCGGAGGAAGCATTGTCCACTCCGTTTTGCAGGCAGAGGTCGGTGGCTGCGGTAGCTACTGTAGTAAGGTTGCTTTCCTATCTTTGGAGGCTCGATCGATTCGAAATGCTTTATATTTGACCCCATGGTTGTCAAAGTGGTGCTTCCATGTAGCAGCCAAAATTAGTATCTCCGCCCACGGAGCGGACAATGCATTAGATAGATCAAGTTCTCTCATTCCCCAACAAACGTCGCAGTCGACAAAGCAACTAACTGTCTTTAACAAGTCGTCGAAGCAAGCTCTTGGTGAAATAAACCTCTTCCCAGAACTCAAGCACCAGCATGAAGATTTTCGCTCCCATCACTGTGGCTGCTGTCACATTATCCACCGCCTCTGGTGCTACCGCCTGGATCGACGCTCTCACAAAGATTGCGAACTCCGACTCGTACCATATGAAGCCTGTTCACGTGGTGCAGGCCCGTGTGCAGAGTGACGCTCCTCTGTGGAATGCGACCACCAAGATGTTCGGCTCGACTTACTACAAAACAGCTGAAGAACAGTTCCGCGGCTTACTCGACACTGTCAACACCGCCTCCGTGGAAGGCTCACTGATGTATGTACAAGCCGAAGGCATCGACGTCACGTATCAATCTGTAGCGTGCCAGCGCAAGAACAAGATGAAGTATGTCGTTTTTTACGATATCGTGTTTACGCAGACCAATGAAACTTTGGCTGAATACGAAGATGAGTACGGTTCATTCTTAGCGATGGACGGAGGCCGGTGCAACCAAGTCAACGGAACAGAGTCAGAGGAATGCCTCTCTCTCAATGGTAACTCCACCTTGGGTGTTCCTAACGTCGGACCATTTGTTGGTGGGAGTCTCAAAGAGACTGATGCTCGTGCGCCATACCAGAATTGTTGGTGGTATTCGTTCCCTAACACATGTCCGCTGCAACCATGGAGTGCTAAAACTGCCGAGTGCCGCGCGAGTACGCGTCAAGGCCTCTGCGATGCAAACACACTGCCGGACGGTATCAAATGCACGTACAACTACCGTGTGCTTGGGTACGTCCCAATCGACGATGTTGTCGGGATCACAAGCCTTCAGAACAAGGCCAAAACCGCGACCTATGCCAGTTATTCTGAATTCTGTACCGAAGGGGGTATTGAGTTCAAGACGGACAAAGATACCAAGGCCTTCGTTGAGAGCATTCCGTTTTGGGATAACCCAACCGACACATCGGCGAACACGAAACGCACGCAAACGCTGCTCAAAGTCTATGAAGACATGCTCACGAGCAAAACCTCATCCCAGATTACAAGTGACGTCATTGGTAACATGAAGTCACTTCCTGCCGTGGCAGATCTTGTTACTGAAAACCCCAAATGCTACGAAAACATCAAGAAGTGTGCTACTGCAACTCACGGCTGCAAGCGTGACCTGTACGGTCAGATCTGCACTGTATGTGAGGCTGCTGCGTCTGGCTGCGAGGTGGCGCCAAGCTCGTTTAAGTTCCCGACGCTAGTGAAGGCCACAGTGACGTCGTCCTCCGAAGGAAGTGCGTCGACTGGAAGCAGCAGTGCATCTGATGGCAGCACGTCTGATGGTAATACACCTGCGCCGACCCCGACCTCAACCTCCAGTGCTGCAAGCCTCGCTATTACGGTTGGTGCGCTGATCGCATCGCTCGGGCTCTCGGTTCTGATGGGTTAAACTGGCGAAGGTCTACCCCCATGTACTCCAAGAGACTTGAGTGTCAAGCCTACGCAAGTACAGGATGGGTAGCGTGCATTTCCTTTATTCCTTGATTTATGATAAGAAATCGATCAAAATTCAAACTCGTTTTAAAAAAAAATGCCAAGAAGAATAAACATATCGAGTTTGGAGGAGAATCCGTACACTGCAAAATCACTCCTAACGACCATCGAAATCGTTATTGGGGATATTTACCCTCCAGTTAAGACGTGAAAAAAAAAAGCTTAAGTGATCCCTAAATGTTTATTATCTCTGGTGCACGTAATTAGACATCTCTCACAGTGTAAGTACAAGACACGAACAGGTCATCCGATTTTCAGTCACCGGTGCCAAAACGACAGACCACGTTGTTTAAAGTTTTGAGTCGCGTTCATAACATACGTCAACGTTGTGCGTTCATGGCGTCTAGTTTTCAGTAGCAGAACGCTATTTCGGAAGATGTCGAGTCTCGCGAGCACGTTGAAGAACTTTCCCAGCACCAACAATCGAGGTGTTCCTTGATCGTGTGCGCAGACCACCGACACCGAAGCTTCGTATGCTATTGCGCCGAGCTAACATAGTTCGATTTGGAGCACTAACAGGCGGTGCGACCATCGCATCGTTCTTTTCATCACGGACAAGTGGTTCCTTTGGAAGCGGTGAGAAGCACCCAATACGCTGTTTCACCTCCGGAGAGACAACTTGTCCATTGTCGGTGGGTAAAATCTCCCTGCAAACCAGCGGTGGGGGGTCCTTTGGTTTAGGCTGCGCTTGTGGACTCCATTTTCGAGCAATAACAGTGTAATTAGCCTTGAGCTGCAGTGTTTTCTTGGCAGCTCCAGTCGTGAAGGTGGCACTTTTCATCAAATTTGTGATCAGCGCTGGTAAAGGCAGGGAATGAGAGCTTTCTTCTCCTCTAGCACAATACGAAGCTAGCGAGGTCGCGAGTTCCTGTTGTGCTTGTTGCAGAATATGTTGGTGGTGATGGCTCTGCATGTGATGATCCGATAGCTTAGCCAATGTTCCAATGACGTTTATCTCGGGACAATCCTTCAAGTACTCCTGAAAATCAATACTGCAGAGATTCGAGATGAGTTCGAAGCAATAGCTAACCATTTCAGCTGTGGCGTTGGGGTGGTCGGCAAGCCTAACGATGCACGGTAAGACGCCATCACGTAGAAGCCGTGGAAGATGTGCCTTACAACTGGATAAATGACACAATGCCGCGAGGATATTTGAGCTGGCATCACTTTCCATAGTGGGCAGATCCAACATATAAACCATCGCACTTGCAATGTGTGCATTGAGCAAGTAGTTCTGGTTGCCAGGGGCATTACTCAGCTTCCGCAGTGTTGCTGCCACGAGACGATAATGAGTTGGTATGAAGTGTTCACTACGAATAAAGTGTAGCAACACACGACCGGCATGATCTTCGAGTACGCGGGTGGAATTCACTTTCCCAATGGCGATGTTAGAGATTGCCACAGCAGTTGTCTCCTTGAGTCCATCGTTTGGTCCGAAGTAAATATCGTGCAGGGTAGCGACAACGTGACACGACACAAGGGCAGCTAGAACACCTTCGTCGTCTGCATTATGGTAACAACTTAAGTTGTGCAGGACGAGACAGCACAGCTGGACATTAACAGAATTGCTGGAGCTAGCAATCGTAGATGGCAGTGCAGGGTGAGCTGAACTCGTACTTTTTCGCCGCTGTCCTGCCAACGTTGTTTCTGTTAATGGCACTTGTTGGCGCAAGAAAGGCATGATTTCGGACTGCACGATCATCGGAAGAGCTGCCAATCGACACGACAAGTTGTACAACGCAGAGAGACAAAGCGTCACAATGTGCGTGTTGTGGATGTGATGACGCTGAAGAACTTGAACCAGTATCCGCAAAATGTGTGGAACATCGAGCTCTGCCACATCCAGTGATGAATTGCTCGTAAGGTCGTGCACTGTAAGCATACAATTACGCACCAGATCTTCATCTTTCATGTCGATGATCTGTTCCATCCAAAGGAGCATCGTGAGTTTGACTCTCTCTGGTGATATCACGGCATCATTCGCACTAGTAACACGCAATAGAACCATCGCAGCTAACTGTCGAAGCTCTTCGCTGCTCTCAGGAGACGAGAAATGCATACTCAAATGCTTCTCGAGTCCTTCATTCAAGAAAGCTTGACAAAGTTTCTCATTTGCAACTAGGTTCGCGATAGTTTTCACCGTCACGAGCACGATGGCAGCGTCTTCAGCTGCATCAGCTCCCCCACTATGAGAGAGTAGATAAACCAGTGCTTTTGGTGCGCCAGCATCCAGAAACTTTGGGATTTTGTTGGGATGTGCAGACAGATTACACAACGAAACTGCACACACGTAGCTGACCTCGGGGTATTCAACAGTACACAATGAGGAGAGTGCCCATATAATTCCGTGGCCAACGAGCGACTGCAAACAATTCGGTGTGACGTCCACGAGACAGTTTGCAAGCGTCATAATGCACAACGCCTTGATCGTGATACTGTCGGTCGCTACGAGTGCCAACACCATCACAGTTTGAATAGCCCCTTGCTCAATCAGTCGTGCTTCAAGTCCAGTGTAGGACGATAGGCGACATAAAGCTAGGGTACACAGCTCCTTCATGGTATACGCAACTCCACCATCACCGACCTCAGCTTTCGTCCCAGTGTGTTTAGTTCGAATCCGTGATAGGTTAATGAGATCTTCTACTCCACGTTCTTTCACGAGAAACTCGCATCCCTCCTGAGAAGCAGTCAGACAGTAATAAACGAATGCACAGTTGGTCAGAATCGTGTCATCATCACTCCCATACTCTGCTGCTTCGTCCTCGTTCTCTCCGCCAATACATATAATATCATTTTCATCGGTAGTTCCTTTTGGGTCTACCCTGGGCTTTAACCGGTTAAGTTTCTTCAAGAATCGAAACACTGCTCCATTGCGAACAAGGGCGGCTCGATTCTTTGGGTGGTGCGCAAGGTGTGCCAATAAGGTGACACCACTTCGAATAGTCACTGGATCACCTTGAGAAATATCGAGATTGGTTTTACGCTTCACGAGCCGTGCAGAGATACCTGGTTTCATCCATATCTTCGCCGCCATCTTAAGTTCATTACCGTTGCTTAGTAGAGCAAGAACAAGCTGTGTCATTTCATCACCGCCATGAGGAAAGTCGTCTCCACCATTTCTAGCCAATAAGAAAAGCGCGTTCAAAGCGTAAGCTCGACAGGTCGGGTATTGGCGAATGAGATGTACCAGTTGCGAGAGGAATCCTCTTCTCAATAATCGTGGAGCACAACTTACCATACCTGCCAGTCTGTAAACAATAGCAGCAACCAACTCTGCTATTTGTTTATGGACAGGATCAGTAGCAAGTTGTAGCAACCGATCCAGTAGAGACTCGGATTCGCAAAGCACAGGAACACAGTCATCACAGCACGAAATATTGTAGAGCGACTCCACAGCGAACACACAGTCTTGCGAGTTCGTCGACTGCGTCAGCGTCAGTAGTAGTTCTGTCAGCTCTGGAATGTGGATCGCCACCTCATCTGTAGAGCTCGAAACTAGGTAACAAAAGGAGCAAATGGCATTCACTTTGACGGTTGGCTCAGACATCCGACTCATTTCCAGCAACACCGGAACAGCGCCCTCTTGAATAAGATCATGGTGCGTTAGCACACTATCACTCAAGTTTCGTAGGATGCAGGAATGCAGATACACCAGGTCTCGGTTTCCCGTAGAGCGAGACTTGGTATTTTTAATATGCTGGGTGGTACTCCGGACCAGCGAGCTGATGGGCAACCAGTTGCAGATCTTGATGCGGCTTCCTTCATCGGTGGACAACTGCAACAATATCAAGAGTGTGATTTCTTGAATTTCTTCGTTTGTGGAAAGTAACATGGACTCCAGTAGCTCACAAAATTGAGATGAGATTAGGAGTTGCCGATTGGTCTGCACTTCACACAGCGAGATAAACGATCGGAGTGCCCAGCTTTGAATAACTGGGGGTACCAACGGAATGTGTGTTGCCAAAAACCGAGGAATATTTTCTCCGATCAGAGCGCTTTGGAACATTGGTACCAGGGAAGTATTGTAGATCGCCTTGATCAAGAACGTCGATGAAGAATTAGTATCTACTGTGTTCAAGAGGCTACTGCCACTGATTCCTCCGTTGGTTTTCGTTACTGCGATTAGCAGCTGAGAGAAACCCTCTCTGAAGTGTCGGATGTGCCGTGCATCTGCCGATAGATTAAACACTGTAGCTGCACATATGCGCTTGGTTTCCCAGCTTGGAGATGTGATCAAACGTAATAGCGAACGATCGATTCCTTCGAAAAACAGAGCTTCCACAGCATTGTCTTCTTCAGACAAGTGACATAGTGTTGCTGCTATATCTTGTCGGGGAGCGGGTAAAGGAGTTCGTGAGAGTTGTTTGAGACTAGCAACGACGCCTTGAGTAATCATGGGCTTTCGAGCAGCGTGAAACCGCGACAAATAATAAAGCGCTCGGCAACAGTGTCCCTGGGTAGCTGCGTCGGAACTTGTGCTCAGTGCCAGCACGGACTGAATGATGCCGTGCTCCAACAATTTGTCAACACCATTATCGATTCTTGGAGATCGAGTGTCTCCCTCACTTTCAGGAATCGAATCGACTGCACTTTTACCTCTAGATTTTGTGTCACCCGTGCCATCATGTGGCTTCAATCGAGCAGCAATCATATCTTCAAACGTTTTAGCGCAGCGCCGCTTGCGAAGGATAAATGCAGATTCATCTATCACTGTGACTGTCTTGACCGTTGATTCGCTGCTGGATCCGGACATTAACGTAGGCGCAGCAGACCGAGCCCGTTCTCGCTCTGCCAAGAGCTGCCGTCGCCGTTCCCTCTTCTTCGCCTGGATATCCATCTCAGGTGTAGTTTCCGTAGTATTTTCATGGCTTGGATCGTCGCTACTGTTCTTACGTTCGGGTATATCGCTCTTGTCTTTGCGAAGAAACGCTGAAGAAGATCTCCGGGTCGTGATTTCTTTGATCGGGAATCGCGATGAATAAAGCAACCCATCCAATGTAGCCTCCTTGATAGAAAACTCGAAACTGTTGTCATTCTCACGCAAAGCTTGATGTACACGGCTGTGTGTTGTGGCAGCTGCTGTCGCTGGACGTCGCAGTGGTGACGACGAAGGAAGTTGAGGGGCCGAGGCACCGAGCAGCAAAGACGACCGTCGGAGGGATCCTTTCCGGCTTATTGTGGCAGATGAGAGTCGACGGATGGAAGCAGATCGAGCAAACACTACGCGATCGGCTTCGATTCGATCGTCACCTCCTGATGCTGCAGGTTCCTCGAAGAAATCCGAATCCAGATCAGCGGCAGCGGTAGTTAACATTGTTATCGCGAGTATTTAACTCAACTTCTCAGTTCATCCACTGTGAGCTGCCTACATGTTAAGGGACAGACAAAAATTAGCTACAATGTCGCATGATCAACAGAATAGAAAATAACTATTCTTGCATTCGAGTACTTGCGATTCTTCAGTTACGATGGGGTATTTTGGGTTGTGCTGTACAAGACTCGAGCACCAGTGAGGGAAGTGCCAAGGGCACGATGTCCGCGCGTGGGTTCCCACCTCCTCCGAACTTGTCGGAGTTGCTGAAGTTTTTCGATTCTGACGAAGGCAAAGCGCGAGTAAGTCGGCAAAATAGAGCAATCATTCGCCAGTCATCATCTCAATCGTCTTTCTCAAAGCGATTGAGCAGTGGAAATCTCCAGGCAGCGATCTCAAATCCTAAACCAACTGTAGGGACAGCGAAAGGTGTTGATCTTTCTCGGTCAAGATCACCCACCATTGAGCACAAACCCATTCAAGACGAGAAGACGCCATCCATTCAAGGTTGGAATTCTTCCACCCAAGTGCCTCCAGCACCCACCAAGACACTTCGCCATCAAATTTTGTCGCGTTCGTATCAGCCCCCAGCTCCAGTGTATGTGGTACCGTCGGAAGCGAGCGAGCTGCTAGATCGACTATCAAAAGGTACTGTATCATCACGATCGAAATTGAAGCACCAAAGCGATTTGACTCAAGACGGACACAAACACAATGCCGGAACCGATGGCAGATCTTTAAGTGGGTTACGGGCTGCATCACCGACAGATACCCGTGGTCGAGACGCTATTCAGACTCTGCTGTTTTATAGGAAGGAGGTCGAAAAGAGACGTCGTATGGACAAATGCGACTCGAGAACAGAAGAATAGTCAGAATGTCTTCTTGATAAACGCTATTATAAAATGTAGGAAAAAAAAGTTGTTTTAGAAAGAGGACCAAAACTCGTTATCCAATGCTACTAAGGCCAAAATTCGTTTTCAACATGGGCTTCCATTTACGATCAAGAGAAGAATTGACACTATTTGGAGATCAACTATGATTTGTGCCTCTCATTATGTTGAATATGGTTTAGCAGCCTAGCATACAAAAAGACGACAATACTCTAAGAGTAGTGGTGGAACTTAAGCCATGGAGCACTGGTAGTTTTCGAGTTAGGGCCAGAAAAAAAATCACTTTTCGTACTTAAGAGTGATTAACTTGTACTTAATCGCGTGAAATGACTTCTTTCTGTTCCGTTTTTGGCTATTGGCCAATAGGAAGCTTGGTTGCGCAAGATGTGCCGTTTCAAAATCGAGTGTTGGTCCTTTTTCTTACGGTCAGAACATGGTTTCTAAGATTTCATGGACTCAGTTGATCATTTTAGCAATAAAAAAAAGAAAAGAAAAGAAAAAAAAGAAGAAAAAAAGAAACTGACTGAGCTTGAGTTCAAGCGAAAAACAAGTTTGTTTTCTCGGACTTTTATTCGCTAAAACAACTATGCTAAAGTGAACGCAGGCACATACTTTGTGGTATTCTCATCAAATGCCGATGATCTGCAGCGTTCATCACCAATCTGTGTCGAAAGGAGAAAAATGCATGGATGCGACGACTTCTTTACAAAGTGTTTGCAGGGCATGCTTTAGCTTCCTTCAGTGGCACCGCAAGTCAAGATATGAGCTCCTAAGTAGGCGTCTTACAAAAACAAAATTCTAGGATATCTCAAAAAAGCACTACCGTCGGATATAACTCTGGTGTTGTAGCCGGATCCCCAGATGGTGATTACCTCCCGTGCACAGCTGCACTTCCAACACTCCTACTCGAGATCAGGAGCTTGTGCCTACGTAGACCCGCAAGGGTTTCCTCGCTGTGCCGTCGTTGCAGCACCCTTTGCGCGCGTCTGCGTAACTTGTCTTGCTGGATCGCATTTTGGAGCTCCATAACAAATGCCGCACATCTCACTCGCTGGGGTGGCTTCATCGTTGAGTTTCTTGCTGCCACTCTTGTTCCTCGTGCTGCCTCGTCTCATTCCCTGCCCCCTGCGCCCACCTGCGATCGTTATGCCTCCCTCGATCGCGATCGGTAAGCCGCTTTCTTGACCCGCGCTCGGCTCTATCTCATATCCCCAGTCCTTGGTACATATTCATCTTACCATTTTGCTCGCCATGTGTTTGTTGAGTCAATCGCTCTAGCACAGAACCAGAGCGTATACCCGCCGTCCCACAGTTTTATTAGTGATACTGGAAGCAGTTTGGCTCACCAACCTTGTAAACAGAAGGTCCCCGTTCAATTGCGAGCGGAGAGACGCCATTTCCCGCCTGCCTCTATACCTGTCTGTCTCGAAATGCGTGGCGAAGCGCGCTGTGAATTTGACAAGCCCGTCCGTTTGATACCGACCGATCTTCTGGTGGGAACCGACTAGACTGACTTCAGGACACGCTTCGACGGCCTGAGGATTAAGAAATCATTGGTGTGGAATACGCAAGAGCAGACTAGATCGACAGGCGGCATTCATTTCTGTACGTGATCTACTTCAAATCGGCGATCTACTATTGGATCCCTACCACCTCAACTCTTCTTCCTACCACATCAACTCCTCTTCCTACCGCCTGCAAACCTCTACAAGCTCCAAGCCTAAAGCTAATGAAGCTGTTGCGCCACACTGGCACCGCGTGCTCATTCCT
>NW_008634126.1:4592425-4597364 GCF_000247585.1 Phytophthora nicotianae INRA-310 | reverse complement strand
ACATCTGTTACCTCTTATTTTATAGGAATACCTGTTGCTCATGCCAAACACCTGTCAGTGGGCTTACGAAACTGTTAGTTATAAGGTGAACATAAATTCAATACTGAAGTACTGTTATATTTTTTACCCTTCAAATACCTTTGCTATTTACAGACTACTAGAGTTCAAAGAAGAAGTTTCAAACAGCTCACACTTCCACCGGACATAAGAACCAGGCAGTGCAGTGTGAAGCTGATCCCATGGAGCTGCTGATATTCTCCCCAAGCGATGACGGTGAAGAAACGGATGTGCTGGAGTACGCACACGATGCCAGCGAGCCAGAGAATGAGGACATGCTGAGCGCGACTGTTTCGGTAGAAGATTTGGACGATGACTACACAACAGACTCAGTAGAAAACATGGACGTCGCACCTTCGGCCGACGACAACACTTCTACTACAGACAATGGCACTGCTCACTCTGCATTTTATTCGAATAGTGGTAGTTCTGGAGTGGTTGCCACGGTAGACGGTGATCAAGATTCTGATTCGTCTCTAGAGTATGAAAATGCGGCTGATGGAACTGGTCCGTTTAGCATATCCACTGTTGCTATTCACAATAAGGTCCAATACACAAGTGTCGGTTATTACGATACAAAGGAGACGGCACAGCGGAGCTTGCACCAGCTGAATCAATTCGTTTACAGCTATAAGACGCGATATGTGTCAACGTTTCGGGTGGAAAAGAGTTTGAGTGCCGCTCACACAAAGATTGTCATCATCGAATCAAGCTAATCACCCATCAAGCTGGCGAATCTGGGGAAAAATACCAGGTTCTACAGCAGGGAGAACATGCTGGAACTGTAGTTAATCTCACAACTAAGGGCATTTCACTAATTTTAAAACCCAACGTGGATGCACTGCTAAAGCTCGGTATGACCGCAGGTCGAGTGAGGAACATGCTGCTTTTTAAGTGTCTGAGAGATCCTGTCATGCTCGCACTGGTGCCAGAAACGAAGAAAATGGAAAACAGGACAGTCTATTTGAAGCGACTGGCGGGGGATGGATGGGAGATCAGTAAATTCGTGGCATTAACAACTGGACAGCGGGAAAGTTATGTCAAAGTCGAGTTGAATTTTGTCGAGTCGATGAAACGAATGGGGCAGACATGAACGAACTTATCGTCTTAGACGAGTTCGAGCATTTTGTCACTGTAGAAGGCGTGTCCGTAGCCTCACTTGGTGTAGTGGTGACATCTAGAGCTTTATTTCGCGATGTAGAGCGTGCAGTACATGACCAAGGCGACAGCTTGGTGCTATCTACGGACGGCACCTACAGAATCCATTTTGGTGGTTGGACCCTCGTAGACTGTGGAGGAATCTCTGTGGAGCGATCGGGTACGGGATACGTACAGCGATTTCGTCCTTGGATCTACATGTGCGTCAAAACAGAGAGCATCATTGCTTATGAGCACATGCTTAGAGCTTTGGTCAAATACGCAAAAACATTTTTGAACCTTGAACTGAAGGTGCATAGTGCCAGTATTGACCATGCAGACGCTATAGCTTCTGCTTTCGAATTAGTGTGGCCCCATATAGAAATTCTATCCTGTTGGGAGCATTTTCTCCGTCAGTCACGCAAGCAGACTAAGCTTGAGAAAACCAAGGGATTCATGAAAGACATCGGAAAACAGCACCTACGACTACTACACCAGTCTCGGTCTCTAAAACAGTTTAGAGCTCTTTCTAAACGAGTGGTAAAGGCCTGGAAAGAATCTGGAGAGGATAAACTAGCTGAGTGGCTTCAAAATGTGTATTTGACAAAGCGCTGGGAGCGCTGGAGTGTCAATAGTTCATCAGTACCAGGATTTCTTCCCTCCCAGCAGCCTATTGAAAGCCATCACCGCGTCATTAAAGTAATCGTCACTGACTATAAAAAAGCTCCTACAATTACGGTGCTGAATTCCGTGTTGCCACGGGTACTCCTGTACGACGCCACCAATCTCACACCTGAACATCATCGGCATTACGCAGAAGGTTTGAAATTTATTTATTATTATTACGAACATCAATCCATTTAATTTTTTTCTTTGTGATGTTAGGACCACTTCCTATTAATGCTGTCGTGAAGGCAAAAAAGCAATTACTTCTCCCTGATAACTACTGCATCGCTAGGTCTACAACACGAATTCGAATATTCTTCAATAGTGATAACACGATGGTACTACCAATGGCCGCAGAAAATCTATCCGCAGTAAGTGTAACTGTGGAGCGAACTGAGCGGTACGGTTCTTAAACGTATTAACTTACTTACAAATCTATCTGATATGAAATTGTGTATTGAACGAATGTTAAACTAGATTTAAGAACTCGTTGTTGGGAAAGCTTGGCCCATCTCAACCTATAAACGAAGCGAAATCACATTTATATCACTACAGCAAGCGACTGTAGACCGACGGGCGCTCGTGCAGATGAATCCGCTAATACCAAGATCAAAGTGGCGTTTTGAAGAGGTACGCCATGGTGCCAAACTGTATTCCACTTTACTTTATCTAAATAGTATTTTTATATGGACAGATATGCTTAATCAGGAATGTGTTCCGTTGTACCTGCAAAAATTTTATGCATACAGGTTGGGTGTGCTCCCACGTAATCGCTTCCCTCGACTTGCTGAATAAGCTCAAAATTGGATTAGCGTTGCAAAAGATCCCGATGCGAGGGTTGCCTGGTCAGCGGAGAGATTTCCAGGGAGGACTGACACGTGACTCAGATCCCTATGATGTCGATCGACTCATTCAACTGATCACAAAGACCCCTGGAAAGCCTTTAAAGTGGCCTGTTGTCCAAGAATTTGATATCGAAGATGAAGGAAAAACATACAAGGAGCATCGAGTTGGTCAAGTTGCAGGATGCAGATTGTCTGCGACAGAAGGAGTGTACGTGTGGAGCGTTGTCTTCATCCATGGAGATTCGCTGGAATATCAAGTCGAGGAACTGGCCCATGCAGTTCGGCGCGCTCATGCACTAGGTACCCAGTGAGCACAACACAGTGCGTGACTCTTAACTCCAGCATTTCATTATTACATACTAGTACATCTCTGCTTGTCCTGACGAACGGAAAATCAGATTGTACGCACTGCCTTCTCTAAGCAGTGACTTTCTGTTGGCAGCAAAGCGAAACAGATTTTCATTGTACTGGTCTTACCAACAGATTTTCCCTCGGGAACTGTAGGCAACATATGTGTCAATTAATTAGCACCCAGTCTTCTTCAGCGACAGCAGCTCTGTCACGAGCTACTACACCGGATAGGCCTACACCCTTTCGAGAGCACCCGCGATTGTCAGTATGTATACTCTCGTAAATCCATCAGCGTTGATGTATCACTCCAGTCGACGTCTAAACAATATTTAAACAGTAAATGGTTAGATTGTTGTACTTCATTAAAAAGTAAAACCATGTAGACATCTTGATTTCAAATAATATAAATATATAATACTTTGAAGTGTATTATATAATGTGATTGAAGATTCACGCTGCATATCATCTCATTATATGCTCTAATTTAAGTATAGTGAATTACGGGAGTTTGTTACAGGTGCCTCTGTTAAGACAAAATAAAATCCAACGAAAGTCGGTCGCTTGTACTACTTTGATCGTCACCATATTGTGACGGGGCTTCGGCAGTCGCCACCGGAGGCAAAGGCACCAGCCTTGCTATCAATTGGTCGTTTGATTCGTCACTCTCGTTTGCATGCCGCCGACATGTGCGCTTGTTGTGGCCAACTTCACTGCAGTTCTTGCATCTGTACGTTGACTTTCTTGTATTAGAGTCTTCGCCAGCACTTGCTATTCTTCTTGTAATGCGTCGGCCAGCTTGTTTATAGTATGGCAACGGAAGCACAGGACTGTCCCCGCTATCGATATCTCGGACTGGCAATGACACGGCTTTCCCCCCGAAGGCGTCCCTATATGACGAAACAAGATAGCTCTTGTGAAAGGCCAGTTTTGAGTGTTCGATGTCTCCTCGTTCCTGAAATTGTGCGATAATGTGGCGGCACGCGATCCGCATTTGGTCGAAAGTAGTACAAGTGCAAGACGGAGGATCCATTTGCACTTGAATAGCCCTAGAACTGCCAGTATACAAAACGTAGGACATTGAACTCGATGACCGGACCATCAAATATTGCCCTGATAGGTTCTTTTCTTGTTCCCAAAGTTTTTTAGCGTACGGTGTCAAATCGCGATGATCTTTTTGCCACTCCTCTAAGTTTCTGTTACGTTCCACCAGTCGCTCCATTTCAACCACTGCAATCGAGTACAATGCATTGAACGGGGCAGATGTCCTAATACCATTATCCAGCATAGCGTTATTTTCACTTTCAACAAAGTTCGAGGACCTCCACTCAAACAGAGAAAGAGCCCGCCACTCCTCGGAGTTGTAATTATCTGTCATCACACTATCAGCGTCCGATCCACTAAGATTATTTCCAAATCCAGAGTTAGGAACGGGACGACCGTCATTGCCAGATACTGTGTTAGACTCAGGACAATGATCATTTCCAGTGTCTGCACTCTCGCCAGTCGAACTGTCGCCATTTTCACAAATCGATAAAGATGAGCGCACGTACGTTGACATGTTGGCATGAACTGTCCACCTCCATGGTATAATTTGCTTGACGTATCGAAAAATCCGTTTACCGTATTGCGTTTTAGTTCTTCCATAGCTGCCTTAAATTCTTTGCGAGTCGAAGCAGATTGTACCTTCCAAATAGCGTTTTCAAAGTCGTTGCCGGACATTCTGCAAGTTCTTCTGATATTCCGCATTATACGAACAGTACAATAACGTAAATTGATGCGGATTCCAGTGGTGCAGAAAAAAATTTCAGAAGCGCTGATCACTTTCCCTCTGTCACAGAACACAGCTCGATCTTCCAATTCTATCCCAGCTTGACGACACTGCT
>NW_008634126.1:4588261-4589160 GCF_000247585.1 Phytophthora nicotianae INRA-310 | reverse complement strand
CCCATCAACGCGACATCTGAGGTCGCGCAACCTTGTCCCACACCTGCACACCATCCGGAGCCACGCGAGCGTGTGACATCACACCTGCTAACACTCTCCCTTGATGTGCACGCAGCGTGTTGTGCTACGCCTTCATGTCGAGTCCGCTGACGAACTTGCGGTGCTTGTCACGTGCCAACGTCTTGGTCATCCCGTCAGCAATCATCTCGTCGGTCGGCTTGTACTCCAGCCGGATCACCGCGCGCTCAATTTTCTCGCGCAGGAAGTGGAACTTGATGTCGATGTGCTCCGTGCGAGTATGGTACACTGGGTTCTTGGCCAGTGCGATGCAACCTTGGTTGTCTTGATAGATCAGCGTAGGACCTTGATCATCGTAGCCCATATCCTTCAGCAACAGACGCAGCCAAATGGCCTCTTGTGTGGCACTGTACAAACTCATGTACTCTGCCTCTGTGCTCGATGTTGCCACAGTTGGCTGTCGCTTGGACTTCCACGAGATCGCGCTGCCGTTCAGGAAGAACACATAGCCCGTAGTCGAACGACGCGTATCCAGATCACCAGCCGAGTTTGCATCAGCGTAGCCGACTAACTCTCCCTTGATCAAACCGTTGAACACGATGCCTTGGTCTTGAGTCGTTCTCAGGTACTTCAAGATCCGCTTTGCTGCCACCCAGTGACTCTTGTTGTAGCGCTCGCAATACTTCGCCACTTCGCCCACTGCGTGCGCGATGTTTGGGCGCGTGCACGTCGCCACGTACATCAGTGCGCCGACCAACTCGCGATACGGATACTTCGCCACAAACGCTTCTTCTTCAGGCATCTTCGTCAGCTTCGAGTTGCTGTCGGCCGGAGTGTGAACATCCTTGCACTTGTCCACGCCGAATTTCTCCGCCAGTCGC
>NW_008634126.1:4587476-4588161 GCF_000247585.1 Phytophthora nicotianae INRA-310 | reverse complement strand
GTTGAGCGAGTTACAGGCCGTTGGTTTGGCCGAGTCGTCTACGACAAGCGCACGAAAGACACGCTTCTCCCAATAATCAAACAGTTTATCGGTAAGTTTTTTATTTTCATTTGTACAATTATTGTGGGCTCCTGGTAATTTCAAATTTAAATTACTAATTTGTATTTTTTGTAGAATCAAAATTATGTCCGACATGTTCGCTACTTACGTGAGTGAGTGTGGGAATAAGCTGCATACGCTGGAAACTAACAGAATGCTGCTGAACATGGAATATACTCACAGCTGGGTCAACCACAGCCTTAATTTCGTGGACCCCATCGCTGGAACCCACACGAACACTATTGAGGGGCTGTGGGAGACCCGAATCAAGAGGCACATCAAGTCCATGCGCGACATGACTAAGATGCGACTTGAAGAGTACCTGGATGAGTATATGTGGCGATCGTGGTTCTTCCCACCAAAAACAAGCGTGGCCAAGTACATGGGAGGGCTCGTTGTTGCCATTATCAGAAACGAGTAATTCAGTTCTGTTTTTTTCTTATTTCTTAATTTAAAACATTTCAGAAAGCGGGCTGATATTACAGGAGAGCCTGAGTAGATGCTGGTTACCGGGTTGTAGTTGGTGAAGAAGCGGCAGTTACTAGATGCGGCGCTGTACTTGTTCAACTGAGGAGCTGTCGTCGAC
>NW_008634126.1:4581924-4584092 GCF_000247585.1 Phytophthora nicotianae INRA-310 | reverse complement strand
GTATCCACGTCGACGTTCTCAGCCTCCATGTCTTCTTCAGCAGCAGTTGCCAGTGACGTGTTGATCGACTCTTTCCGCGCGACAGGTGCAAACGTCTCCGTGTAATCGACTCCGGGACGTTGCGTATAACCCTTTGCCACCAAGCGAGCCTTGAACTTCACGATAATTCCGCTTGGGTCACGCTTTATGCGAAACACCCACTTGCAACCGATTGCCTTCTTGCCCTCAGGCATGTCAACCAGCTCCCATGTCTGGTGATTGTCGAGTGACTCCATTTCGCTCTCCATTGCACGCAACCACTCGTTCCTGTACTTGCTCTTCATCATCTCGTCATACGATACTGCGCGCTCACCATCATCATCCTCAGTCATGAGACAGAAGAGAAAGTCGTAATCGTCCTCGAAGTCGTCCAGGTTGAACTGTCCACGTCGTGTACCCGGATACTCGTCTTGGTATCGAACCACGCCACACCGCTTCCGTTCCGGTCGCACCATCCATTCTTCTTCGCCGTCCCTACCCGGCGTGCTAGATCCACGTGTTGGTACTGCGTGGGTCGGTCCGCTGTGCTCATCTAGAGTCGGTTCATCACGGGGACCTGTTGTTGCTGTGCGGAAGCCTTCATCAACACTTGGTTCGTCCACTACTTGTTCGACCTCTTCGTCGCCGATGATATCGATTACCCCTTCACGGTTGTCCTTTGACTTCTTGTTTGGCGAGAGTTCCGCAAACGTAACGCTCCTCGAGATAACGATCGATCCATCTTGGGCATTGAGTAGTCGATATGCCTTGTGCTGCTTCGCGTAACCCAGGAAGAAGCACTTCACACCCGAGTCGTCCAGCTTCTTGTGCTTCTCCTTGGTCACATGCGCATAACACTCAGCTCCAAACACTCGCATGTGGTTCAAACGAGGCTTCCTCTTGAACACTACTTCGAATGGACTTGAGTGGGGGTTGGTTGTCTTTGGCAACACGTTTCGAATGTCGGCCGCTGTCATGATTGCTTCACACCAGTAAGTCTTGTCCAGTCCACTCTCCTTAAGCATACAGCGCGTCATCTCAACCAGTGTCCGATTCATTCGCTCCGACATGCCATTCTGCTGGGGGTTGTACGGCACTGTGAACTCCTGTTTGATCGTCTTGTCATCGCAGATCGCTTCCATTGCCGCATTGCGATACTCGCCACCGTTGTCACTGCGCAGCACCTTGACATGAGCTCCAGGAACCGACTTGGTCTCCTTGAGAAACTTAGCGAACGCTTCGGGCACTTCACTCTTCTTACGCATCGGATAGATCGTCACAAAACGACTCTTCATCATGATGAAAGTCACGATGTACTTGAACCCCGACTCCGATGCTGGCGTAATCGGGCCCAGCACATCCGAGCATACGACGTTGTACGTGCGTCTGCTCTCCCTTGCTTCCAGCTCGCCCTTCGTAGAGTTGAAAGTCTTGCGCACTTGCTTGGCTGTTGCGCACACACTGCACACAACGCCACACCCTGCTGGCATTCCATCGATTCTTCCGTCCTTGACCATACTGTTCAACGTCGTGAACGATGCATGTCCTAGTCGTCGATGCCATAGCTCCAGGTTATCTTCTGCAACGTGGCACTCGTCCACGTCCATGTTGAGATACATCAACTTTCCTTGCTTCCGGCCAGTTGCCAGAGGAACATCGCCACGCTTCACCACACACTGGTTCTTCGTCATGACGACTGTCATCCCGCGCTCTGCCACGGCTATAAGCGAGAACAGGTTCTTGTTCAAGTCTTGCACGTGCAGCGTGTTCTCGAGGCGCGCGTTGATCCACGAGCGTCCACTCCACGCCCGTAACACCACCGTCCCATAGCCGAGAACTTTCAGGTTGGCACTGCTTTTTGCACTTGATACGTTGCGTGAGGTCTTCATCTCCGTGTAGTCCTCAAACGCCTCTCGCGTCCTGCACATGTGTGCCGACACCCCACTGTCCATGACCCAGCTCTCACATGAAAACCCCTCGGTTACGTTGAACGCCACGTTCGACTGGTCTTGGACACCTTCATTGGAACTTGCCTTGGAACGGCAGTCCCTCGCATAGTGGCCTACCTTGCCACAATTGAAGCACGCCCCGGATGGTTTCTTTCGCCCTCCGTGTTGCTTCCTCTTCGACTGCTTGTCCTTGCCCTTGTT
>NW_008634126.1:4580631-4581824 GCF_000247585.1 Phytophthora nicotianae INRA-310 | reverse complement strand
CCACGTCCATGTTGAGATACATCAACTTTCCTTGCTTCCGGCCAGTTGCCAGAGGAACATCGCCACGCTTCACCACACACTGGTTCTTCGTCATGACGACTGTCATCCCGCGCTCTGCCACGGCTATAAGCGAGAACAGGTTCTTGTTCAAGTCTTGCACGTGCAGCGTGTTCTCGAGGCGCGCGTTGATCCACGAGCGTCCACTCCACGCCCGTAACACCACCGTCCCATAGCCGAGAACTTTCAGGTTGGCACTGCTTTTTGCACTTGATACGTTGCGTGAGGTCTTCATCTCCGTGTAGTCCTCAAACGCCTCTCGCGTCCTGCACATGTGTGCCGACACCCCACTGTCCATGACCCAGCTCTCACATGAAAACCCCTCGGTTACGTTGAACGCCACGTTCGACTGGTCTTGGACACCTTCATTGGAACTTGCCTTGGAACGGCAGTCCCTCGCATAGTGGCCTACCTTGCCACAATTGAAGCACGCCCCGGATGGTTTCTTTCGCCCTCCGTGTTGCTTCCTCTTCGACTGCTTGTCCTTGCCCTTGTTTGCGAGCAGCGCAGTCGCTTCTTCAATGCGCGTCGAGTCCTTCTGACGCACTTCCTCCGCAATAAGCTTGCTCACCAGGTCTGCAAGCTTGAACTCACTCACTGACATGCGAAACGCTTGAACCAGGCTCTCGTAGCTCGCTGGCAGACTCTGCAGCATCGTCGCGCATACGTCTTCTTCGCTTGGCTCGCATCCGGTGTTCTTCATCTCCATCACCAGCTTCTCCAACTCCGTCACATGCATGCTGACCGAGGCTGCAGTGAACTTGAACGCCGAGAACTTCTCCTTGAGCCACAGCCGGTTCGTCATATCTTGAGTCTTGTGGAACGTTTTCAACGTGTCCCACGCTTCCTTCGCAGTTGTGGACGTCACCACGTGCATCAACTGCGAGTCGTTGAGGTTGAGCACAATCGCCGCGTGCGCTTGCTGCTCCTTCGTCGTGGTCACTCCGGCCTCTCCGGTGACCGCCTCCCACAATCCCTTGGACATCAGGTACATCTTCATCTTGTAACTCCACAGCGTGTAGTTGGAGCCGTCGAATGGCTCAACCTTGAACTTGGTGTCGGTACTTGGGCTCATAACCAAAAGGAAGTTGGACTACGAGCGGCGGAGCGTTGAAGGGATAGAAGACGGCTTCGGG
>NW_008634126.1:4517992-4579269 GCF_000247585.1 Phytophthora nicotianae INRA-310 | reverse complement strand
ATTGGTGAATCGTTGCGCATGGTAGTGGGCATTGCATTTACTATGCTGGTAGGTGTCATCATTTTGCGTGCAGTTCATGCTGACGTCAGTCCGCAGCCCCGTGATTATACTCGACAAGAAAACACGCTTTCGGTGCCGGACGCCGTGTACGGTCGACCGCAGGCGTAGAAGCCCATGGGGGAAATGATGAGCAGTCCGGTTGTTTTTGCCTCCGTTCTGCTCTCAGTTCAATCTTACTGAGGTGGTGTTCGGGCAACTGAAGCGATGGCTATGTCTGCATGCTAATCTTGTGTTTAGCTTGTACCCTGAACAGGTACTGGAGGTTGCTATGCCACGGTGTCTTCGAGAGGATAACTACAGTGGAGTATCATTATTCTGTCATTGCGGCTACGGTGATGGCGGCTGAAACAACTCGGTGTTCCAGCAAGATTTAGAAGATCTACAATAAGAATGATCGTGGGGAGGCGGAAGGGAGGTGGTGGAGGGGTGGTTGGGAAGAATTCGAGCGTAGCGAGAGAGAAAAAAGTGAGCGTGTGTATTTTACCCTGAATTTTTCACTCATGTAATCGCGATCGTTTATATCATCGCTGGGTTCATTTGCAGTTTGGAATGAAGAAAGGAGACCTTCCAACAACATATTATGTTGTGGTACTCCAACGAGCGCTCGAATCTCCTGCACATTGGCAGATAGTTGGAGGTTAGAGGACCCGTTGATGCGTGCCGTGACAACTCGGAATTCAGGCTCCGCACCAGTCGACTGAGGCTCAGACAGCTTTGAGTCTAAATGCTGCATCTGTCTGAATGTAGCGCTTGTTGGTTGTGACGGCTCCGTACCACCCGGCTGTCTCGCATGGGTGATATCCCAGTAGGAACGGGCAATTGGGCCAACTTGAATATTGCTACGCTCTAGCAAGTACCTATCAATAGTGCTTGCTGCCTCTTGAAGACGACTTGAGGTCGCTCTCCGGAATCCAGAGCCTTGTACAGAAGCTTTTATTGCAGCAAACACGATCATGTCGATGATGAAAATCCCAGTGGTTTTTTTTTTTTTGCGCTTGTTAAAGTTGGATCTAGCAACATTAACGTAGTTTTTCCAGTTAGTAGCAGATAGACCAGCCTATTCGCTCTTTTATGCACCGAGGCTTGGCTTCAAGTTTATTGTCTCATCTCCTCTTGTAGTCTTCACCTTAAACTTTGTAGTGCAGGTGCAGCAAGCTTCTCTACCTCGACTTGCAACATATCAAATGAGTCTATACTCTCGTCGATCGTGAATGTTGGTCTTTCGATGGTGGCGTTGGTGTGACTTGTCTTGGTGATGAAGCCGACTTTGATGGAAACTCTAGTTTTAGTCATTGTGTCTTCAAGTGAGGAGTTGCTATTACGATGTGGTGGCCTCAGAATGCCGTCAAAGCATCAGACATTCGGCCCGATATAGATATAAAACTGTCTCTGCACCGATTTATAAATTAATCTTAGTGCATTAGTAGCATTATAAATATGACTGAAAGTAACTAAATCACCACCGAGAAGTCGAATTTATAAATAAATAGGTGCGTCTAATTCTATTTGCAGTCTAAATGACCGGACTTGTTATTCAATAAGACAAACAAAGCGGATCTTACAATAACATTAGCGATAATTAAAGAGTTTATTTATGACATATTTCTTAAACATTTTTTTTAAAATTTAAATGTGTTAATAATAGTCTTATTTAAGCATTCTACTGACGCAGGCTTCCTTTTAAAATAATTTGTGCATCGGATCACGACCAGAGGTATCCAGTACAACTTACTCAATTTAACCAAAAATATCCCTCACTTTACACCTCACATAAGCTGACAATGGAAAATAGGTTATGACAAAATACTGCAACAAAAGCCATTAGTTATAGTGCTTACCCACTATCTTGATAATTGTTTTGCGCCGGTTCTTACTCCATCGCATTCGCGTATGCCGCCATTCACAAGTGTTAGAATGCTTCATATACCCTCCGGATCTCTCTGACCGCTCTTTTGTTGTTGTCCATCGATTTATTCTTTCTGTTTTGATCAATAGAAAAAATCGATAAAGGAGGGTAATTAAGAAGATTACCGTAAACCACGGGCTTAGTGAGACGCACGGCATCAATGCAACAACTCGTAAAACGACAAACCGTTGAAATAAAAAGTTCATCATTTTTCAAATTTGTAGGGGTGACGCCCCTTCCAACGAAAAAAACATTTAAATCATCGTAAAACGAAAATTGCATTTACACGTTGACTACCTACTTTTCATCGCATACAACCGGAGCTTCGGTGCTGTCAGCTGCGGGGACGCGAAAACGACCGCTGACATGATCTATTTTAGCAGTCTATACAAAAAATAAAAACGTTTAGGAACAGTAAATAAAAATAATAAAGAAGCGTACCTTGCCTCTAAAGCAGGATGGCGAATACCAAGAGAAGAACGAGTTGATGGGTTGACGTAGCACCTGTTAGGCGCCTTCTGAGCTGCATCTTCTAGGGCTTTGCGGCTATTCTTCCATCGATACAGCGACGACCGATGGACAGATAACGCTTTTGCCGCTGCCGTGGCAGATCCAGCCTCGTCCAACAGCTCGAGTGCCTGTGTAAGTAGACGATGTTAATAAATATCAACCCTTTGGAGGGCGTATCCTTGAGTACCGCTCGTGTCACCCACAAATGGAGGAAAAATGCCCCTTTCATTATTTTTGTGTGTTGGATTCGCCTTTTCTACTTGAACTACAAGGATTTGCAGAATATTTGCTGTAGTACCGTAGTTTATGAAAGGGGGCAAAATGCCCCCTTTGATGGCCTAATGACTTGACCTTCTATACTATAATATAGCCAGGTCAAAAGTACCCGTTCGCGAAAGGGTTAAAATCGAATTGTATGCAGTGTTTCCATACCAAAATCTTCTTCCGATTCCTGTTTTTGGGCCTTCTCGGTATGATTGGCGCGCGAAAATAAGTAAAATTAGTGCCAGGAAGTCATTGTGACGGGAACGCACTCCTTCCAGTGGACCATCTCGTCTTACTTTTTACTATGTAAATATTTTTCCTAGGATTGTGAATTTTATTAACAACTAAACTTTCTACCAGTGTCGCACTGAGCTCGTGGTTTACGGTATATGGTTAAACGCATGGGCTGCAATAATGTCTCTGGTATGCTCCATACATGTAGTATTAGCCTGATAGTATGATAATTTAGGATATAAAGTTTCCATTCCGGTGTCTTTCTTTTAGATGTATATAACGTTAAATAACGGGTCCACAAAAAGGATCCGTTATTTGTCAGTGTACATGTTTTTAAACAAATATGAATATTTACAAGATGCCAAAACATGAACTGTCGATAACTAAATAAAAGAAAAGTGTAGAAAAAAACACTTTTCAAGAATTCGCCGTTCAAATATACCGATTTGTATGTCAATCGTCGTGCAGTGTGCACGGTGAATTCCCTGAATGCAAATATTCCAACTTTACAAAGACCAAGTAAATTCGCTATAATGAAAATTATAGCAGATATCTTCGTGCAAACTGCACTACGCGTATTTTGTTTTGTTTTTGAAAGGAAAAAAATAATAACAATTTGGGCCTCTTTGATTAAGTAGTAGCATTGTCAATACTATTTATCGGGTATTTTGGCTTCTCAGTTCTCTAGCTAGCGTCTTCCACGATAGCTGGTCCAACCTTCTTCCCCTACCTTTGCTCGACGATGAAGAGAAAGGAAGACGGTTAACAACCTGGGTAAAGAGAATTCCAGCCGAGTCCAAAGAGCTGTAGGCTCGGTGAATTTCGTCGTTAGATAGTAACGACTCGACATGCTTCATCAACCTTTGAAGCTCAGCTAGGCGAACTTCCATTGTTCTACTGGACATGTCGTGCTTTAACAAAACCCGCAGAGGTGGCTGTCCTGCGCACCAGTGCTGCCACGCTATACGAAGCGTTCCAGAAGGGAGCGTAAAATCTCTCGGGACGCGATGGAAACTGCCAGCCCACATGTAGAGTTCACATTGTGGGGTCACCAAGCTGGTACCAGTAGCAGGGACTTGCGCAACCGCTGTAGCCGGGGCGACTTCATTCATGACTGAGAGCGCTGAACGCGCAAGAACGGCTTCGAACGCCGATTCCAAAGCCTCCAGTGTCATTATGGATCCATGTATGTGCCGTTGAATTATGCGTTCAATAGTTTCCGCCATACTTTGGTGGATTTTGTCAACTTCTGCCTTATACTGAGCTAAGGTGACCATAATTCCGACATGAGGTGGAATACCAGATTGTGTGATGGGATCATTTTCTTGATAATTCCGGTAGAATACGCGCTGACGCAACCAGCCAAGTTGATTTTGAGCGGATGTTGAAAACAAAGGTGTCATAAATAATAAATGATTTGGAGGCAACTGAGCCCGCAAGTAGGAACTGTGGTACAATAACGAGGCTAGGCCGAATTGGCAAATCATCCTTAAACTTGGTGGTACACCAGGAAATACTACGTCCATAGTAATACGGAGGCGCTGCTCCAACTCACATTGTTCGTCAGTCTGGTTTGTAAGAGGGGCAAAAAATGGCGGCAAAGTAGCAAACTTAGGAGAATCGAAAGGAAGTCCAGCTACATAGCGACCGACAATCATGTCTCCTGCTGCCTCGAATCTTACATACTTGTTTTGAACTCCCGGAAGTGTCCAACCAGCCCTTAGACAGATAGCCGCAGCCGACGGTCCAGACGTAGAGCAACTGCTCACGTAAGTTGCGGCACCTTTCCTAGCTGAATGAGTCCCAAAATCATCTGATGTCAAATCAAACTGAACCAAAATGCTCTTCATGACATCACATTCCAGGTTTTTCTTTAGAATACTTAAGAAGCGGCTGTACTGATTGCCACCGGGAAATAGTTTGCCGTCTCCGTCAAATCCAAAAACTGAAAAATAAATTCCAAGTGCTAACACGGGACAAATATCAGGTATGGTGGGGTTGGCATACACGTGCCTGGGATCTCGCGGTCGACTACCGTCCTGGTCATTCTTCATATGAGCAAATGTAATTGTAATAGAATCTTCGCACCAAGATAGATTTGCATGTCGTATCGACTCGGCACTTTTTGCGCGACACATCAGATTCCAGCATATTATGAGAAAAGAATGACCAAAGATATGCTGCTTTTTTGGTCGAATTCAGCATTGTTTTCGCAACAGATCTGTACATTGAGAACGAGAAAGGTTCTTTACCCTCTCGCAATCGGGCATTTCGTTCCTGGGCTACTTGGGTCACAGTATGGTGAAGGCCCTTAAAAAATCGCTTCATCTGGGCATCGAAACCACTGGGCCGAGAATTGCCTGTTGTGTTGTAAAGATAAACAATAGCCGATCGAACAATGCCAAAGGTAGACTTCCCAGTCACACCACGTTGTTCCATCGAAGTGAGGTAGCGCATGCACTTTTGCGTTGTTAGCGTACTTCAGTCTATTGGACTCACTACAGGAGACGTGGCAAACCACTCCGCAATTGTGTCTGCATCAATCGTCTCGATATCACAAAACGAGATCGCGAAAAGTGACTGGCGGCGGTCCTCATCTGATGTCTCGTAAAGCCACTTGATAAAACGAGTAAGAGCTCGGAGATACACGTACTTTGTCGCACCAGCAGTAGTATTTCCAAGGACCTCCTCCACACGAGCATCAAGAACTTCCATCGCTACGACTTGTAAGTGTAAGTGACCCTTAAAATTAAATCAGAATATACTACCAAACAGCATAATATATTCGACGTGCAAGTTGCACGACGAATTCCATTTATCTATACTTTTCCTTTAATTTCAAAAAACTTTTTTCCTTTTAGAAACTACAGGTTTCTATCATACTTTTTTCGCTGCTGGTCATCGAAATGTGGCGCGTTCGACTAGCTGAACGACATCGTCTGCTCCATCGAAGCCGCAGATCCAAGCAGCCAAGCGCTTGCTCCCGGTGCCCCATGTCGACCCTCATGCCCGCCCCGCGCGCCGCCGTCTGCGTTATCGGCAATGAAGTCCTCACCGGAAAGGTCCAGCAAACGAATCATTTTATTCAGTCTTTCTAGAGTCCCTTTACTGCTTCTTCTTAAATATCTGTTTACCTTTTATCTGTAGACGCTGGATACCAACTCGCACTGGATCTCCAAGTTCATGTTCCGTCGGGGCATCGACCTCAAGCGCGTCGTGGTGATCCCCGATGAGGAGGAGACAATCGTGTCGACGGTGAGAGATTTGTCGCAAATGGTGGGCCCCAGTGGCTACGTGTTCACGACGGGAGGCATCGGACCTACCCACGACGACATCACCTACGAGAGTGTGGTACGTCAGCTTTGCTTCAAATGATTGTTATCCTGGTAGATAATCTTTTCATTGTTATTGCTGTATTTGTGATAGGCAAAGGCTTTTGATCGTGGTGTTGAGTATCATACAGCTACACTTAAAGGACTGGAAGATGCTATGGCGAACCGTGGAGGAGAAATGACGGAGGGACGTAAGAGGATGGCGATGCTGCCTGCTGGATGCCAGACGTTGACGACGGAGTTCTGGACGCCTATCGCTGTTGTCGAGAACGTGTATATTTTACCTGGCATCCCGTCGATGGTGCGCTCGATGCTCACGTCGAACGAAGATCACTTCGTTGGTGTACCCATCTTCCGCGCAATCGTAAGTACTACATAGCATCTGAAACTTCAGTTACGCAGTGTGTAAAACCCACTTTCTGCTGCTCCACAGGTTAAAACCATGAGGTTGGAAGGTGACATTGCGACTCAGTTGACAGTGGTGCAGAACGCACACCCGAACATCGCGATCGGCAGCTACATCAACCTAACGAAGGACGAGACAGGAGTGCGAGACACGAGCTTCAACACGCGCCTTTCAATTGAAGGACGCAACGGAGCTGAAGTCAAGGAAGTTAGCGACGAACTCGCGAGTCTCTTCGATGGCGAGCTCATGGTTTCTTCCGACAATTAAATGCTCACGTCTTTGTGAATATCTGATCTTAGAACCTGAAAATTTACGTAACCCGAGACAAATGTTGTATTTTGTTTTGACATTTTCTACCTTACGCCGAGCTGAGCATCGAGTTAAGTACGTGGTGCAGCAGTGTGTACTGCGAGTCACGGAGCTCCATCGGCACGCTGTTGAGTCCTGTCTGCAATTCCTGGAGAACACTCGTCACAAAACCCGCGATCGTTTGATCACGCACGTCCATCACTAGGAGCGACTCACGCAGCCAGTTCAGCTTCGTCTCTAGATCATCAACCAGGTCAGCACCCAATTGCTGAACCAGGCACAAAATCAGCATCTGCGAGAGCTTGGGCGGCCGGCTACTGAGAACAAGTCGAGGATCGCACTGCTGACACGTGAACGCCACAAGGTTGACGTTTTGAGCACCAAGTGCGAACTTAAACGCTTCTTCCCAATCGTTACGTGACAGACAGTCCAGCACAGTGTTCTTCTGAGCCTCCAGCTGAATCTCCTCCGCAGACTTGGCAGCGGGGACTATTGCTCCACCTACAGCTCCAGCATTAACAGCTGAGCTCAGTTCCTCCACCTGCCGGGACAAGCTTTCCACCACCTTCGTTAGCTGCTCCAACTGACTTGCGACCTTCGCGTTGCTGGTGCTTTGTCCACTGCTCTCGAATGCACTCCGTGTACCCTGCACAAACGTGTCGTTAATCTGCTCAAACATCTTCTGGGTAGCAGCCTGGAAAGACGGGATCAAGATGTCCTGGAAACATTCACGGAACGACTCGCGCACGGGCTGACGAACATCTTCCACTACGCGCTGTACCATATCATCGACGCCATTTGCAAGTTGGTCAGGTAGCGTGGTTGCCAGGGAATCATCCAGCTTCTGCTCCATCAATGGGATCAGTTTCTCACTAATCACATGCTGGAATCCATTCTGCACAGGCTTCATAAAGTTGTTCTCCATCGTGTGCAACACAATACGTCCCATAGCTGGCACCAGCACTGACTGCAGCTGTTTCTGGATGGACTTCTCCACTTGAGTCGACACTTGCGCTGTCAGGTGGTTGCCCAGAGTGCCCATAACTACACGCATTTGTTCACGGAGCTCTTCATCGCGTTGGAGCTGAGCCGCCTCCATACGGCGAAGCGAAGCAAGAAGCGTCTGCTGTTGCGTTTCGCTTGCCGTGTCGTCGATGGACGGGTCGTACTGCACTGACGCTTCATCTTGGAAAGCACGAACGGAGGAGGACGGAGAGGAGCGGTTGTAGAAGCGCAAGTTAGGCAGCATCCCATCGTCACCAGTCACCGACGACGCTGAGACTGAGGCTGCATCGTCACCAGTAGCTAGATGCAGCGACCGAGCACCAGTGCTACGGGTGCTTCGCGTACTCCGACCACCTGGCGACGACGGAGTTCGCGGAAGGCCGTTGGGACCAGAGCGAAGAGGGACATGTTGATCAGTATTGCTACTCTCTTCTTCGTCTTCTTCTTCAGGGGCTTGAGCATCAATTTCAGTCTCAGGAGCAGAGATCGCAGGCGCGGCACGTGGAGACTCGGCTGTGGTCTGGTATTCTCCTTCAGTCGTCACCGCACCGACCGTTTGTCCGACGTTCTCGCCAGTCTCGACTTCGTCTTCTAGCGATCCGCGCACACCAGGCATGTAGCATTCCCTAGCGCCCACGTGATACCGCTGAATAGCTTGCGTCTGCAGACAGTAGAGCTGCATAGTGAAGTTAAGGCCACCTAGAGCTGAGGTCACATCACTGCCATCTCGTGCGGGCTGGCTTTGACTCGAACGGTTCAGCAAGCCCATGCTCAGCACTGGATAAGCTAGCGCGAACTCAGTGACATTATCGAAGCGTCGTGGTGTGCGGGCGTCCGAGCTGGGGGCCAGATGGAAAGCGTACACCACTGGCTTAGATCGGTCGGCCACGAACAGGAATTGCGTTGTCGGGTCCAGTATCGTCTCGTGGAACAGCGACGAGTCTCCCCTGGTCTCGTCACGCAGCGTCACCGTCTGGTAGCACACAGGAGGCGTATTCTCCGTCAGCGCCGCATTCCACAACGATAACTTGGTGTTGGCCTCACCACTGATCAGAAGACCAGGCTGGTTCAAGAAGTTGCCTCCATAGAAGTGCAGACTGTTGACAGCTTCACCGCTGAACGGCTCGAAGCGCTGGATAAACTCGGCTGGTTGACCTGGAAGTCGGTCCTGCACGCGATACACTTGCACAAAGCCATCACTGCCAGCCGTCACAACGCACTCGCCATTACCAGGCGAGAACGCCATGTCATTGATCTGACCAGACGTCTGGCCGCACACAACACTGATGTCGTACAAGTTCTCGGCGCCTGTGCCGTCAGCATCCACGTCCGACAAGTCCGCAATCAACACCACACTGCCACTGGCAATAGCGATCTTGTTCGAGTCTGACGGGTGCCACTTCACACGCTGAGCCTGTGTAGGCACCAATTTGATCAGCTCACGACTCATCGGGTCGTTCTGGATGGCCCAAATGGCAATATGGTGGTCCGTTCCGGAACTTAACAATAAATCCGACTTGCTGTTAAAGAACGCCAGCTCCGTGACCGCGTGGTGCTCGTGTTTCCGGAGCAACAACCTGTCCACTGAACTCTGGCTGATCACACGGATCAATCCGTTCCTAATCGGGTACGAAATAAAGTGCTCGTTCACTGAGATCAAGTTTCCCAGTTGTGAGGTCCGTTCCGAGTTGTAGAGCGTGATCGGCATGACTTCTAGAGACCTGCTGTCGCCGCTTTCTCCACGTGGCTGGTATTCTATGTTCTCTCCACTGAGTCTCACTCCTGGAGGTGACGTGGGGGCGTCAGCAGCGCCGAATCCTGCGGTACCTGCTCGTCTAGGGGAGCCTGTCAATGAGCTGGAGGCGGATCCACCTGCTCCGTTGCTGCGACTGCCATCCACAGAGACTGTAGTGGCACTGCGTGGAGCAGAAGGATACACTCCTCCACCGGTGGAAGAGAGACTGGGTACTGGCTGGAACTGGGAGAAGGAAGAGGAGAACGGAGTTGATCGGGGCGGTATGTAGGCCATGTGAATTGGTAGATTCTGCTGGAACTGAGGCAACATCGAGCTCGGAGCGCTCATGGGAGGCATGGGACGCATGTGGTTGCTAGTCACTGGCATGGAGCTCGAGGATGAGGCCAGAAACTGCTGTAGGAACTGGTTCGGACTGCTCATGGGCTGAGGAGGAGGCACAGGAGGAAGCTGCTGCTGATGCTGGAGCAATTGATGCAGCGGATTGCTCTGCGTCACCTCGGGGGAGACCTGATCAAGCAGCGAAAAGCGGCCTGGAACGAGAGGATTTACGTCACAAATGCGGGTTAGTGGCATGATTTCCCCTCCATATAGGGAACGCTGGAGGATTGTCGGGTGAACCCACCTGCGCTGGGGTTGGGAGGCATGGGGGCGCTGCCTGGAGGTGGTGGCGCAAGACCGCTGCTCGCCGTGCTGCTGTTGCGGCTGTGGCCGCTGTCGCTGCGTGCGCTCATCCTGGAGACGTCGGGGGATCGAAACGTGGAAGAGGCAAGATGCGCTGTGGGCGGAACGCTTTCAAGGGGATTGAGGTCAGGAGGGGCGACAACCGGGTTTGGCTCGGAGTTGGGAACGTCATCCCTCCTGGTCAGATTAGTAATTTGTTTTGTAAATTGCATCTCTAGTATAACTTCTCGGTGGTCGACATTTGGATACATGTTGACAGCATGATGCTGGTAAATCTCTGTGCCTTCGGTCCTTGTCGGTGCAATGACGAATACCACTGGCAGTATCGCTGGTGGAAGTGCTGGTTACATTTTGAGCAAGCGCGGAGAAGCTAAGAGATAATAGAGAGAGCTCTAGGGAACTGGCTGGGCTCATGACGAACTTGTTGACGTGTTTCAAAGTCCCCCTCTTAACTTGTCGCGTGACACCGTATCGGACAGACACGGTCAGATTTTTGCTTACGGTAGATGGATTCTGGGAACACTAGCACGGACAACAAGCTTTTGTTCTCGATTGGCGCCGGTATGCATTCAACTCATGGTTCATCGACAGTGATGATTCATCAACATTGATGATTTATCAACCATACCATGCAAGACAGCTCTCTGAACGCAACACGGTATTGTATTTAACATGTATATAATGTATCACAGGTAATTCAACCATAGTGTTGACACGCTAATCAATACCCCAAGTGTCCCGTAAAATCGCTTTTTAGAGTCGAAACGATGTGTAAAATACCGTCACTTCCCTTTCAGCCTTCATGTGGCATCTGCGGCACAGCATTCTTCGATCTTCTCGCAGCACCTCATCCCTCTTTGCTCGCTCCATGACTTCAACCGCCCCCGTATCTGCCCCACGCGCTGCCGTCTGCGTCATTGCCAATGAAGTTCTCACTGGAAAGGTACCGTGACGGATGCTTGCGAGATCTCTTTGCCTTTCTTGCGCTAACGTCTACTGCTTCTCAGACACTCGACACCAATTCCAACTTCATCGCCAAGCTCATGTTCCGTCGAGGTGTCGATCTCAAGCGCGTCGTCGTCATACCCGACGAGGAGGACGCTATCATCAAGACAGTCAAGGAGCTGTCGGATTTCGTGGGTCCCAGTGGCTACGTCTTCACAACGGGAGGCATCGGACCCACCCACGACGACATCACCTACGAGAGTATCGTACGGAAAAATCTTCATGTGTTTCAGTGAGTTAGTATTCTCATGTTTGTTGCTGATGTTAGGCGAAAGCATTCGGAGTTGGGATTGAGCTCCACGAGCCAACGTTTGCTGCGATGAAGAAGTTTGCAGAGGAAAAATACCCCACCATTCCGTTCGACGATAGTGTCAAGCGTATGGCGATTCTGCCAGTGGGCTGCAAGCTGCTTCCATCGTCTGGATGGACTCCGATTGCCGTTGTGCACAATGTGTATATCTTGCCGGGAATTCCATCCATGGTCAAGAACATGCTGACTATTAACGAAGAACACTTTGTCGGTGTTCCCATCCACCGCGTGATTGTACGTTTGTTTGCTTCATTGATTATCGAAGATGTATAAGAGCTAACAGGAACTCCTGCTGCAGGTGAACACTCTCGAGTACGAAGGTGCACTCGCAGGCTCTCTTAAGAAGGTACAAAATGAGCATCCGAACGTCATTCTGGGCAGCTACGTGAACCTGACGGAGGAAAAAACCGGAACGCGCGACGCAAGCTTTAACACACGCCTGACAGTGGAAGGCCGTGACGCCGATGAAGTAAAGCAGGTTGGGGACAAGCTGATTGAGCTTTACAAGGGTAAGATCGCGGACCCCGGCACAGCGGTGTAGCGTCGTACACGTACGCTTATGTAGTTTGCTGACTGTACTCTTGTCACGAATACACAAACTTGACTGAAATCACCACATACAACACAACGTGCTGTAACGCTTTCAGCCTTTCCTAAGCCTAGAGACTTTCTACGCTTTTCGTGCATGACTGTGCATGCAGCTCACATTCACTCTACACTGTAAGAAGTCGATGGTCGCAGTGAAAGCATTCCTCGCGGTTGTTACTGCAGCAATGACTGGGAACTTCTTATCTGCATCTGCCGCGTACGTCAACATGGCGACGGCATACAGCCCGATGCACTCACTGGACTACCCACTAGGCAGCGAGGTGCTCGACCAAAGCAAACTGGCAGCATCGATCGACACTGATCTTGCTATGATTTCGAAGTACTTCACGCACGCTCGCACCTACTACGCGCAGTATTACGGCGTGTCTGTGGCTAAATACGCGGCCAAGAACAACGTGAAGCTGCATCTGGGCATATTCATGACAAGCGAGTCGTGGCAATCGGCTGAAATTGACAACGCAGTAGCCGCCGTGCAGAACTACCCGGGTACAGTTGAAGCAATTCTCGTGGGCAACGAAAACCTGATGAATGGCGTGAAAGCGGCAGATATTCTCAGCATCGTGTCTACGATTAAATCGCGCTTGGGTGCTCAATTGGCAGCTACTGTCAAATTTGGTACGGTCCAGCGAATCACCGAGTACTTGAGCTCTGCGTACGCCGACGAGACTGCAAGATTGGAGGCTAACCTCGACATCCTGGGCGTGACGATCTACCCGTTCTTCGACTCAGCGTACAATTCCAGCGTCCCGACAGCGATTCTAGACGGAGCTTGGAACTCTATGGCTCAAAAGTTCCCTTCAAGCAAAATGGTACTGTCAGAGACCGGGTTTCCCACGGATGGATCCCCTTCGACAGTGTCTGGCGTATCGCCATCGCTCACCGAATCGGTTCACTTTTACAAAGCTGTGGCTAACTGGGTGCCTTCAACTGCTGCGAGTGCCTCATCAGCGTCGCTGAAGTTTTGGTTTTCCTTCTTCGATCGTCGACCCGATGATAACTCGATGGGCGTGGAGCTGGAGAAACATTTTGGGTTGTTCACCTACGATCGCCTCGCCAAAAGTACTGATCCGGACTACCCGTGTCTGTTGAGTGCTACTGTGACTCCAACGACGGTGCACCGACAAGCTCCCCAACATCGACACCAACAACCAAGGGCAATGGTAAACCTAGTTCGGCGCCGACAACAAAGCCCAAGAGTAAACCTGGTCTTCGTTGACTGTAAAGTTTCGAAGCGTCTAAACTTAGAAGACCAACTACATGTAGTCTCATCAACGATGACTGCATATTGCAGAAACGACGTAGCCAAGAAGCACCACACGAACAACATAGAACGCATCTTGAAGACCTACAGCAACTGCTCAATAACGTATTTGCGACTTTATGGGAAAAGCTCGCAACATCGCGGCTCAAAGCGGCTAAGTTTTTATCTTCACGCAACGATAACAAGATCTTTGATATGAATTGTCAAGTACCCACCGTCATACGGAATTTCATTACAAAGACGGAACCTCAGAGTCCAATGGGTGTTACATATTTTCACAGAAAGACACAAGACATCGTCTAGCGTCTTCATGCATATGAGGCTTCTATAGGAAAATAATACTTAAAACAAAATAGGAGGCCACCTTTCATCATCTAGGATGACTGCATTTTGATTAACGGTGTACTGAAGGCTACAGTTGTCAAAAGCTTAATTATCGAGAACAATTTTACTTGAGCGAGAGAACCGTGATTACGTCCACCAAAATGCATAGCGACATTGGTATAAGTTGACCTGCATTGGCTACAGGCAAATGCTCGTGTATCCACCCTTCGATTGCAAACGGACATCTCAAATCGCAAACACGGCAAAGGAGCAAAGCGCAAAGCTTTCAGGAGTGCCTAGGCGTCAACAAGATTTGTCCCGGCCTAGTCCAATACAGACTTCAAGACTTGATCAAGAGCACACACCCACCACTTTCCGCATAATCAAGTAAGAACGGTAAACCGCCGTCATCATGACCCATACAAAGTTGGCGGGGCAAGAAACAGGAATGTAGCCAGATAAAAGAGTGACTAGTATCACAATCTGAGTTACTTGACATTTGTAAGTCAGCTTTTACGAACATGACTACTAGTATTATAGATAGATTATTGAATACGGCAAACCGAATTTGCATCCATATACGTATGCGTAGTTCGCGTTCTGTAATAATACGCGGGCTTGGCCTCATCGCTTGGATGACAGCTCTCCTGTTGACGAGTTTCGTTGTTTGAAAGCCACGTCCTCCAGATTGTGGCAGTTCTTCAAGTATTTTTGAACAACTTCCAATCCGGGTGCGATTACCGTGTATTGCTTACAACAGGGTGCGGTAATCAAAAACAGTGCTTTACCTCCTTACTTAAGTATGACGAGCATACCGGCACGAGTCGGTCGATCCTTTGGATAGCCCCACATCCTCTACGAGTTGAGTTCTTCACTTCTCAATTGTCGACACTCAGCGAACGCACCTGAAGCCGTCAAAGCCAATGGGAGTTTGGAAGACCGATCAACTCGCACCGGTGCGTGTGAACACCCCAACGAGTGGCACACCCGACATCGCCGCTCGCGAGCCAACCACTGTTCTGGACGCATTCAAAGACGTCGTGTCTCGCTTACCGCACGGACGAGCACTGAGCATCAAGAAGGATGACGAGTGGGTCACGCACACCTGGAAGCAGTACTACGATATCTCGCAAAAATTCGCTCGAGCCCTCATCCACGTAGGCGTGGAGCCGCACGAGGCCGTGAACGTTCTCGGTCCTAACTGCCCGGAATGGCTGTTCACGAACATGGGTTCCATCATGGCTGGCGCAGTGATCGCCGGAGTCTACGTTACCAGTACGTCTGAAGCCTGTCAATACATCTCCGCACACTGCGACGCGAAGGTAGTGGTGGTGTCTGACAAGGCACAACTGGACAAGTATCTGTCCGTGGTAGATCAACTACCCAAGCTGAAAGCTCTGGTTGTGTGGAACGAAGACGACGTCCCCCAAGAGACCAACTATAGTGTCCCAATCTATTCGTTCAGCGACTTCCTTCGTCTGAGTGAGAACGTGGAAGCGCGCTTGTTGGATGAAAGGATGGCAGCGCAGCTACCTGGTCACTGCTGCACTCTCATCTACACTTCCGGTACAACCGGTCCTCCGAAAGCAGTGATGATTTCCCACGACAACTTGACGTGGACTGTGGTGGCAGCCATGAACACACTGCCAGCCCTGGGAGATGCTAAGCGAACTGTAAGTTTTCTGCCTCTTTCCCATGTTGCAGCCCAAATCTTGGACATCCACTTGCCCCTCGCAATCGGATCCGAAGTTTACTTCGCTGGCCCAGACGCCCTACGTGGCGGTTTACTTGGAACACTTCAGGAAGTTCGTCCAAACTTCTTCTTCGGAGTGCCTCGTGTTTGGGAGAAAATGATGGAATCACTCAAAGAGAAGCTCGGTGGCGCACCGGAAGGACTTAAGAAGTCGCTGCTAACATGGGCAATGGTCCAAGGTGCTGAGAACGCAGACCAATCGCAGTATGGAGCGACTCCAGGCTTGAGTTTGAGTTTCTGGGCTGCAGACTATCTGCTCTTGGGTAAAGTGCGTAGTGCTCTGGGACTGGATGAGTGCACCACGTTCTTAACGGGAGCTGCTCCAATTGCTCCGGACGTCATTCGCTACTTCAGCACTCTCAATATTCCTCTATACGAGCTGTTCGGGCAGTCCGAGTGCACGGGGCCTCACTCCATTAACACGCCAGACAAGTGGAAGATCGGTACTGTCGGTCCCGAAATGGAAGGTACGAAGACGCGTATTGACCCCGACACTGGTGAGATTCAGTACACGGGACGTCATATTTTCATGGGTTACCTGAAGGACGAAGCAGCTACGAAGGCAACACTCGACGACGATGGCTGGTTGTACTCGGGTGATGTTGGTGAGATCGATAAGGACGGGTTCCTGTCCATTACTGGGCGTATCAAGGAGATCATCATCACTTCAGGTGGTGAAAACGTACCCCCTGTTCTCATTGAAAACTCGCTCAAGGCTGAGCTCCCGGTGTTGGCAAACGTGATGGTAATCGGCGAAAAGCGCAAATTTCTGACGTTCCTGTGCTCACTGCGAGTGGAGCCTGATGCCACTGGGGCACCCACCGACAAGCTGGACAAGACCGCTTTGGCTGTGGCGAAGGAGATCGGTAGCAATGCGACTACCGTTCCGGAAGCTCAGGTGTGTGAGAGGTTCCGCGAACACATTGAAGAAGGCATGGCTCGAGCCAACACGAAGGCTGCTTCGCGGGCTCAGCAACTGCATAAGTTCTTCATCATCCCACGCGACTTCTCCCTCGACGGCAATGAACTAACCCCCACAATGAAGGTGAAGCGAGCAGTGGTGGAGAAGAAGTACAGCCAGGAAATCGAGCAGATGTACGCGCTTGCCAGCTTGTAGAAAAGTCCTTAGCAACATTTATACACGTCTGCAATTCACGAAGCGCCTAGTAGTTTAACGCAACCGTTTTGAAAATAGCTCCCGCTACTTTTTTTCAAGTTGGTTTTGACGAATTTGGCCATTTTCGGAGCAAACGACTCACCACTTGTGCTTCGAGTTGGTGTCACCGGAGTGCGGACGTGTCCGACATAGCATGTGGAACGTAGTTAAAGATGTTGCCAAGTCTCGTGATGTTGCTGGACAAGCGTATCCTCATGAAGATCATCATGTGGGAAAAACCGGACGGGTGTGGCGTGGAGCCCGTGCTGAGGTTGTACCGGCGTCCAACCGAGTATCACTAAAAGTGGCGGAGCAGGAGCGCCTAGTTCGTCTTGCTCGATCAAATATCTCGTACAAGTATATGTTACTGCCTGATTCGCTTTTTCGATACTGCTGGGACCTTCTTCTCGCCATCACGACAATCCTGCTCATCTGGCGTGTTCCATACACGATTGCGTTTGGAGACAGCGATCTCTGGTATTGGTTCGCCTTCAACAAGATCACCGATGCAATCTATCTGCTTGATGTTGTTCTAAACTTCCGGTACATACAGTCTATCGCTAGATAATTGCATAGTTGTATACTAACCCAGGGGATGTTTGCAGAACAGGATACATAGAAGACACGGAGGTCATCATGGACAGCCGAATGGTTGCAAGACACTACATCAAAGTGAGTATTCAGTCGATTTGCTTAGGAGTTTGGACCAAGGACTGACCTCTGCTTTGGGTTGCGTGGCTTGATAGACCTGGTTTATTGTGGATCTTATCGGCTCGATCCCAGTCGAATACATCGTGAGTTTTAACACGAACGGCATCACCAGTGTTGAACGCAAAGCTTTCAAAGCTTCCATAAAATATATGAAAGTCCCGGTACAGTCAACAAATCTACATGTGAACTTTGACTTTTGAACAAACATCTTACTTGCTCATGTCACGTAGAAACTATTTCGTGTCACTCGGCTCATCAAATTCGTTCAGTAAGTTATAAAATCTCTCACTCTTGCATCTCCGAATTGACTTACTCTTGATTTCGTAGGAAGTACATGAAATTCGCGTACGCTGTCCAAGTATTTGCATGTTATATTTCCTTCATTCACTGGGTCGCTTGTCTCTGGGCTGGGCCCATGTTGGGATTGACTGACGTGGAAGACGACCAGCTTGCGTACAACGAGGCACTTTATTCAGCGGTGCTTCTGATGCTCAATATCTCCGCAGCTACAGTGGAGCCCAAGTGGCAGTTCGTGAGTGCTCTTCTCGGCGTTGTTGGATTTTTATTTCAATGCTTGACACTTGCAAGCATTACAGCTGGAGTGATCGGCTCCAGTTCGCGTGCACTGCAATACCAAGAAAAAGTTCGGATGGTTATGAGCGACCTGAAAGCGCTTCACGTCCCCAGCGAGCTTCGAAAAAGTGCTAGAAATTACTACGAAACACTCTGGCGCATGAAGAACACCTCAGACCGATACGAGAAGGCCATCTACGACGACGAAGACCTGTCTCCAGCTTTACGCTCTGAAATCGCGTTGTACATCCATCGTAACCTCATTGCCACTGTCCCTCTCTTCCAAGACTGCTCTGATTCGTGTCTTGCTGCTTGCGTTATGCGCTTAAAAACGCAGCTTTACATGCGTGGCGACGTCGTTTTCCACAAGGGCGACCCGGCTAACACCATGGTTATCATCAGTCGAGGGAAAGTCAAAGTCATCTCACCCGATAATGAAGGTCTTCTTGTCGTGCTCAAGCAGGGAAGTTTCTTTGGAGAGATTGGTCTGTTGCGACATACCACGCGCTCTTGTACAGTGATCGCAGGCACCTTTTGCGAACTGAAATCTTTGGAGAGAAATGATGCCGAAGAAATCTTCGACGCGTATCCACATATTCACGATCGGCTCTTTGCTGAGGCTGAAAAGCGTCGACTCGATACGCGGTTAAAAGCACGGCTCTACAATGTCAAAATCCTGGACAACGCACACGCCGTGGATGTTAGCAGCATCGTCGATGGCCCGGAAGGAGGGACAAACAGAATATCTTTTGTCGACGGCGCAGATGACAAACCTCCGGCCACGTCGTCTTCCGGGTCGGGTGGTAAGCCATCACGCTTCAATTCCTTCCAAACTGAAGACGGCATCGCTGTCAACAGTGAACTAGACAACATGAACATCAACTTAGAAGAGATCCAGCGGTTGGTCGAAATGCTCAAAGACACACAGGGTCGACTGTCTCGCGTTCAGGAACGGCGACAGTCGCTTCACATGGCGCTGAACTCTCCAACGCCCGTCAATAGTATCAACTCGATGCTATTCACGCATACATCACCTCCACCTGAATCTAGAACAGGCACTCACCATCGAGATTCTCTTCAAAGCGTAGAAGAATTATTAAACCAGCGAGATGGATAACTACCTCATAAAAGAATTATCATCACGTAAACGCTCCCTACTCACTGTATTTGCATCGCACTCTCCAACGACTTGAACGATCTGTTCTAAACAGCGGAGCGCTTCGCCTCCTGGTCACCCAACGCCTTGTCGCTCTTTTCCTTCTGTGAGTAAATACAAACAGCATACGACGTCACTCACAGCACGTCTGAATGAATACCAACATCACATTACCTTCTTGTCACTCATGGACCGAGAAGATCTAGTCTTCTCTGGCCGACTCAGTAGGTTATTGAAGAAGTTCTGCAAGTGCTTCGAGCTCACGTCCTTCTCTTCGCGCTTGCGACGATCAGCTGCAGCGCGACGAGCGACTGCTGCCTGCTCCGCCTTCTTGCTCGCCTCGATACTTTGCTTTTGCAGCTCTTCCAGACCCGCGCCGGCAGCCTTCTCCAGTTTTTCCAGCCACTGCTCGTGGGTGTCCACACGGATGTCAGTAGCGAGTGTTGCAGCAGCATCATCTGTCTCTTCTGTCGGTGCCGGGACGATTTTCTCGAATGGTTTGTCAGTGGGCCAACGCGCCTGCGATCCCACAAGGCTCTGGTTCACCAGCTCGAAAGAATCGTAACCCGACGGGATGAAAATGCTGTTATGGTCCACTAGTTGTGGCGGCTCCGTGAACTTGAACTGGGACGGATAAGCGCGATGCAGAATATACTTGCGAAGAGTGTCCACGTTGGATCCGGTCTTGGCAGATGTAAACACCACTGACGCGCCATCTAGAGTTCGTAAAAGCACAAATAGCGTTTAACACAAGCACTAAGTAACAACATTTATCTACGATCTTACATCGAATCGCGAACTGGCGCAAAGTATACTCGATGTAGTCCATCTTGACTGAGTTTTCTGGACGCAGCTAAAATGATATAACAATATAATGGTAAGTCATCTAAGCACACATTCTCTCCAACCAGAACTTTTAGACGTACATCCGCTTTAGCCACCACAATCACGAGAGGCACACCCAAGTTTTTCGATAGCACCCCTTCTTCCATCTATTGTCAAAAAGAAAGAGACGCATGTAAGAAACACTACTCTTCTGTCATCTGCTACACATTCATACTTACGAATTCATTCGTAGATGTGTCCATAGGCGTCGGTGCAGAGTGGTCAACACTCTGTAAGCAGGCAAATAATTGAAATCAGTATCCAATCACGTCAATATCTCTTCTCCGCAACATACCGGGTCTTCATAGGCCAAAATATGCTGCTTGATAGCCCCATACAGCTCATTCCTGGTCTCAGGAGCCAACTGGTTGATCTGTTCCAGTAATTGACCCTCCAACGCCGACAGCCACTGCTCCAACGAGCTCTTAATCGTCCAGGGCCGCGAGAGATCCAGCACAATTGCCACCACCGTCTACCAAACAATATTGTCCCCATTAATTAGTGCACCCGCTTTACTCTAAACACTCATAAAGAGTCCCCACCTTCTGCAGGGTCTGGGGCTTCACCGCGATCTTAATGAGGTCCTTCAGGTTCAAGTCGTTGAGACTCCAAGTGCCGATATGTGCCATCACATCCTCTTAAACACAAAAACACACAGTTAAATGAGTTTTTACCGCTTTTCCAGCATATATTACTGTATTTCCAGTACCAGAGGCATCACCGCCACTCTCCTTTGCCCGCGGGTCCAGCACGTCGAGCGTCTTGAAGGCCAGCAGCGTATCCACGGCGTGTGTTTCGTCAGCCGTCTCAGAGGGCGTCGACTTTGCCTCGTCCAGGCGCGCCAGCAGCGCCGACTTGCCGCTCTCCGCATCGCCCACTAACAGAAAGTTGGCTACCGGAAGCTTGGACCGCACAGAGCAGTCGCGCAGCATCTGCTGCCATAGATCCTCCCCCGTCGCCATGCCCAGGTTCTGTTTGTACGCTTTAATGTTTTAATTTTTTTTGAGAAAACAAAACAAAACAATTGCAATTTCAGTTACAGCAATTCAAAACTGTAAAAATATAATTGGTTTTATAAAAAATAAATGGGGAAACTCGGTTTGAATTATTTTCTTTCATTTTAAAATATTTGACTTGATCAACATAATAATCACTTGTTTTGCAATCAGAGCTCGTCAAAATCCAACTTTTCAGATTTGAGTGGGCGGGTGATGATGTTTTTGAGGGTGGGTGGGATAAAAACACAGTTTTTCTTTCTTTTTTTTAATTCGATGGCGTCATTTACGCTACTACTCAAACTTTGGGCCGGTTCAGATAAAATGAAGCGGTTAAGAGATGCTTTGGAGCGGTTGTAGAAAATTTAGATACATACGATCGCGATTTGGGGCGCCTAAGAGGGGAAATATGCTCTCACAACAACTGGCGGCGGTTGTGGCAGCTCCGCTCAGCCGTATGATCTAAGCTCGGTTTGCTGGTAGTGTAAACGTCATAAGTTTGTATACTGGTTGGCTCATGGTATTGGAACCTCGATCTTTTTTAGAACGAAAGCGAAACCAAGCTCACTACATCTTTTGCCCCCAATTAAGAAACCAGCCTTCTTATTCCCCGCGACCATGGTCTTCTCTTCGCTCTTACACCAGACAATTTGCACCTTACCTGACTTCGGCCTCTCGTCAAGCGTATCAATGCTCTCGTCACCAGCTGCTCGAAGCTCTGCTCCATCTGCCTCTACAGATGGCCCGACCCAGTCGGCAAGTGCGGCTGTCGCGACTTCAAAGTCACCGCCGACGAAGTGCGGACGCCGAAAGGGTCCAGCTTGGGACGAGGTCATTGCGGCAGATGGCATCGTTTCCTGCAAGAAATGTGAGCGCATCATTCGTCAGATGGGTGAAACCCACGTCGAGCGTGTGCGCCATCGCTTGCAGAAGAAAAGCACTAAGCGGCACAAGCTAAAGCCCATAATCTCGTGATTCCTTGTTGCGTTAACTGCTGGAAACATTACTGCTTTCAAAAAGCACATTGCTCTATGGTTCTACTCTACGGGAATGGCATTTCACAAGGTATCACACTCCTCCTTGCTGCAAGCACTCCAGATCTTGCATCCCGGCGTGGAGATTCCATCTGCCCGTGAGCTCGCAACATCGCTGCTAGACATGTGTTATGGAGATTTCAAAGTAATGGTGCCACACAAGCTGCGGGTCAAGAAGTGCACACTTAACAAGGACGCGTGGCTGGACATCAAGGGCAGGAGCGTAATCGATTTTTATGTTCTAAACTGCGAAGGGGAGAGCTACTTTCTGGAGTCCAACTCCACTGGGAGTACTTCCCACGAAGCAGTGTTCCTCGCTACTGATATGAAACGAGGCCTCCACTCACAAAAGTTTACCACTGTTGTTGCTATTGTCAGCGACAACACAGCAGCCAACCGGTTGATGTGGTCGACTTTGCAATAGACGTTTTCCGACATCTTTTTACACGGCTGTATTTCCCACGTCATACATCTGATTGTCAAGGACATGGTGGCCAAGATCAAGTGGTTGGAGAAGCTACAGGGGGACTGTCGAAAGATGGTGAAGTTCTTTAAAAAGAACCAGCTGCTCTTAGCAGAACTTCATCAGTTACAACGTCTTGAAGACAACACCGCACTAGGAATGCCCGCTGACATGGGATGGGGCATCGTCGAAAAGTGTTTCGCTTCTGTGCTTGAATTGGAGCATCCCTCTGCCAATGGTTAGCGCTCGTGCCTTCCTCACATCAAAGTCCAAGAAATAGAAGACGAAGCAGCGCATGGTGTACAACGTGGTCGTATCCAGCGAGTTTTTTCCGCAGCTGAAAAAAGCCATCGCTTTGCTGGGTGTGCTGCCCGCAGCTCAGAAGATGTTGAGCGCAGCTCGACACCTATTTTGGATGTCTGCAGGATGGTTCTGGAACTTCCACAGAAGTATAGCGAGATGAACATGCCTATGTCGGAGTTTGGAATCATCATCAGCATCCTGCACGATCAGTCCAACCTCGTCTACGGGGACGCATATGGTGTTTCTTTTCTTCTCGACCCACAGTACGGCGGTGAAGTAATGGACGAAGAGGTCAGAGAAAGCGTTGTTGACTTTGTCTACAACTGGAACGGACCAGATCACGAGAACGCTGCCACTGTTGAACTAATGCGCATCAGGTGCTTCTCCAGAAGGCACTCGAGAGCCCAAATTGGTAAGGAGCAAGCGCGACAGTGTGCCAGAGTTCTGGGGTGGTTTACAAGGGTTTCCTCAGCTGCAAAAGTAGCAACATGTGTATTCGCTTCGCCGAGTTCAAGCGCTGCTGCTGAGCGGAACTTTTCGACCCGCAAGTTCAATCACTCGTCGCTGCAAAACTGTCTAAGAGACGAAAGTGTTGAAGTTAGTTTACGTCTTCTCCAACGCGAAGAACATCGATGCCGACGATATCGCAGAATTTGACGACGTCGAAGATCCAAGCTCAGATGAAGAAATTGGCAACTAAGACAGCGCCTTTGAGTACTACTAAAAAGTCTCCTCATAAATTCTGCCTTCTCTTCTACACTTTGTTTTCTAGCCATTAAAGGAGCACAGGAGGAAATTTGCTGTAACCAAAACGGGAAGCATGCACCTAAATTATTGTAGCAAAAATGAGGACCATTGACCAAAAGTACCGTAGCCAAAACCGGGACCTGCATGCTCCAAACGCAGCTACTATACACCATGTTCAACATATTGGAGGGTATCCTATCCACTGTGAATGTAAGTACTTTCGAGAAAACATATGTTTTGACGAAATGTACCAAAACCATGTTTACCCTCTACATTTGAAACAGTAGCCATTTTCATCCTGACTATCATTACAGATTGAAGAAAGCTAACGATTAATATAAAGATAGGTATACAGGAAAAACTTAGCTAATCTTCATAGTCACTAGTACTGCCACGATCCTCTTCATCTGAGTCGTACAAACCAAATTCATGTAATCTTGCGCTAGTTGTTCGTCCTCTACTTGCGCTCTGGCATGTCGCTCTGCATGGGCAGCAGTAAACACCGGAAAGCGGCAATTTGGGCATGTAGCCATCAACTCACGTGATGTGCTCCATGATGCACGCTTCGCAGAATTCTTGTCAACGCTGTACACAGTGCACTAGATTCACTGCTGGATCGTCGCAAAAAGGGCAAACGTTGCCGTGAGATAGGACATTAGCATCAGCAACACAAGCTGGAAGCTTTGTCTCGCAATGGTGATATGCGATTTCGAGGCTGCGTTGCTAGACGTAGCCGGAAGTCAATTACGGATGTACATCGTGTTTGCTACTAATTTCACTTTAAACAGGCAGTGAAAAGAAAGGTGGAGAAGCTGCGCATTCCAAAGTAGGAATTTTCTATTGCTATGGAAAAGGTGTCACGAATATGCTGACTGTCGTCAAGAGGAAACATATCACCAAGAACGGCGTTGCTTTCGTACAGCATACGATAGAAAATGTAATACAATCGGTATCGCCTACTCAGAATTAAAGTGGGGGTACTTTTTGTAGCTACTTGGTAAAGACTTAAATTGACAAGTACACCCCAGCTGTGTGAAACGTGCACGGGTTGGAAAAAGATCTGGTGAACTGCACCCAATGGAGCGGATCAATAGTTAACCCCTTCCTCCGATCATGCCTGTGTTCGTTACCACAATAGAGCAGATAGCCCGAAGCTATGAGCAGCGAGTGACTGATAGGTCTTTAAGAGCTAAACGCCAACGTCGAGTAGAAGTTCAGCTTCCTTCTGCAGTTGTATTTGAGTCGTCTGATGAATTCGACGACGAGAGCTAACCTGAATACAGGAGTACGAACTTACGTGACGGCAGTTACCCCGATGGTTCTGATTTTGAGACTAGCGATGCTAAAAATGCAATTTGGCGAAATGGGCGCTGCAATCAATTGGGAGACTTGTAGTGACAATCTACACGAACTAGGTGAATGTGTACCCTTTCTTAATATAGCCTATTTTGAGCACAACGCCACTAGCCCGACGGACGAGACTACAACGATAATCGTGATCGGAGCAACCATCGTCCATGGCCGGAATGCTGTTGGAGATCGAGGTACTGTAATAGTCGAGGATCTGTACGTGGCCGAAGAGCACTGCGCGGAAGAGGACGTGTACGTGGTAGAGGATCAGTACATGGCCGTGGAGCTGTACGTAGCAGAAGAGCTGTGCGTGGTCGAGCAGATGTACATGGCCGTCGAGCTCGTTTGTGCTCGTCGCGATGGCGTAGTTCCAGACAACAGTGGGTCTCAAGACGAACTACTTCAGCACGAATGGTTTACCCGGCCCCAAAGTCCAACGGAGTGTAGATATGCAGACTTGCTCAAGTTTGTCATTGGTGATGAAAACTTCAACGCCTTTGAATACGTTGGTGACAATGGTGCGAACGCAGAAACCATGGACATCCAGTTCATGGATACGGTGTAAATCACGGCTCCACTCAGCATCCACCCTTTCACGGATGGCGAGGCTCCGTGAGAACTGGTATAACCATCATTTGTTTTACATATGTGTGCCGTTGAGAGGTTTTCCCTCACTCCTGCCAACAACAAAATATTATGTGCTCGTCATTTGTATTAGATAAATGTGGTCACGCACTTGGTCACAAAGTTTGTGCCTGATCTAATGTGTGGCCTTGACCCGTGTTTGACCTGTGTTACGCGCTTCCACTGTTCGCTTGGCAATCTGCATTGGTACCCAGAACAAATTCGTATTGCCATATCATCGGTTGTACGTCGAACCTAAGAAAAAAAAAAGAATTCTCAGCATCACCCAGCATATCTTTGAGCTCGCCTTGAATGCCATCGATACCAATTCGGGAGTTGCGAAGGCTAGATCGTCAAGTCTCAGTAAAAGGCCAGGACCACATAAACTTTTAATTTTACAGATAAGAAAGTGACGTGGGGAGGGCACTTTTTTCAGTGGGATATATTCAGGCAATGGATATCGGTTTCGCGCTGCCTATAGATCACAAATAGTTTTCAATGAATGAAGCAGTATAGTAAGTAAGCTATGACAAATTCGAAGATGAAAACAAAATATGTAGCGTCTTGTCATCTTCCCATACAAAAGGTGGCTCTTGTATTTGAAAGAGCATACTAAATCTCTGAAATGGACAGCTTGCGGAATCTAACCACTGCCATAGCATCTGCGCCAGCAACTTCTACTCGTGGTAAAATAGAAAATGGCTTCATCAAACACGAGTTCACAATTGAGTTATAGCTGGATTCGACTTACTTCGACTGGTAGATGTATGTTTGATTTTTGTGATGGGAATAGGGATCTATAATCGGACTGATGCAACCCTTTCTACATCCCCAAAACTTCCCCCTTCATAGTTACGGTAGAAAGATTAGTATTTATGAAATTCACATAGCTAACCAACATAGGCAATACTCGTCAAAGATATCTTCTTGACCAGGACAAAATTGGTAAAAACAGGATTTGCTAAACTAACACAATAGCCATGTACTTCACTAAGTATGTGCACTTTAGGAGTACAATGCCTCACTAATATGGTAAGATAACCAGCACTATGAAAAAATTGGTATTGTGCTTTGCGGTTATTCTGCTGCTAAAAATGGCAAACCATAAATGTGTGTGAGAAAAAAGTCATGTCCCGAGTATTTAGTTAAATGCTTGCCTAAATCCACCTGCATTTATATTAATCGATGTGACCACGAGGCTATACCGGCAAGCAGTGACTTGTGTTTGTGATAATATATCCATTCTTGTTTAATGCTGACCACTTTACGGTTTTATGAGGTCAATTTATCGTAAATGCATTATCTGTTGCTTTATTTTTAATCTCGTTTTGCACAACAAATTAATACAGTACACCTGTAACTCTGAAGCATATTTCAGCGAATATGAACCCATTTTAAATAAAATGAATTGTTTTAATCTTGGTACCAAGTAAGGAAAAAATATCGGTGTTGCAATTCGTAGATTGGTCCCTGTAAAATGAAAACTCAGTTCGGACCAAATTCTAACTACGCCGAAAAATGCTCAACTGGTCTGGCCGATTAAACGATGCACCCTAATTGCAATCATTTAGAAGAATCAACACAGGTATTATTACTAACCTAGCTATTCGATCGTTAAATATTTTGCAATGAGGTATCTGGCCAAGTCGTTAGCGCCACTACAAACAGCAATTCAAAAGGATCAAAGACTGACTAGGAAATAAGCAAAAAAGCACGACAACCAGTTAGAAACGTACCTTTGTTTGTAGATGAGGGACAGATTGTAGGCAGTTTCTCGACAGAGCAAGTACTCCGGGGGTATCTCACGCCTCTGCTCCTTACTCTCCTCGAAGAACCGCAGCACTCGCTCGTACATAGGAATTGCCAAGTGGAACAAACCCTGTAACAAAACAAACACAGCTACTTCGTCAGAAAAATGTGATCTCATCACTCTGAATCAATACATGTACCAATTGCTGGTGTGCGCGACCAATATTATACCAGGCTTCGACCTGACGTATATCCGAAGTGATGTCACTTGGGGCGACGATGCGGGTCCGCTCGTACTGCTGCAAAAACGCGAACGCCTTTGCTACAGTATGTTGTCGGTCGTTGATAGTCCGCTGCATCGAAGCCGACAGGAACGCCAAGCCGATGCAGAAAAGCGTCAGCGGATCGTTTGGGTGTTTCTGGTGAGCGAGCGTCAGCTCACCCACAGTCAGCGACGCAATATCCCAGGCCGATGACTGGTGACCAGCTAGTAAAATGGCCGGGTAACTCTCGGGATCATCACGCAGCAGCTTCGCTAGGAATTTCTGATGCCACGAAAACACACCCGTAATAGCGATCACGCGCGAGAACAGGTTCCAATAGCCGAGATTGTGGGGATCCTCCATGATATTCAAGCGCGCACACTCATACGCCATGCGGTTCTCCTTGAACTCAAGGGCGATCACCAACGCTAAGAAGCGCAGTTCGAAGCGCAGAGTAGGCTTGGAGATTTTATCCGACGTGTTCACGTCCGTCAATAGCTCGATTGCAGCCACATATTTGCCTAACTCAGTGAGTGTCTGTGCGACATCGATCACCAAATTGTAGTACTGTTGTTCGCCAAGTGCGCGTGAGATTACAATCTGCTGCGCCACACGCATGACGATTCCCATGAATGATTCACGCTGTCTCGAGTCAGTGATGTCCACCAGGTACTCGGATTTCAGGACCTGGAAGCCCATAGACTGCGCGTCACTTTCTGAAATCACGTCTTGAGGCTCTGCCAGTGGGTTCTTCACACGACCAGATAGGCGAAACGATGTTTGGCTAAGAGAAGTGAGGATGATCGGAATGCCGACTTGGCAGAGCACTTCAGCCTCGCCCGACAGCTTCTTCAGATGACCATATTCAATCAAGAGTTTTAGACGAATGCCATTTTCCATAGCATCCACTGACAGGGACGGATCGTGAGCCATCTCCATTCGCGTTTGGTCTTCGGCATCGTCTTCATCCTCTGCTTCCTCTTCTAGCTCATCAGCATCACTGTCTGCGCCCTCCTTCGCATCCTTTCCATCTTGTGCTGACGTCGAGTCTTGGTCCTTATTCTTCCGGGACGTATTGATCCAGTAAGGTCGAATTGGAGGACACATGGACTCTGGTAAGTACTCGTTCAGCAATGCGATACCCTCCAATGGGCTATTTTTCTTCCGTGTGGCCTGCATGGCCTGCAGCATCAACTCCGGATCCACAGTCAAGTCCGGCGACGAGCGCTGGTGGGCCAATGCTTTCTCGTAATACTCCACTGCAACGTCGTAAATACCCAGACGATCGTGACACGCTGCAAATTTAATCCAAATCTGCTCCACTGGAAACTCTTCACGACCTAAAAGTTGTTGTAGAATCGCTGCAGCCTCTCGATCTTGATCTTCGAGCGCGATATACGCGTCCGCTACATCCAAATACAGATCACCAAACACTTCCACATCCTGAGCGAATAAATGCGTGAACATGGACTCAGCCGTGGCGAAATCTCGCTCGAAAAGATGACATATACCGTATTTTACGGCAATATCAAGTGGTAAGCCACCGGGGTCGCCCTCCACTTGGTCAGAGTCCTGAGTCGAGGCGTATCGCGAGTGGAGGTGATGGATCACATCAATAGCTTCCCGATATCTTTTCAGTGTAATGTATAAGTCGGCGAGCATATTCACAGCATTGAGCTCGTACTTAGACGAGTGCAGATTCCTCGCTGGATCCAGCGTCGCTGCCTTCTCGATACACATTTTCAATGCATCCACCGCCTCTTCTTCCTGCTCATTACAATGGTACGCCTCAGCGATTTGAATCCACAGCGACAAGTCGTTCGGGATCAGCACCGTCAGCTTCTTGAACACCTCGGCTGCTCGTCGATTATCCCCCTGTTCTCGACACAACTCGGCATAACTGAACAGCGCTTCTTTGTCTTTCGGGTCTGCACTGCTCGCCTTCTTGAAGCAGAACAAAGCTTGATCAAAGTTCTTCTCGTCTTTAGCAATACGTCCGACTCGTTTCCAGAGCTCAGCGTCCTGCGGTGTCAGCGTGCACGCAATCAAGAAGAACTGCAGGGCCTTAATCCGGTCCTGTCGGTCTTCATAGATCATGCCCAGCGTATGGTACGGGTCTGGAATAGTCGGAGCCTTCTTAATAAAGTCTTTGAGCAACGTAATAGCCTCGTCGTATTGATGAGAAGCGTACAACATGTTGGCTTCGCCCAGTACATTGGCCAGTTCTGGCGGCACTTTGGTGGCGGTGACGCTGCGCTTGCCCGTGTGCTTGCCACGGCGGCGGCGTCGCCCTAATCTGCCTCCACGTCGTCTGCGCTTGCGAGACTTGCCCCATAATTGACGCTCAATGTCCGAGTCTTCCTCCTCTTCCTCCACACCGTCATCTTCTTCCTCGCTGGATGGCGGCACGTACGCGTCGTCACTCTCTTCTAAACCGTCAGAGTGTTGGTAATCATCATCTAGCATGTCCACCTGAGCGTCGATGCGCCCCACCTCGTCCGGTGACAGCTCCTGGGTGTCGCCCATGGCCGCCTCCAGCAGCGACCGGAACGACATCGCTCAGATACCAAAAGTGACTGGGCGTTGACGTCGATGCACAATTTGGACTATTTTTTCTCATAAACTTGTACACTTGAGAATTTTGAATAATGGCGGAACAAAATGCTGATGGCAAGCCTTGGGCCGAGGTGCAGGAGATATGCAGCAAAGTGGAGGAAATGTTCCACAACGACGCGCTTAAGGACGCAGCACGACTGCGTGCACTCGTGCAGAAGCGCAAGGACATCGCCAATACGCTCCAGAGTCGCCAGAGCACGGCGCAGCGGCAGCTTGCGCGTGAGTACAGGCAGAAAAAGCAATTATTGTTGTATTATTTAGTATTTTTAAATGCCACCAGACCTGCGCGCGAACTTGAGCGAATGGGAGGAGAAGGAGAAGATGGCCAAGCAGCGCAACGAGCAGCTGAACAAGAAACTGCAGGAGCTGGAAGCTATTAAGCGCGACATGACTGTGCAGCTTGACCGCTTCCGCCTCAACGAACAATATCCTTCTCTTCCAATTTTGTGCATTTGTAGTCAGAGTAGCTGCATATTTCATGTGGATCTTTCAAAGTGGTTGGCTAGTTTTCCTTAACCTTATTTAATGCTGCGTGGTTGGGGACTTTACGACATCGAAAGAGTCTCTGGAAGTGCTGCTGGACAAGTACGAAGTGGCAAGGCAGGAGCTGCTGCAGTACAACGCTGAACACCAAAGCGAGATCCCTGTGGCAAAGTACGAATCAAGGATAGTTCGCTGAATGCAGGGCGTGCTGCTGACTTTCGACTTTTATGGTAATCAGGAACCAGATGAGCCTATACGCTTCAGTTACGGGCATTCGATGGGACTTCAGTGGTTCGCAAATTGCTGGAGGTAAGTCTGCATTGTTGAATTATGATAATATTTAAAAAAATTGGTGGTAATGATAGTTTTTTTTTGGTGTCGATGGTCTCAGATATCCACGTACCAGCCAAGCAGCGGATCGTTCGGTTCCAGATCGACCCAGCAACAGACCATTTTACTGCTGCCAATGCGTTGTGGGACAAGATCGACGAAGCCTTTGATGACATCGACAGTGACCTGTAGATGACCATGTTTGTTTTTTTAATGCACCACATCCAGCGCGCTGCGTCTTCTACGAACAAGGTTGGTGATTACCTGCTGCTAACAATCAGTCTACGTTGTCATGAGGAGATTGCACTTCTGAACCAGTGAAGACGACACAATTGATTTTTTTCTCTTAGCAGAATAGAGATTCCTTAATGATCCCTATTCAGTTTAGAGATAACTCGCCCAGGTTTTTAGCAACCGCTACCGCCAGCAATACGCAGACACGACGTCGAGTCCCAGAGCGACAGCAGGTGAGTCATGATAGCCCAGGCCACAGAGAAGAGGAAGATAACCACGGAGGCCGTACCGATCAGCTTGCTCGTGTTGCCGTTCTGCTTCATTGCTTGCGCCTCGTGCTTCTGGCGAGGCAACAAGAAAGCGAACACGACAACCGCGATGTTAAACAAGTACGCGATGAGGTAGGCGTACGTGAGGTCCATGTGAACAGCGTGATCGTCTCTTTTAAGAGCTTTTTGCCCGATCTCAAAGTAGCTGTCGACTGACTTGGTAATGACTGTGCCGAATGGCTGGGCAGCAGCAGTGATCGAGCCGAGGAAACCCATGGACGTAGCTTCACGCCCAGGCTCTGCGATCTCCACCATGGTGATGGTTGTCGCGTAGTCGACGAACTCGCCCACAAAGTCTTCGAGAAGCGGGACACCGAGCCAGAACCACTGACTACGGAAAACGTTCCAGATGGTAAAGTAGGTCGGGAAGGCATCGACAAACACGGCGAAGAGCTGCGAGAAGATAGCCAAGTACTGCCAATTCCATTGCAATCCCCACTTTTTGATTGAGAAGATGCCTGCCACGATCAGAACTTGGCTGATACAAGCCGCGATACCATCGTTAAGCGGCGTGACTCCAGCATAGATGGACTGGATGTTGCTGGATGCCGTGACCGACACTGCAGCGAAGATCTTGGTGAAGTAGCGGAAGATGAAGAGGCGATAGAAGGGTTCCTTCTGGATGATGCCGTAGATCTCCTTGTAGAAGGTGCCAATGGACTTGGTCTGCTCCACCTTCTCTTCGGTCACACAGAACCAGCAGAACGGGATAGTGATGAGTGTCGCGGCGGTACAGATCCACATGATGCCGTTGAACCCGATTGTCCAGGAGAAAGTGCCGCCGTATTCAGTGCTGTTTAGACACAGACCAGTCAGGAAAGCCGTGACAATCGCCAGAGCATTGCGCACCATGAAGACGTTCGTTTGGAGGCGACCGCGGATGTGTTCAGGCTCGCGTTGAGAGAGCTCGATGAAGATGCCATACGTCGGACCGTAGGCGATGACAGCACCCAAGTTGGCAAGCATGAAGAGGAAGATGAACTTGTTGCCGCGGTGTGGAGCGTCAGTGTGCACTAGCGCCAGTTGTTCCGGAGTCATGTCGGCGAGGTTGATGTCTGCCAGCGAGGAGTCTTCGTAGTACGGATCTCCAAGTGGGATCACAGCCATGATGAAGCAAGCGATGAAGGCAACACTCCAACCGATGATCATGTACGGACGACGACGGTACCCGAAGATAGGGTAAATGTCCGAGAAAGCAGACAGGAAGACGCGCAGCACACGAGGAATCTTCACCAAAGCCTTGGCCGTCGCGACCAGGAGACCGGACATGTACAGGTAGTTGTTCATGACAGCGTACAGGATGCTCAGACTCATGCCGTAGACGACGGTGACGCAGCAGAAACTGACCAAGACTCCGATGTTGCGCAGCGACCAGATAGACGGTGCGCCGCCAGATCGTAAAGCCCCACTTTCGATATCACCATTGGTGTCTTCCGGCGTTTTGAGGTCGAAATACTGGTCAGGAGATTTGAGCTTGTCGGCCGTCGCCGCTGTTGGAGTTGGGGCTTGAAATGCCATGCTTTGGCGTGTAGGATGCAAAACCAAGAATGAAAATGGTTTGGACATTAACCACAATGGTCACCACCACGGAATATGGTGGTCTTCTCAAGGGTGATCACTACTCGATTGGTGATACCTGCATGCAGGTTGAGTGGAAAGCCTCGAGTCAAGTGTGTACATGTATCTTTTGATGTCCACGTGCCTCGAACAAATAATGTGTAGGTGATGCCGCACCAGACACATTGACTCGTGATCGTCGTGGTCAAGATTTGAATGCGTTGGTACGCGTGCCCCTGCACTGCAGGCAAGCGAGCCATATTGTTGGGTGACTTTCGGACCACTCGACCACTCGATGATGTAATGAAGCTCACGTATGATTGCGGATGTGAACTGAGGGCATCTTGCTTGAGTTAATTACAGTGTCCTTTATCGCAGATAAATTTCATTCATCTTCGGTTTCTGAAGAATTGATCTAAACTTTTTGTGGATCGTGAAATTTGCAAGTCTAAGTGAGCAAGCAACAGTCGGACAACTACACGAACTAACTGTAAAACTTAAACTTACATATACAAAAACCTTTGTGCTGCCCCCAACTTGTTACTTCTGTGGTGACCAGTGGAGGAAGGCACGCGTTCGCGAAAAAAACATACCATCAGTGATTACATACCATCAGCGAAAACTGTTGCTGACAGTGATCGTCTGAGACGAGATTTACTCGAATTACAAAAACATGCTGAGACGACTCGTCTTTCGAGCAACAGTCCTGCTGGTGCTGTATTATGAATGCAAAAGGCTTTCCCTCCTAAGTTCGCGGGTCGATCGTTCTCTGGAGCGTCGAACGTTGGTCTGCATTTCTTAAACGCGAAGATGTGCATCAAGAGATATTGATAGCAGTATCTTCGTGCTAGTTTAGAGAGGCAAGATGGCGCTGTTTATGGTTATCCACGTACTGTAGCAAACGAAACACCTCTGGACACCAACGCGGCAGGAGTGTAAAAAATGCTGTAGCTGACCGATCACCTCATCGTCGCTGATGGAACCAGTTTTTGCGTCCGTCTCACGCGATCCACAACGTCTCCAATACTGTGACTTGTGCCACGCTTAAAAGCTGTATCATGGCTTGTCGTTTACTGTAACCGACCCGCTTTATTAAAACATGTTGCAAGGACTGGAGGTAACTAACTGGAGCATTAGAGCTGCGGTCCGCATCATGCAAAATTGAATATCCCCGAGAATCAATAATACAAAAGTCTAATACACATGAGGTAAAGTGTACATATGATATTCTCGGTGCTATTCCTTTCCTCACCGCTCCAGTAGAACAGCTTAAGACCGAGGGGTCATTCCAGTGTGTTTGCAGCTATCGGATTCCGATGAATGGGTCAGAAATAATCTGAAACATCTAAATCCTGTTCTGCAACAAATATTTCTAAAATAGAATTAAAATATTCGATGAATACCCAGATCTGATTCCATTTTTGTTTGTACCTGTATCAGTTTTTTTCAAGAAAAAAAAGAAATAAAATATTCGATGAATACTCAGATCTGACTCCATTTTGCACCTACCTATATCAGATTTTCATTTATCTTTTTTTTTTCGCAAAGAAACCACTAGAGAAGAAGCTCATTTCCGCCCTGTGTCTTCATGCCGGAGGTGATCGAGAACCAGAGGTGGTACCCCATAGTGGTGCGTATGCGTGTTCTGTAACTTTCCCAGCGTCTCCACACCATTTCTCTCTCACACAACGAGAGAAATTCAAGGTTCTCTATCACTTACTTTTCAATAATATCTTCCTTTATTTAGGGCTGGTCAGCGCGTCTGTACGCGGAGGACCCTCCCGCCTGGTGCACAACCAGCCAAGAGGCTTGTCCTAGCACAGACGAGCAGAAGGAGTTCGTTTGGACAGTTTACAAGGGCGAAGACTACGACGAGGACGGCTGGCTCTACGGTGAGAAGTTCACCGACACACTGGGCCCCATGACGCGCTCCAGCGCCGTTCGTACTCGAGTCTGGATGGGCAGCAAACCAACTGACCAGGAAGATACCAACGCAGCGTCGTCTAAGACCGAGAACGCCACTTCTGGAGCTGAAGAGGCCTCTGAGACGGGGGACAGCAGCCCTGACTGGCAGACACTCTTCCCGTCCAACAAGAAGGATGACAAAACAGAAGAAAACAAAGAAGACTCAACTTCTGAACCACTAGACGCGAAGACTGGAGAGAATGAAGCAGACACAGCTTCATCAGCTAAGGAAGACAACGTGCTGTTCCCGTTGCCTGACGATAAGAAGAACGGCTCACGTAGCGAGACGAGATCTTCTGGATTCTTTGGTAGGATCTCGTCCGCAGTGGTGTCGCTGCCATCGTCGGCGATCAACTTGGCGGGATCATCGTCCAAGCAGGCAGTATATGGCACAGTGCAGTCGATTAAGGAAGCGTCACTATTTGGATTAGAGATGGCACAAGCAGCGACTGCGGCTGCCATTTCCGCAGAGCCGCAACTCCCTCAAAAGCACAAAGGACACAAACCCAGCTCTAAAACTCCCGACGAAGACGACGCGGAGGTTCTTTCCATGCTGTCCAAGCGGTTCCCAGATCTGTCGCCTGTTGAGAGATCACTGGTGACATGCTGTGAGGATAGTATCCCCAAGTATGTATCTCCTCCGGAACTTACAGAGTCAAAGCACTGCAAGGAATGCGACGTGGAGTTTGGTATGACCAAGTTCCGCTATCAATGCGGCTACTGCTCTGAATCTTTCTGTCGGGATCATTTACCCGAGTCTGCAATCATACGTGCGTACGGCCACACAACTCCGTCCAAATTATGCAAGAATTGTCACTACATTTTGATGGAAAAGAGCGACCAGCAGCTCGTACAATGGCGCATTGAACGTGTGAAGGACTACCTGGAAGACAAGCTCATTGTGTACTACAACACAGCCACCGACACTGCCGTGGACAAGATCATGCGGGCTGCAGGAGGAACTCTCGTCGCTGCAAAGTCCGCTCCGATTGGGGCAGCAGCAAAAATGGCTGTCGTGAGCGCCGATTTCTTACGCAAATACGGCAGAGCCGGCTTGATTGGATTTATTCTTCGCAACGAGTTCATGCAGTCTTTTTCAACCTTGAAAGGGTTGCTGGGAGACTTGGACGATCTCGGATTTCAAGATGCTGCAATTGGCACGTATTATTTCATGGCGATGAACCGAGGAGACCGTGGAGCAGAGCCAGAAGGAGAGAAGAAAAGCCACAATGAATGCGAACCAGTGTCGGACGAGTTCTTAGCGAAGGTGCTCAAGTACGCGCCCTTAGCGCTGCATGGCATTTACGAGCTGGATGTTTTGGATATACAGCGCATCAGTCGATTACAAGGCTTCTCGCTTATCTACGCACATGTCCAGGACCAAGACGTCCGTCATCCTTCGTTCGCGCTACTAGGCAGCAAGGAGAGCAAGACAGCGCTAGTGTTAATCCGCGGCTCCAAGTCTGTTCAGGACGCACTGACTGATATTCAAGCGTATCCAGAGGAAATCGGGCTATCTTCACCTGGTGCACCGCAGAGCGAGGCGACAGGAGGGTTTGTGGATGCCTTCGCGCACAATGGCATGCTTAAAGCTGTCATGTGGATTAAGGACCGCATTGTCAAGTCTCTTCGTGTGCTGCATAGCGAAGGCTACCACATTGTGTTCGCCGGTCACTCTCTTGGAGCTGGTTGTGCGGCGTTGCTGTCGGTTATGCTCCAGAAGGAGTTCGAGGATCTCGAGTGCTTTGCATATGCTGTTCCCGCTTGTGTGAATCTGGGCGTGGCCGAGGCGTGCAATGGCTTCGTCCACTCCATCGTGCTTCGAGATGATATTGTGCCTCGTGCCAAAGCGTCGAACGTTATGAAGCTGGTTGAAGAGCTCAAGAACTTTAAAGGATGCTGGCGTGACACGGCATCTGAGGACTTGGAAGCGTTTAAAGAACGCGCAAAGACGCTGTGGGCTCCACGAAAACGCGAGTGGGCGAAGGAAGCAGCCGATCAGAGAAAAGGGAAGCTTAATCGTGACAAGGCGATCTCTCCGAGTGATAAACCCACTTTGGCTGAGAAGAAAGCGAAGGAAACAGATAAAGACGAAGGCGTGTCGTCCTGGACTCTTACGCGGACAAACTTGATTGATCAACTCGATAAGGCTGGAGAGAAAAATACTGAAGACGAAGCACTTGAGCCTTCAGATAAGGCACTTCACGAGGAAGAAAAAATGGCTGCAGAATTGGTGGCGACACTGGTGGATGACCCCAAGGAGCTTTATATTCCTGGCAAGGTGACGCACATTTACTTCTACAAAGGCATCTACGAAGCTGTACACGTCGATCGCAAGTGTGAAGAACTCTCTCATATTCCAGTACAGCAGAATATGTTGAGTGACCACTTGGGTTGCAACTATCTAAGCGCTCTGCGTGTTGTGCGTGACGCCCGTCGTGCCAAGCCTACACTACCGGAGTGGGTGCCTTTCAGCACCAAGACGCGCTGTATGTGCTGCGACTCGCCGTTCACGTGGAACTCGACGTCCTCTAGTGAAAGCTCAGCAGAACCGAGACCAGCACAACTGTCGACGCTGCGGTGCCCTCGTGTGTGAGGGCTGCTCGCAGAAGTTCAAGTCTATTCCAGAATTTGGTATCAACGTACCAGTTCGCGTCTGCGATCGCTGCTACTATGAGGCTTAAAAAGTGAAACTCGCATTAGATTGCACAAAAAAGCAAAAAAAAAAAAAAATATTATGTAGACAAATAATTACTCACTGCCTGCCTACACACAGTTAAACGCAGCGCTTAATTGTTCGTGAACAACTCACGCAGAAGAGCTCGGTCTTTCGCGGTCTCAGCAGCCCAAAATTTCTGATCAGCTTCACGCTCTTGGCGGCTTCGTTCGTGCTCCTGCGACCGCTCTTCAGCACGTTTTTCAAGGAATCCAGCCAGCACCTCGCCTTGACGCTCCAAAATGTCCTTCAGTCCAACCTTTGGTGACGAAGGCTTGCTAGAAACGTGGCGATGCTTTTTCTTCGCGTGGTCATCCTCCTTCACGCGCAACAGCTCGCCACTCTCCTCTTCTAGAGCACTCTTGCTTGTTTTTCCACCACTTGATCTGCGTTTGCCCACTTTCTTAGACACTGGTGCCCTTTTCTTCTTCGCCTTCATGACTTTCTCGAACTTATCCCCGTCGCTGGAATAGTCGTCTTCGTATCCAAAGTCTTCGCCCTCACTCTCGTGGCCCGCAGCTATTTTGTCCTTCAAAATGGTTTCCAACGCATTGAACACTCGCTCCTCGATGGGCTGCACACGCTTACCCCCTGCGGTTTTCATCAACTCGCGCTGGTCGTTCGTGGTCAGCGCGAACCAGTCCAAAGATCCACTCGTTTCCTTGTTGCTTAGAAACGATCGGATAAATTCGTACGAGTTCTGGAGAATATCCTTCCGAATCGAAATGGTTGCAACAGTGCGGGGACTGGAACCACCCGCAAACGCCACAAAGTGCTCATGAAGCAACTTGTTCCACTCGGACGAGCTCATTTTTTTCTTCTTCCCAGCATTGCTCTCCGTCTCCTTCAGGGTTTCTTCCCATGCTAGGACCAGCCACCACAGTTCTTCCGGTGTCCAAAGTGGCCCTACCATGCTGCACTCGTTTGGGTTTGCTCTTCTTGCCAAGTCGCCAACTGTCGGATACTTTTTCCTCAATGGCCAACGATGTTGAAGTTGTCCTCTTTTGTCAATCGATGATTCGCCAACGTAATAATACAGAATAACCCGTCAAAAATTGTACCTGTAGGACAAGTGTCTTTGCTTCTCCTCATATTGCACGGTGCTTTAATACGAATAACCTTGCAAATATTTTGTGACCATCAAAGAAACGCAGCATAAGCAAATTTGCACAACTGCTGAAGAAGACACGATGTCGAGCGGCGTGTACATCGCCGTTTATTGCCTCGTCGTGCTTGCGATGCTGCTGGTGGCTGGGTACGCCTACTATGCGTGGCAAGGATATCGGCAAGCGATGCGCGACGCGCTGGTGCGACGACACGAGCGCGACTTGGAGCGAGGACAGCACATGGATCAAAACAACTTCTGGCGTCGAACGGACCCTCGCAGCCCGCCGTCAGTGATTGAAGCGGTGCCGGTGGCGTTCCAAACGCCATTCATTAGGCCCACAGAGGTGACCTACACTACCGGGATCAAGGTCGACCTTTAACCTCGATATTCTGTTGCTGTCAGTACCACACGCCGTTCTACTAAACTAAACATGTTGAATTATTGTGCTAAAACTTGTTGGCATGGCTTGACGCCATCGTGGGCTCTCAGTTATCTATCCGCTAAGCGTCTTACCTCCATCGTAAGGGTTTCCAATATCGCGATTGAGTAAGGATGTGAACGTGATCGATAGGGTCTGTCACTTGCTGTTTACAGCAACTCACCATCACAAATTGATCCCAAGAGCGATTTTCGTTTACGTCCATCGTCCCGTCAACGTCATCGGTTATTATAGTTCTTTTCGTAACCAACCAGGAGATTTTTTTTAATCAAATGGTTCACTTCCACTTTCGCTGGCTTCGACGCAATCCACCGCTATGGTTGGAGTCTGGAAACTAGACGAAGTTGCTACTGTACGCGTACCCAGCCCCAAGAACGGTGAAAGCAACCAAGCTTCTCGCGAACCGACCACCCTCATCAACACCTTCAAGACCACCGTCGCTAGATGTCCGAACGACAAGGCTCTCACCATTAAGAAGGACGGTCAGTGGGTCTCCCACACGTGGCAACAGTACTACGATACCAGTCGACGGTTCGCACGAGCCCTCATTCAAGTCGACGTACAGCCTCATGAGGCCGTCAATGTGCTCGGTGAGAACTGCCCCGAATGGTTATTCACCTACATGGGCACCGTTCTGGCAGGCGCAGTGATCGCTGGAATCTACGGCACAAGCAACGCTGAAGCCTGTCAACACGTCTCAGCACACTGCGAAGCCAAGGTTGTGGTGGTATCTGACAAGGTCCAGCTCGACAAGTACTTGTCGGTCTTGGATCAACTACCAGCACTGAAGGCTCTAGTAGTGTGGAACGAGACTGACGTACCCCAAGACACCAAGTATCGTGTTCCAGTCTATTCGTTCAGCGACTTTCTTCAACTCGGCGATTCAGTGGACGGAAGCTTGGTTGAAGACCGTATGGCTGCTCAACTCCCTGGCCACTGCTGCTCACTCATATACACGTCTGGAACGACGGGTCCACCGAAGGCTGCAATGATTTCTCACGATAATTTGACGTGGATCACTGAGGCAGCTTTGAATGCCCACCCAGAAGCACGTGCTGCGAAGCGAAGTGTGAGTTTCTTGCCGCTTTCTCATAGTGCAGCTCAACTTCTGGATATCCACGTGCCTTTGGTCATCGGCTCCGAAGTGTATTTTGCTGGACCAGATGCGCTTCGTGGAGGATTGTTGGCTACGCTACAAGAGGTGCGACCTCACTACTTCTGCGGTGTCCCTCGTGTGTGGGAGAAAATGATGGACGCACTCAAGGAGAAGCTTGGTTCTGCCCCTGAAGGACTGAAGAAGTCGCTGCTGACGTGGGCTATGGAACGGAGCTGGGCCTACTTGGAGCAGACTCAGTACGGATCAACACCCAGTGGCTTTGGTATCCGATTCAGCGTTGCCGATTATTTGATCCTCAGCAAGATTCGACACGCACTGGGGCTCGATGAGTGCACTACTTTCCTCACTGGTGCCGCTCCTACTTCTCTGGAAGTCATGCGCTTTTTCGCTTCTCTGAACATGCCGCTGTACGAACTCTACGGACAAACAGAGTCTACGGGACCACTCACCTTCAGTATGCCGAATAAATGGAAGCTGGGAACTGTTGGTCCTCCACTGGAGGGAACTCAAGCTCGAATCGACCCGGACACAGGTGAGATTCAATACACTGGTCGTCACGTCTTCATGGGTTATCTTCACGATGAAGAGGCCACTAAGAAAACTGTCGACGAGAACGGCTGGTTATACTCAGGAGACATTGGTGAGATCGACGAGGACGGCTTCCTCTCCATTACTGGACGTCTCAAAGAGCTCATCATCACTTCCGGAGGTGAAAACATCCCACCTGTGCTCATTGAGAACGAGATCAAAGCAGAACTTCCGGCGCTATCCAATGTTATGGTCATCGGAGAAAAGCGCAACTACCTCACCTTCCTCTGCTCTTTACGAGTAGAACCTGACCCTGCTACTGGAGCACCCACCGACAAACTGGACAAGGTGGCTCTGGCTGTTGCTAAGGAGATCGGTAGTGATGCCGCCACTGTCTCGGACGCTCAATCGTGCGAGAAGTTCCGTGAGTACATCAGCGAAGGTATGAAGCGCGCCAACACCAAGGCTGCTTCGCGGGCTCAACACGTGCAGAAGTTCTTCATCATCCCTCGTGATTTTAGCATTGGCGGCAACGAGTTGACTCCAACGATGAAGGTCAAGCGTTCAGTGGTGGAGAAGGTGTACATGAAAGAGATAGAGAAGATGTACACTTCGTAAGGAAGAGATGCGTTCTAGTGACTCAGTAATACACACAGTAGGGAACGCTTTTGTATTTGGGACAACAACGTTTTTCTGTATTTGATAAGTACATGTATTGAATAGCTCTTTTTTTTTTAGTTAAGAGCATTCCCATGTCCCCGAATTGAGTATTCATTCGCAAACTTGCGTCAACTGTTGGAGTTGGGAACACATGTAGTGAAATAGTAGTAGATAAATAGCATCCACGTACATGTAAGAGTGATCAAGCGTATACGTGTGTAAAAATCACTGAAGTTTGGCACTTTTGTTACTGGCAACAATAAACCACCGGTTTATTATTTGGATGAAGTTCATTAGTTGCTAGCTATATTTTTTCTAAAGAAAAGAGCGTGTTGGATCCTAATTGCAAAGTTGTTGTAAAGTTCCTACTTTAACACATTAGCCTATCACGCAAAATATCTAAGAAAAAATACTTAAATCATTAAAAAAAAATAACGGTTTGCTAAAAAAAAACTAAATAATTACAAAATTAAGTTTCTTTTTTAGCAAACGGTTATTTAATTAAAATTAATTTCAATAGACTAAATATGCTTTTCAGTTATGTTAAAAATAATTTTATTTATACGCAATATCTTTGAAAAAAACCATTTTGGCTTTTTTTAAATAATCTATTTCTTTTTTTTTCAATAAAACAAATGCACTTATATGCTCATCCAAATTCAGTGCCCCAAATAATTATGTTATCGGTATGAAAGTACTTGTGATGTAACCGAACAAGGGCTACATCATCGTACAAATGCCACCAGTAATCTCGTGAAGCCGCCCGCTGTATTTTCTCGCTACATTTTTAGCGAGTATCATGCTAGAGTGGATTCTCTAATTTCTGTTTAACTCAACACTATAGTGGGTATTCCGTGAACGCTGTGGTGCTATACAGCTCCAATCACACTTTAAGCAGAGATGGCGTCGCTGCAACCTTCTGTCGATGGAGATGTCTTCCACATGACGAACTCGTCAAGTACAGCCTGGTTCGAACTGTTCAGAAACTTCCACGACAGTTTCGATCGATTCGCTTCCAGAGTTGAAAAGCCGTAGTCGATATAGTTTGAGGCCGCATTCCACGTCACGTTGGTGGGATCGGGGGCCATGTCAAGGCCCTCAACCGTGCCGCAAGCGCCGCTCACAATGTAAACCGGTGCCTTGGGGTTATCATAGCGTGCGAAGTCGCTTGAGACGCCGTCCAGCACTGCAGTGCTGTTAAGAATAGGCGTTTGGCGTTCGTAGTAGTGCTGATGCCCCGTCAGCACCACATCTACCCTGTACTTGATGAAAAGATCTTCAAACGCAGCCTGAATGTTCGCGTTATGGTCAGCTGGCACACCGTTCGGACAGCCGGATACATCATAGAGAGGACGGTGCATGCCAACAATAAGCCAAGGTACATTGCCTCGGTTCGCATCAGCCTTCTTGAGATCAGCCTCAACCCAGGCCAACTGGTCTCCAAAGTGACCATTACGAGGTGGATCAGCGAACTCATTACTGGGTTCACCCTTGTAGTCCGTCTCCGAAGAGATCGATGTGAAGTGGATCGGGCCGTGCTCGAATGAATACCACATGTTGAGAGTGCCATCGACCTCCTTCGACGGCATTTGGAATCGAGAGTTGTAAGCGGTAAAATTACGGAGCATATTCATCCGCTCCGCCGATGCAGCACAGGCAGGTGAGTGGCACTCGTACTCGTGATTTCCAACTAAAACCATATACGGAACCGAACTCATAACGGGAGCCATTGAGTTCATCCATCCATTGTACACTTTCTCGTAGAAGAACCCTTCGGCCTGATCGGGCATCAGCCATGCGTCGTCAGCGTAGCCGATATCACCAATGTGGTAAATCAAGTCCACATTATCTGCGTTCAGCGTGTTCACGTACGCGAGTGTGTCCTTGGACTCATTGCCAGCTCCGAAGTCTCCGTAGATAACCATGTTGAAGGTGCTGCTGTCCGAGGCAGCACGAGCCGTCACGAACGAAAATACGTCGCTAGTATACGACATGTTGGCCTTGCTTCCCACTTTGTAGTAGTATTTGGTATGCGGCGTCAGACCGGAGACCATCGCGTGATGGTGGAACATGTTGTACGTGGCATCATGGTAGTAACTGGTTTGAGTCACAGGCGTGTCAACCAACTCCAGAGTGTCTTCAGAGCGTCCGATCCAGACGGAACTATCGTCGACCTTGGCGTACGTGGACCAGGACACCGTCATGGCTGTTCCAGCACTCTTGCCAGCGTACGCAAGGTGAAGTTGTTGGGGGTAGTAATCCACATTGTCCTTGACACGGCAAGGGCGAAAATCGTCACCTGTGGATTCGCACAGCGCGGTCGGCAAGCAGGTGACGGAGTTCCAGGAGCAATCCGTGTTGTTGAGAGTGATGGATGCATGTGCAGTGGCGGCAGCGAGAGCCGCGAACCCGGTAACGATTACTTTCAGCATCGCGAGTTCAATGGACTTCTCCCCGATTGTGCTTTGGTTGGCAAGTTTCGAAGTGATTAAACTACGACGAGGGAATTTGCGGCTACCCTCTTGTGAAAATGAAGGAGCTCTTGCACCAGTCAGTCATCCCATGGCGGTAAAGAGTCAGTGACATGATACTAGTAAAGCACTTGATGATGAACGTACGGTTTTCATACCGTAAACTACGGCAATTTGGGTGATGACACCCCACCTTTGTACTAACAATTGTAAGCATTTTTATTTAGCCCCCCCCCCCCCTCCAAGTGTTTCGCATTTTTGTATTTACTGTAGTAAGTGCTGGTCAATATCCTTTTATCAAAGTTTGCCACCATTTTATAGCTGTGGAAAATTCTGCACATGTTGCAGCATGGACGTGGATTACAGTACGTCGGGTTATCGTAAGCAGACAATCCCATCTCAAAATCCTACTCGGTCCATTACACCTGGCAATCCCAGATACTAGTACTGTACATCTCTACTTTCCCTAACTTATTTACAACCAATTGCGCGGCTTTGCGCTCATTGGCGGCTAGATACATACAGACAACGACGCATCAAATAGTAAAGTAGATACGAACAGCAGAATTCCGTCACCCGTTACATGTCGCAAAGGAATTCAGTGTTTACTCGAATACACAGGTCAGATGAACAAACCGATCAACATCAAACGCTGTGTACTCGATAACGCCTCTGTTGAGACGAGCACATGCACAACAGCAGGGATTAAATTTAGGATTGTACGTGTAAGCTCCGCCCATTTGCGTCTCGCTTGCGCGTCGTCGATCGAGATGAAGCTTGGCCGTCTTCACGAAGGCAAAGTTCGGAAATCAGTGTTTGTGTATTTGTTTATACTTCACGTACCATGACTATGCAATTTTTTGTTTTTGTTTCTTAAACTGAGCAACAAAAGATCTGGGCCTCTATCCAACAACAACAACAATAAAAACCGATCCAGACTCATAGATACGTTCTGATTTTTTTTATTAAGTTATGCTGTGACACACTTAAATGAATTCCAGCAGGCGCATCAGCTTATACTATACTTCGAAGTAGTTTATATTCGCGTATCAGCTATCATCGAGCGAGTCATCAACACAAGTTACATGTATTAATACTACTTTCAGCATCTTTCAAGGGCAGCGTGCCCCCCCCCCCCCCTTGCTGACTCACCCCGATCAGGTTACTTTTTACAGTACTATTATAAAATGGTGCATGTTCCAGGTTCGTTGAGGTCCACAGATTGGTGGAGAAAGTGCAAGTTACAGAACACAACGCGAAGTAACTAAGTTTATATGATGTAAGCATTGGCATTTCTAGCTAATGAACGTTGGCCTCATTTCAGCCACTCCGCTTCTTTTCAGGTAACTGTTCGCACACACACGCTGTTTGCATTGCAGATTCTAGACTTCGCACTGAAAGGCATCGATTAGACAACAACAAAAATCACATAAGTCGGCTGTAATCTTACGCATCCCAAAGTTATCTCCCGCTTCAGCTGTACACTTACGTAGCCGGCGTTATCGACGCGAACAGACCACACGTTAGAGAGATGCAGAGGCTTATGAATAATATATGTTTTATGATGCAGGTTGTAAGTCGTCGTTTATCTGTAAATAACAGTGCTCATTTCCATCATTCTTGGGTGGATAGGAAAAATACCAATTCAGGGACTCTCTTCCTGTGGCTCACTTTATAACTATTCGGCAAGAGCGAAAGCAAGAAGTAAAATAATCAACGATAGCTCTGTCATGCTGAAGGCTTTTGCTGTAGGACTGGCAATCCTCACGTGTAATTGCATCGAAGCGGCACTTGATATCAACGGCAACACCGCGTGTACGTGGAACTCCCCAAGTTGCTATCCATCAGCCCTATGCGCACCCACTGGTAATTCCGCCAAACCGTGCCAAGTCAAGAACGGTGCCGAATTCACCCCTCAACAACTCCACCTCGCGTACGCAGGTGCTAGTGCTGGAACCGGCATGACTCTGTCGTGGTCGACATATTCACAGGTGCAAGACAGCTCTGTCTGGATCGGAAAGTCTAAGGACACTTTGGCGTTGGTCAACACACCAGTCTCCCAATCCAGTTACTACAGCGACAACACTTACAATATGTTCCACCACCACGCGACGATCTCCGGTCTTACACCCCACACTAAGTATTTCTACAAGGTGGGCAGCAAATCCACCCCCGACTACGTGAGTGCCGTGTACTCGTTTGTTACTGCTCGTGTTGCGTCGGATAATAGTACGTTCAACATGGTAGTGTATGGTGACTTTGGCCCTGGTGATCAGTCAAAAAACACCCTCGCCTACGTGAACTCGCTAACGTCTGATCAAGTTGATCTAATCTATCACATTGGCGATGTCGGCTACGCTGACGACGACTTTCTCATGCCCGGACAAGCTTTTGGATTCTTCTACGAGAAAGTATACAACAAATGGATGAACTCGTTGACTCCGATCATGAGTTCGGTGCCGTACATGGTTCTCGTTGGAAATCACGAGGCCGAGTGTCACTCTCCAGCTTGTCAAGTATCACCGTCAAAGTCCAAGGCACTGGGAAATTACACAGCCTACAACGCACGATTCAAGATGCCGTCCAAAGAGGTCGGAGGGAAGCTCAATATGTGGTACTCTTTTGAGAACGGCCCAATCCACTTTACCTCGATCTCTGCTGAGACGGACTATCCCGGTGCACCGCAGAACAAATACACCGCTTTTAGCCATAACGGTAACTTCGGTAACCAGTTGGCGTGGGTGGAGGCTGACCTGAAGAAGGCGGCGGCAAACCGAGCTAACGTTCCTTGGATTATCGTCGGCATGCATCGTCCTATCTACGATTTATCAACCAGCAAAAATGGGACTCCAATAGACCAGAGCGCACGTATGCAGGCTGCATTCGAAGCGCTTTTCCTGAAGTACAAGGTGGACGTGGTTCTCACTGCTCATGAGCACTGCTACGAGCGTCACACCCCAATTCGCAACAATCAGCCTATCTTGGACGGCGTCTCCAGCGATCGCAAGACGTACAGCAATCCTCAAGCCCCGGTTTACATTCTTAGTGGCGCTGGAGGCGGTATTGAGGGCCACGAAAATAATCCCCACACGAGCGCGAAGTGGAATGTGCTTTCGAATTACGCAGACTTTGGAGTGACCACACTTCAGGCCAACCGTACAATGCTGTCGTGGAAGTTCATCAACAGCGCGAATAGAGCAGTTCTGGACAGTTTTGTAGTCGTAAAGACAGGGTAATCACTTGAAATACAAGTACGATGCAGGAATGGCTGCATTCTTTGAAACCACAGGCGTACATTTGCTTGAAAATTTGTTTGTTGTCAAGAGATCAGGAATAAAAACAGGAATAAAAATATACTGAAACAGTGAAAAACAGCAAGTTGAAGCGAAGTCCTGGTAATGTCGTGCGAATGTCGTCTAATAGGTGGTGCACTTTATTATCCAATCGCAAAGATTCAGCATACAAACTCCCAGTAATTCGGCGTCCCTTCGCTTGTTGCAAAATCATCCGTCCGACATACGTGGGGGCCTCTCGCACTCCTCGACCGAAGACACCGAAGAAACCTCCAGGCCAAGGCGCCACCCGGAGAGAGAGAGAGAGAGAGAGAGCCCAGACACTACAGCCGTAGCCATGGATCGCTTCGCGCTGGACAAGCTCAAGAATGTCATGGACGACGCGTACGTTTTGTAACCTTGATCTCCTATTTAACTGTTATGATACTAACATGAAATGATCTTGTGCTCATTAACTGCAGGAAGAGCGCCGTCAAGGCCAAGATGGGCACAGATGTAGAGCGCAAGATGGAGGAGGCCCTATCCAACAAGAACTGGGGCGCGTCTAGTACACTGCTCAATGAGATCGCACAGCTCACCTACGACTAGTACGGCGCTGTCTGATCTGATACGTGTCAATGTGCTCTTCAACTGACAGCTCATTGCTCTTCAACTGTAGTGAGGCCTATGGAGTCATCATGCGCAAGATCTGGGAAGCGCTAGACGCCGAGGGCCGCCAGTGGCGCGCCGTGTACAAGGCATTAAGCCTGTTGGAGCACCTGATCAAGAACGGTACTGAGCGTGTGATCGAGAACGCACGCGACCACATGTTCAAGCTGCGCCACCTCTCGGGCTTCTCTTACCACGATGGATCTGTCGACCGTGGCAACGGAGGTGCGTTAAGAGCACAAAACACAATTGAAGAGCATTTTTGCTGACATTTGAAGTTGTTACAATGATTCAGTGCGTGACAAGGCCAAGCAGCTCGTGGATATGCTGAACGACAATGATATGATCCGTACGGAGCGTGAGAAGGCTGGACGTCTGCGTAACAAGTATGTGGGTATTGGCAGCGGCGTTGGCGGTGGAATGGGAGGAGGTTACAGTGGCAGCAGTAGCTACAGCGGAGGAGGTGGCGGCTACAGTGGCGGTGGTGGTGGTTACAGTGGCGGTGGTGGTGGTTACAGTGGCGGTGGTGGTTACAGTGGCGGTGGTGGTTACAGTGGCGGCGGTGGTGGCAGCTACAGTGGCGGTGGTAGTACGAGTTACAGTGGGGGAGGAGGCGGCTACAGTGGCGGTAGCAGAGGTTACGGCGATAACGACTCGAAAGGCTACCAGGAGAAAGACAAGAGCTACTCCAGTCGCTACGCTGATGATGACCGTGGTATGTGAGGCTTTGAAAGTGTATTATATGAGTGTGGTGCTGATACAGCGTTGTCAAATGGATAGATGACGGAAGCGGTGAGTCGGAGTCCGAAGAGGAAGTCCGATCCAAGCGACGAACGGCGTCGTCGAAGAGAAAGGCAGCTGCGAAGAAGAAAGAGGTATGTGTGCTTACGTGTAATCTCGTAACTGTTAGAGATGTTCACCTGTTTTGGCTTTACAGGAACCTGAGCCCAAGCCTGCAACAAAAGCACCTTCCGCAGCGCCGTCTCTTCTGGACAGCGACTTCTTCAGTGCCGCTCCCGCTGCAGGTACAACTTTGTCATCTTTATTCAATTGGCTTTTATCGACACTTAACGCTTCATGTTCGCAGCACCCGCTGGAAACACATTCGACCCGTTTGCTCCTGCTCCTGCTGCTCCTGCCGCTGCGCCTCAAACGGCGTCATTTGCTGCGTTTGGAAACGCTGCTCCCGCTCCTCAGCAGTCTTTCGACGCGTTCGGCGCACAGCCGCAGCAGCAACAAGCCTCGTTCAATGCTTTCGGAAACACCAGTGCCCCTGCTCAAGGGAACGCTCAACAGTTCGCTGCTTTCCCTGCACCAGCTCAGCAGGGCTTCAACGCGTTTGGCCAGCAAGGCAACACCGCAGCCCCACCTGCTCCTGCGTTCAACCAGCAGCAGTTTGGACAGTTCGGTGGGATGCAGGGCGGTATGCAGGGCAGTATGCAAGGAATGCAGGGTGGAATGCAGGGAGGTATGCAACAGCCTATGCAGGGTGGCATGAACATGCAGCAGAGCCGCACAGCTTCGAACCCAGGGATGAGTCAGACGCGAACGAACTCTGGTCCGCAGCCGGAGCAGAAGAAGAGCAACGACGCATGGGGAGCTGGCTCTTCGCTCTTCGACCTCAACAACCTGGGAAGTTCTACCGGTAGCAATGCCAGCAACGCAGGTCGTCCTGGTCAGCAGCAGCAGTCCAACGCAAGTTCCAACAGCTTCAGTGGTCTGGATACTCTCGCTGGTATGCCCAGTAAGCCTGCAATGGGAGCTGGAGGTATGAACCCCATGGGCGGTGGAATGAACTACGGCGGTATGAACCAGGGTGGAATGCAGCAGCCTTACGGTCAAATGCAAATGGGTATGGGCGGTATGCAGCCTCGACCGATGGGAGGTATGGGCATGCAGCCAGGAATGGGTATGCAACAACCAGGAATGGGTATGCAACAGCCAGGAATGGGTATGATGAACCAGGGAGGCTTCGGTGGCATGGGGCAGCAGCAACAACAGCAGCAGCAACAGCAGAGACAGCAGCAGGCGTTCAGTCAGTTCGGCAACTTTAGCTGAAGTGGTATCAACCCAGCCACTCTTGGTTGTTAATTAGCGCTACGGTCTCAAGACGAGGAAGACAGGTGCTCAATATGCTGATAATGAAACGGGAGTGGCAAGTTGATGCCTACCGTCCGAAACAATTAGACAAAGGGGTTGTCGGATAAGTCCCAGCTTGTGTTTGTTCTAGTACGTTTGCAAAAGAACAGCATTGGTGACAGTTCTAGCTCAGGCCTGCAGCAATAACACAGCAGACTCACAATGATCATTGGCGCTTTGTGTAGAATCCAAAACGCCTCAATTGACATCACTTCCCCTCTGCTGTGACGCTGATGTTTCAACGCAGAGAGGTTGTTAGATGATGATGGAGGAGACATGTATGCACTTGCCACTACTCAACACTTAACTTCTCGTGCCAAAAGATGCAATGCTGCATCTTGCCACACTCACTGCGGGCCGCGATCTACCGCTTCGTTAGCGTTGGAATAGTCCCGCTTCACCTCCAAAACAGCAGCCAGGGAGGCAGCTACAGTTCCAATACTCACTGTTCTGGTCAATTTTGTATGGAGTTCCTCTGCTCCTTCAGGAACAGGCCGATAGTTGGCCATGTTTGTTCCCAAACAGTGAGTTCTGCGGGGATTGCGGCTGGGTTGTGAGCCCAGATGCGTCCTCCATGTCTTGGTCCTGCTGCAGCCTCTGTCTAGCTGCGAACTTTTGAAAGAGAGCTCCACCGGCGCTACTGCTGCGGGACAATTTGCCCGCCGAAGACGCCAAGATGTTAATCTGACTGGACGTTTTCTTCAAACTCACTCTGGGTTGGTCCTCTGAATCGGCTGCATCGTCCACATGGACGGATTTACGCTTTCTCAGCCCTTCCGGATACTTGTTGAGGACACTGAAGGGCGACAGGACGCGTAAATGACCAGGTATGGACAATCTGGCTTGAGGACTCCGCTTATGTCCTCGTAAACGAGGTGGAGAATGGACAGCGTGGTTGTCCTCCTCGACGTCCTCCATGGCCGTGATTTCCACTTCGTCCACACTCATCACGAGTCCTTCAACGTCCTCCTCAGTTCCACTGGCCGTTCTATGGCTCCTTGTCCTTTGCTTGAGCTTAAGTTGTTTACGCAGCACGTCGCGAGGCTGCGGGGACGACGGCGGTGTGTTGGTGCGCTCAGGAGGCAGCAATGGGAACACTTTGAAGTGCTCATGGGCACCCCCGCTGCTGCTTCTGCGACGTCTCTCCTTCTCTTCTTCCTCTATGGCGTCCGGTGTGCTGTGGTGGCGTCCCACGGCGATGCGGGTGAGTTTCTCACGTAGTAAAACCATGTCTTCATGGTCGCTTACGAGCGAGTTGCGGCGCAGCTTGGAGCTGATGTTGACGGCGGCGTCAGGCGTTAGCGAGCGGCTCTTACGCAGTATTGGGCTGGATGGAGATGGCATCATTACTATATTGGGGAGGTTTGTGCACACGCGCGCGCTCTTGGTCGAATAGGCCGCAAGAGCCGTTCGGCGCAGAATTCTTCCGCCGAATCTGCTGCTTCAAGTTGCTCTATGGTGTAAGGAACACAAAGTGCAACTTACTATCTGATTATCGTCTGATTATGTGCCTTATACTGTATATACAACATGTATACATGTAGGACTATAAAAGGCTCACTCAATATCGATCACAATTTCTGTGTCATGGATTTTTGAATAAAAAGTACTTGTATAGAAAAAGTGCGCATTGGTTTCGGACCACTTTGATTCTTTTTTTTTTTTTTTTTTTATTATGGTGGGTCACAAGCTATGAGCAGTCAAGGCAACAACTTTTTTTTTCAGAAAAAAAACTTTACTTAAGTATGACGTTCAGAAACATTTTGAAAGGGAAACTTTCGTTCAAGCGCTGCCGAAGAGTGTCATCGAGGACATCAGGGCAGACGCTCGACAAATGTTGTCAACACGCAAGGGCCCCAAGCGGTCAACAACTTCAATGTTGCTCGAGTGTACTAAGCATTTGCTTTTCTAATGCTACGGCGTGTTGAATGTATCAACGTATCGAGCTCGAACACTAGTTGGGACTGCTGGGGGATGAGGCTTTGAGGGGTTTCGTACACTTGGCGACAGGTTTAAGTGCTTGGACAAATCCTGTCGTGTGATCGGATACGTTGGTGCAGCAGAACTCTGTGGCTCGTAAACACTACCGAGCTGTCCAGCCTTCGCTTGTCGAAGAGCTTCCTCGATTTCAGGCGGCGGAGTCAATGGCTTGTGTCGCGTCTCGCTCAGCATCAAACTGGATTTTTCGTGCATAGTTAAATCGTCGCCATCGTCGCCATCAGCTTCATGCTCGGTAAACGTTGTAGATGTGTTGGTATCACTTGGTTCCGCACTCTTCTGCTGCTTTTCAGACTTAGCAATCGGGCCGTCGTGGTGAGCGCCTCGGAAACCAAGAAACCATTGCTGCAGTTCAAGCAGTCAAATGTAAAATATCCGGACATTATTTTTTTTAACATAATAGTCACGAAAACCTACCGTCCATGAAGCCTTTCTTGATGGTTTTGCACTGACTTCTTCTTTGGGCGACTGTGTATGGTGCTCGTTGGCATCTTCAGTGCTCGTGGATTTGTCTTCAATCACCTGCTGTGAAAAAATAAGTTTCTCATAATTACTTTTTAGAGGTTATTTAGTGCACCGGTACCTGTAGTCTTTGCCGTTCAGCATCCTCTAGAATCACGAGAGTTCTGCGCATGGGATGATCTTCCGGCATGTCGTCGAACTTGTGTCTCATTGGAGATCGAGTCTTCATATTTCCAAGGGCAGTGAGACCAAATCGGTTCGTCGCCATTGGATCAACTCCATAGTCGAGTAGTATCTTAACACACGAGATGCTGCCATCCCACGCAGCCAGATGAAGTGCAGAGTCGCCGTTCTCGTTTGCTGCCTGGAGACTGACAGCACTTTGCAAAAGGAACTTGACACACTCGAAGTTGCCTTGGAAGCACGCAGCAAGTAGTGGCGTATTCCCCGCCTCATCTCGAGCTTCTAAGTCCGCAGTGAACTCACTCAATAGCATGACCGAGTCAAGATCACCCAGCTCACATCTGCGTACAGGAACAGGATGAGCAGATGCACAATACACGGACACAAGTACGGGAATCCTTACGCCAAGTGGAGAGGCGTGCCCTTCTCAGCAACGTCTCGTTGGTTCGGAGATACCCCTCGAAGCAGAACTTCTTGAAGTTTTCGCAAATCATTCTTCCGGACAGCATCAAAAACGAGCGAACTCGACGGATATTGGATTGCCGGTTGTTCAGGACCGCGTGGTTCACTTGTTTGCCCTACGTTCTCAAAGAAGCGATTCCAGACAGCACCAACTCTTGCCGGAGAAATAGGTGGCGTTACAGTGTCCGTGGGTTCTCGAGATTCATCACCGTCGACTAGTGGTGGAGGTGTGTCGATCAGTTCTGGAGTATTATCATACGGATACTGTTCAAACGAGTAGCGAGAGTCCTGTTGTTGTTGATAATGATAGTCACTCGACGATCGTTCTCTTGGTTGATTGCCGGACGCTACGCTGGCAGACCCCTCAGTTTCTAGAAGTTGATAGTTTTCTCCGATAGATTCGTGTACACTGGATAATTGTGTCAGACCCTCCGAAATCTCATAAAATCCCTGGCTATCGCGACGACCCAGTCGTGGATCGTACTGTTGCTGTCGTTCACTCCAACTTGCTTGGAGCTGCCTGCACGACTCGATAACGTTGGCGTTTTCTTGTAAGCTGTGATGTAGTTTTTCTTGCATACTTTCTTCGTACCGTGCGTGCTCTAAGCGCTCTCTTCCCAGTTTTTCTTGTGCATTGCGAGCAATAGATTCCAAAAGCTCGCATCGCGATGAAAGAGCACGATGGGACACGCGACTCGCTTCCAGCTCCAATTCACGCACCGCCAATTGATTCTGAGTATCCGCATAACGAGTTTTCTCCTAAAGCACAAATATTACGGCTTTTAACGTTAAAATAACGTTGGTTTGCTCATGAATTTCAAACGTTCGAACCTTGTTCAGGTCTTCAGCACTCACTGTCAAATTTGATGACATTTCCTCTAGTTGTGCCCGGTAATGCGCTTCTCGTCCATTGGATGCCTAACCAAGCAATAAGTGCCATAAGTATATAGTGTTTTATTGCAGTCCATCCAGCTTTTTCCTCTTACCTGTAAACTTGCATTGAGTGCTCCAATTTGTCCTCGCACTTCTTCAACGAGTTGGAAAACCGTTTGTGATTCAGATGCCGAGTGGTTAGGGAGAATCTGGAAGAGATATGACTGGAGGACAGTTAATGCATCGCGCTCTGTCCCACTTGGTCTTCGCTCCGTTGCATATGTAGAGCTAGAGCTGTATTGAGACGTTGCGCTTGACTTCGCTGGACTCGCGTTGCTTTCGACGCTTTGCAGCAGTTGGACGCACTCAACGTGGTTCTCTAAGATGCTTAGTATCAGCGGCGTCCGACCTTGAGAGTCTTCGTCCTTTACACTTGCACCGTAGGCCAGCAAGCTCCGAACAATTCCAAAGTAACCGAGCTTTGCTGCAATATGTAGAGCGGTCTCGCCTTCATTGTTCTTCTGGCTAAGCAAAGTGTAATCACAGCCACGTAGAACAAACATAACCAGCCCTTCATTCCCAGAGTAAACAGCTACATGAAGCGCTGTGTTTCCACTGCTGTCGCACGCAGAGAGTGATGCATTGGACTCTACCAGCAGCTTGGCGATTCCTTCACTCTCGGCTCGACAAGCCAAAATGAGCGGAGTAGCATCATCGCGAATAGCCCGAGAGTCCAACTTGGCTCCGTAATAAACCAACAGTGCTGCTGCTTGCTCGTTTCCCACGTTACAAGCGACGTGCAGTGGTGTGAGGCCGTCAGAATTCACAGCTTGGAGATCCATACCGGAGTGCAGCATGATACTAAGCTGTCTCGAATCTATCTCTTCATCTGATACCTCAGCAAACAGCTCCTCGCTTGTGTAAGTCCGAGCACCAGAGGCAGTTGGAATAGTCCACTGGGATTCTTGTGTGTGCTGGTTGTAGTAGTAAGTGAGTCCGTCTTCAGTCTCGCACGGAATCCAGTCACTGTCGCTCTCCTGGGTCGGTCTCATCCTGCATGGAATAGTGGTGTCTGCTGGTTTTGCCTCTGTATGTTCTGCCTCCCGTTCGGTATCTCTTGAACCAGGTGGAGACTCTACTACATGATTCGACGCCTGTCGTGGAGCTTCTTGGGCATGTACCATCTTTCGACGAGTCACAGTCATATAGCGGATTGTGGCGCTGTGCTCCTCCGCAGTACCCAGACTCTCGTCGTTTGATCTAGGCGATAATGACATAACTTCAGCGTCCTCGCCTTTGCGACTCGCTCGATCCAGTTCATAGTAATCGCTCTCCGTACCAGATAAGTATTCTAACAGTGCAATATCTTCTTCCGTCTCTTCTCCTTCGTCCCTCCCTGCTACATGCTCTGCTGGTACAAATCCAGGGCTCCTGCGACCTGGAGGTTTGGTCTCCGCTTGCATAGCAGGTAGAACGGTCACTGGGATCACAGGCTCCTCCAGCTGGTCCGAGTGCTCACTACGTGGGCTGCTGCGACCACGTCCTGCGTCCTGTTGTTCCTCTACATTGTCTTGAGAAGAGCTTTCCTCTACAACTCGCTCCATCTCGACTGTGGTCCGCGTGTCAACGCGGAGGTCACTAATAGTCGACACTTTGCTCTCTCCTCGACTGGCAGTTCGTGCTCGTCTTCCGACTCGTCTCGAGCTCGTCCACTCGCTGCCATCTTCCCTCACTTCTTGGTGAGACGCACCACTCGCTTCTTCCGGCATGGCCAACGTGCTGGTTATCAGGACAAGTACGATATAAAACTGAGACCTTCAACATCGAAATCTATGCGCCTCTTCAAGATCGAATGAATACCTATCATGCAGCGTATCTGATATCATGTTGTTCGATGGGTATACAGATGGCTACAACTTCCGCTCAGAATAGATGTGGAGCTATAGATGTAGAGCTGTTTCTCATGAGCCCCATTGTACCTCTTTGAGCATTGGCGATGGAGCCTCGTGGCACTGCGTTGACGAGCGCTGGCGCCTCTATGATCATGAATCGGTCGAAGATGCCGCAAACACTGACGCTGGATCACGTATCCCCTGCGACGCGGTTGCTGGAGAAGCGTCGGCAGATGTTCGAAGTACAGGAAGCACTAGACGCTCAGAAGGAAGAATTTGCTCGTCGTGAAGACGCTTTCCATCGCCGAGAAGAGGCACTGCGTAAAAAAGACTTGGAGCTGCAAGAGTCGCTTATCAAGTTTAACAAGTTCCTGCAGGAGAATGAGTCCAAGCGCAATCGCGCAGTCAAGCGAGCCAGCGACGAAGTCAAGCAGCGGATGAGCAAGGAGCAGGAAGTAGCTAGATTACAGGCCCAGCTTACCGCACTACAGCGAGAGAGCGACGCTTTAGGTGCACAGGTTCGCCACCATCTAAAGTATACTCGCTATCTAGAGCTTGTCCAGGAGGCTGTACCTGAAGACTACCCCGAAGTGAGCGATCTGGTGAACCGCTACCACACTTTACGTGAAACTAACCGCGACTTGAGTCGGAACCAAATCACTCACGAAGAGGAGAGTGAGTCCAAGCGACTGGAGTTTGCTGCCTTCCAGAAAGAACGCGCCAACGAGATCTTAACATTCAACAACCGCATCGCAGCGTTGCAACGTGCTCTTGAGCGGGAGGAGTTGCTCGGTGTGCGTCTACAGCACGAGACAGATGCAACACTCCGAGCCACGACACAGAAAACGTTAGCGTTGGGTCAGATCATCATGGCTATTGGCAATCTATTGCAAAGATGTACTAGTGGGATCCACGGACAGATTCTTAAACATGTCGAAGGCAGCTACAGAAGCCAAGGAAGTACTAGCCAGTCCGGTAATGACAGTCACGATGGCTCTGCTGGAGCTTCTGGAATTTCTTCATCAGCTCCAATGAACTCTTCAGGAAAAACCGCAAGTGGAATATCGGAGGCCGACGTGATCCATCATGGTCAACGCGCTATGATCGATCTGGACGTCGTGGCTGCCTACATGACAGACTTTACTGCTATAGTTCAAGGCCGGATCGATGCACAACGAGCTCAGAAGAAGGCAGCCGCAGCCGCCGCATCCCAAGCAACTGGAACTGTGACGTTCACAGCAGTGAACGACGGCCACACAGGAGCAGTGCCATCAGTTGCTGGAGGTTCAACCGCCACAATTCGATGAGTTACTCACCAACTATACTCACGATTTCAATTTTTACACTAGCTTCACTTTCGCTGTTTCTTACTTTTGTCAGTCTTGCTGCCAGCGCGTTGGTTGACAGCAGAGCGTAAGCGTTTACTTTTGATCTTAGCATAGTGCACTTGGTCATCATAACTCGTAAAGAAGCGATCCAATCGCGTCTGGATGTGTCGACCACCAGAAGCAGCAGTAGCTCGTGCCTTCTCCTCAAGAGGCTTTAACACTCCATCACTTTTCTGTTGATCCCATCCAAACGCATTAGCGCAGTAGTTGCGCAGTGCTGCCACATCCGGAGCACTCCATGAGAAGCGAGCTTCAGAACGATCCACTTGTGGAGTCATGTACGCTTGAACCACCTGCTTGCTCGGAAACTCGTCCCCAAGTTCCCATTTCCGTCGCGCAGTGGCATGAGACCGTTGGAATCGTTCACGAGCTGTTTCGTCTTCACCATCGCTGTCTTCCGACTCTTCTTTCTCCTTACTCACTTTCTTCTTCTTAGAACCACTAGAAGCTACACGATGAGCTTCTTCAGCAACGTCAAACTCACCAACCCACTCCTTAAATTCACGAAGACCTTCGACCCCCGGATAAGCAGCCGCGATCTCAGTTGCGTTGACAATGCCGATACCTCGTACACCATCCGTATAATCGCTACCAAGGAGGAGCGCCAATGCGATAATTTGTTCTCGTGAGAACCCCAACTCTCGCTCAATGTCACGAGCGGAAAACGCTTCGACAAATTTCTGGTGGTGGAAAATGTTCTTGTAGACTCGCTGGCCACCGAATGGGAAAATATCGCTATCATCGGTGATGACGCCGTCCACGAGACCAAGTTGTTCGAGCGCAGCGCATTGAGCTTCGGCTTCCATGGGACTCACGAGAAATGGTACACCAAATAAACGCAAAAGCGACATGACTTCAGCCACCATATCGTCTGTAATGCCCTCCGTGTCACGCAGTTGTCGACTGCGGAGCTTCTTTAGCTCGAGTTGCTCCTTTTGCAACACTGCTGCGTCCATCTCTGGGTGTGCGGTGTCGATATCAGCGCTGCCTTGAGGAGACTCACTTGGTTGTGAATACTGGAGATAGCGAACACGGGTGTTTCCAGCTTTCTCTTCTTCTTGTTCACTAGCGATTGAAGCTGCTAAGGCGGCTTGTAAGCTCTCGTGGCTGTCTGCTGCTTCGGTATATGCGGTAGCATCGTCTTCCTCATCTTCAATTACAACCACTTCAGCGCTCTTTGTATCCGACTTTGACTCATCGTCTTCGTCTGACAGCTCGAGTGGAGCTTCAGCTGTACCCTTTGTAGGGGTAGACCGAGTTCCCAGTTTGTCTAGCGTTCCACCTGGACTTGCAGCTCTGCCACCATGCTGCAGAGAGTGAGCTTGCAGTGCTCGGCGGACAGCACCTGCAGCCCATTGAGTTAAATTGGAGGCCGTCGCCATAGCAGACTGCAACGCTTCATCTTTCAGTAAATCGAGATCTTCGTGCGCTTTCGCGTCTTCCATCTCGTTCTTCAGCGTCAGAAACAACTCATCTGTTCCTTCCTCCACATCATCAGCTTTATGCTGATCCTGAGCGTTAGAGGTGACAAATAGAGAGTCTTCCATTACAGTTTGTTTCGTTTCATGAGTACCATTGGTACCGGGGAGGGCAGAATCAACAGATGCACTTGGTACGTCTTCCCATTCCATCTCCTCATCACTTTCAGGCTTCTCAACATCCTTGGACGTTGGCGTGTGTATAGCCGTAGAGGTTTCAGTCATTGCCACAACCTTGCAAGCCTGACTTGCCATCTCTTGCTCTACAGTCTCCATGTGTAAAGAAATAGTCGAAGGCTTCTCGGTTGAAGCTGTCACCTCTTCCCACTGGACATCGTCGTCCTCATCTTCAATTGTGGCAGCAGTAGGTTCGCCCGCAGATGCTTGAAGCATTTTCTGAAAACGTTCCATCCCTTCTGGATCAATATCCTCTAGCTTTAACGAAACACTAACGTCGTGCACTGGCAGCGGCTTGTCCTCAACGGTGGAAGGTGGCTCGGCGGACGAAGTTGGTTCTTCTATCTTAAGTCGAGCTCGTCTGATCTTCTCGATCGCAAGCATAGGCTCCTGTTCCACACGAACCTGATGCCGTGCGACCCATGCAGCTGTGACCTCCTTTGCCTTGGGATCAGGAATAAACCCTGCCTTTCCGGAGTTAAACTCCGACAGAGGTCGCTTCTCCATTGGCTTAAAGGCATCACTTTGTTCCTCTTGTACCTGGAGTGCCTCATTGGCAGAGGCTCGTTCAACCTCCGCGACCACATCGTCACTTTCTTCGTCCTTGTCCTCTTTTCGCTTAGCATCGTTCTCATAAATGTAAAATCGATTACTATTCGAGTCAATGCGATGTCCTTGGCCAACGCCGCCCTGGTTTTCCATCTCCTCTTCGCGTTTCTGTCTTTTCGCTGCTTCAATCCGTCGATTCAATGCACTTGTCTGTAGAAATGCTGAAATCTGCGTATGCGAGTATTTCTCTGGATTCCCAGCTAGCGGGATAAATTGATCCCTCACCTCCTGACGCCGGTCACGTAAAATCCTCTGGATCATATCTTTCTGCAAGTGAGGAGGCAGTGAAAACACCGCGTGTAGATCGATTTTCGACAATCTGGACGTGTCCAGATCAATATCGTCCAATGTCAGCTCCTCCTCGTCTTTCTGTTCTGCTGCTGCCCCCCAGACCGTCTGAACTCCATTTTCCTCACTTCTCTCTTCATGCTCTTCGATAGTTTCTTGTTCTACCTCTTCAATCTCAGCTTCTACCTCTGTCTTGGCCTCCTCCTCCTTCTTGCTTGAAGCTTCTGGTAGTGTAAATCCAGGTGCAACAGCAGGTGCTGATGCTCCTCCGTTCTTCTTCATCTCCTGTCTAGCCTGCTTCAGTCTGTTAAGTAGAATGCGTTGCGCTGTATGGCGTAGATTGGCGCTCTGTTGCTCCTGTCTCTTCCTACGTCTGGCGGTTGTTCTCTTCTTGATCTCCGGTGTTTGGCCGTCGAACACGAAGACCGGACGCACCCCATAGTAGAGCAACTTGGCCACACGGTGCAGAGTACCCATGAGATGCGCATTGCGGATCATGTTACCTTCGTCGTCACGCATGGCCTTGACGAACTGAGTGAGCCAGATACTGGCATCCACAGCCAGTACCTGACCGGCCAAAGATTCTATCTCGATCTGCCGCCCCACGGGCGCCAGCAACACCCACAGATTCTGCACACCCATGACAACTAGAGAAAGTTGATCTGCTTAAGAAAAAGAAGTGGGTACAAACTGCAAATGTTATTGGTATTGTGTGGTACACACTAAACTAAGCAATTGAGTTTGTGCCTGTACTACGGGTCTAGGCTAGACCCCATGTGCAAGGAACAGCAACTCATTAATTTGTTGCCTGATAAATCAATACGATTCAAAAGCGGTCGTTGTCAGCGACTCGTTGATGATCAACTTGGCCGTGGTCGAAAAGCAGCTGATGACTCACATGCAACTTTCGTGATCTCTAATAGAGATCACGATAGTTGCATTGAAATTCTCTATTGCTACTTGTCTGCTCCATTATACTACCACAGGCCGTGATTCACGCAGCTGTGTGCAATGCTGTAGGTGACACAGTGAGATTCTCCTGACCTGGTCCAGCACTTGCTGTTAAATTCGCTTGCCAGAGTACCATTCCTCAATTCGCC
>NW_008634126.1:4514503-4515822 GCF_000247585.1 Phytophthora nicotianae INRA-310 | reverse complement strand
GCGATCTTGTCGAGTGGCAACCCGTCGGAGAACAGTATCGAGATCGGCAAGCGCATCAGCAATTGGGACGTTGTGAACGTTCAGGAAGATTTCAACTACCACGCTTATGTCTACTCGGAGAACTCGCACCTCTATCGAACCGCAACGAGCGGAGGTATTCCATTCGGTGATGGGCTCAACACTTTGTCGAACTTCTCGTTCAGCAACATCACCGATTTGACGCGCACCAAGTGGAGTGTCTGCAGTACGTTTGATGGTGCCGATTGCCTCACCCCCAAGGGCTTTACGTTCCTCGAGATTCAGCTAGCCGATGGAGTCACAGTTGACCTCTACAACCTGCACGCTGATGCGGGTGTCACGGCTGCTGACGAAGTGGCTCGGGCGGCAAACCTCGCCCAGCTCAGTGAGTTTATCACTACTAACTCAGCTGACAATGCTGTCATCGTCATGGGGGACACCAACACTCGCTACACTCGTGCGGACGATACCATTCGGGAGTTTGTGGAAGGCCTTGGTCTCACGGACGGCTGGGTAGAATACGTTCGCAACGGGGTATACCCGACCAAAGGAGCGGATGCTATCGTGTGTGACGCAAACAAAATGACCAACAATTGTGAGGTGGTCGACAAGATCATGTTCCGTGGCAATAACTACATCACTCTAACACTTGACAAGTGGAATAACGAGAACGCTGCCTTCCTGGATAGCAATGGAGCTATGCTGTCGGACCATCCGCCGATATCATCCACTTTTTCTTGGACATTAAACGACGAGATTCGTCTGAGCAACGCTGTTGGAGGACCGCATGGAGACCAATTCACGGACGTTGCATCAGCAGCCGGAGGCCAAACCGTGAAATCCATCACGTTGCGATCGGGATCGCGTGTAGATGCAGTAAGCATCTCGATCTCAGCACCAAGCGCAACGACGTTCTCACATGGCGGCACTGGTGGCACCGCAAAAACACTGACTCTGTCTTCTGGCGAGTATATTACATCCATGCAAGCTCACTGGAGCAAATACAACGGCCGTACGCGTATTTTCTATCTCAAGTTCACAACGAATCTGGGCAACACACTGTCGGGAGGGCTCCTCAAGAGGCTTTAACACTCCATCACTTTTCTGTTGATCCCATCCAAACGCATTAGCGCAGTAGTTGCGCAGTGCTGCCACATCCGGAGCACTCCATGAGAAGCGAGCTTCAGAACGATCCACTTGTGGAGTCATGTACGCTTGAACCACCTGCTTGCTCGGAAACTCGTCCCCAAGTTCCCATTTCCGTCGCGCAGTGGCATGAGACCGTTGGAATCGTTCACGAG
>NW_008634126.1:4506988-4511793 GCF_000247585.1 Phytophthora nicotianae INRA-310 | reverse complement strand
GGTGCACACCACAGGCCTATTCAGGGTACATTGTGACTAAACAATTCGGGGTACGTGTAATAGTACAGCCACTAAGCTTGCTGCAATTCGATGTGGGTGGACACACACACTGTGTCTGTGGCATTCAATCCACCACGCTAAGATACTTCCCAAATGATACCAACTAAAGCAATGTTAATAGCCCCGCTTCGGCAGTTTGACACGGTTTATTCTCCTATCGTAGCCGTCGGCCTGTACATACTTACGATATATACCCACAACGTATGCGGTGGCATACCTTATATAATTCATGCCATTGAGATAAAAAGTCTCTCTGGTGAAAATTTCAAAAAAATAGTCCTACCACTCAAAATTTTGGTTATGGTAGTATGACCTCCCAAGACAAGGTTCAACTGGTTAGATGATGTGCTATGCATAATGTACGTTGCTTAACCGTAAATCTGAAAAATGCAAAATGATAACCACTGGTCTACAAGAAATTGAGAGTGAGTGGTATATAGTTCCAAACGAAGCTGTTTGATAGGACTTTGAACACAGGCTTCAGCATCTTTAGTCCAAACATATGGTTTTGAGGTGGACGCAACTTTTTCTGTTGTCCGGGCATGCACTTTTTCGATTCACTAGTTTAGCTACAAATAAAGTTGTCTTGAGAGTGTTCAATCCCCCAAGAACGGTTCATATTTAACCGTCGATTCAATATAAGTTGGCGGAGAATATTGACCCAAACATGGACGGATGCTATTCGGGTAGCCATACGGACGCAAATCACGAAAATAGGAGCTTAGGGTTTAGGAATGGCTTTAATTTTTTGCCGGTACTTTTTTATTATTATTAACCTTAATACCAAAATATTAGAGAATTAAAATACACCAGGCATGGAGAACGCAACCAAGCCATTACTCTTCCTGTCCAAGCGAGAAGAATAGGGAGAAATGATCAAATCAGAGTAAATATATATTTTAGCCGAATCTGTGTGCGATGACTGATCATGTATTTCAACAAAATCTGATACACTGATCGAATCATTTTGGAAAAGTTGTTACAAGTTTAGTATACATGATGCATATCCCGCTAAAATACGAACCGATCTAGCAACTTTGTATATCCCTCGTTTGTGATCAGCCTCCCACAACGATATTCCACTTCTGTGACGTCCTCTCAATGCTCATGATCCACCTTGTCCGTTGTCGTCGTGCATTCTAGCGGTGGTTTTGCCTCTTTGTTCCTTCTTAAGATCGTAATCCTGCGGTACCTTGCATCGACAGCATTCCATGATCCTTTGTTATGGCCATTGTTGCAGCCAGCACCTACTACAATGCCAAGCCTCGTTTGCTAGGCTGCGCTTCTCTGTGATATCTTTTTAATTTCCATTGTTCTCCACGCTCAACCTTTCGTCAATCGTCATAGTTACTTCGTTACGATGTCAGTTAGGACGTAAACGTACTTAACATTGGTCTCGCTGTGACTCGTCGGGTGTCTCGTTGGTGGCGAGGACCGGTGTCTGTAGGGGCTATGACACTGCCGTGGCTATAAACTCTATCCGAACAAGCCTACAGGAGGGAATTCGCTATTTTCGTGTGGTGTCGACATGACATTTCGGTATTGATCTATACGGGCGCGTCCAGCGCTTCGAGCAAAGAGATACGACGCGCACCTCTGTCGCCCCCGCGGGCCTTGAGCCGTGGCCATACTTATCATCTGTAGTGCACACTGGTTCAGGTATTTAGTTTTAATCCTAGGGCACTGCCTAAAATTCAGAAGGTAACGACTGTTTACAGCACACCGATCAAGCCACTAAAACACTGGTTCGACATTTCAAACACGCATTTACACCGCTTTGGTCATTTTCCCGAGAAGAAGGGGTCTGTTTTACAAATAGAAGTACCAAGTAACTCAGTCAATAAAACACTATCAAACAAATCACAATTCTAATTAAACACGAAATTAAACTGTAAATAAAAACAGCACAGCCTGATGCTCACCGCAAGTCGACTGAGTAAGATAGTGCGGGCTGGCCACTGATTTCAAGTGTTATTACCATAATCCAACAAATTGGCACGCAAACAACTTGACAATGTGCAACTTATCAAAAAATGGATTGCCACTTCCGTAAAAATAACATGTTTATGCCTAACTCCGCGTAACTTTTGAACCACAAGCAAAACGCGTCGGAAGTAGTTATGTTGATGTTGGTTATCACTGCCAAACGAGGTGTAGGAACCGATTGCGGCCACTCTATCCTCGGATACCGATTCGTTTCCTCAGACACAACGCTTTTCAACCGTTCTGCACAAGCGCTTTTACCGTAACAACATCTGTAGGTTAGAGATTGAACGCTATGCATATTATCTGCAACAATGTATCGGTCCCTCCTCATGTAAATTCGCAAAGCTCATCTGTATTCCTGGCTTGCGCTACAAAGAGTGATCTGCTGCGCTCGTAAACGTCAATCGAAGGAGTTTGAGTGAGTGTGGCATAGTTTCTGTAACAGTGTTGAGAGCGAGCTTCTCTCTCGATACATTTGCTGTTTGTTGGAATTGGTACTCACTTCCCAAGTTGTCTTCTTCAGAGCAGTCCGACCTGAGTGAGCCATGGCGTTGGCCGGTGCGAATACGTTTTCAGTCTTGTGCTACAATGTTGCAGGGCTGCCAGCTATCCTCTCCAGCGGCGACCCGGCCGATTACAGCGTTGAAATGGGCAAGCGCATCAGCGACTGGGACATCGTCAACGTTCAAGAAGACTTCAACTATCATGCCTACCTGTACAAGGAGAACACCCAAAAGTACCGTACACCCACGAGCGGTGGCGTACCCTTCGGTAGCGGTCTCAACACTCTATCGAATCTCCCCTTCAGCACTTTGGGTCTGGAACGCACGAAATGGAGCGAATGTAGCAATGACGAGAGCGCTGACTGCATGACACCCAAGGGGTTCACGATGCAAGCTGTTCAACTGGCGGACGGCGTCATTATTGATGTGTACAATCTCCATGCGGATGCTGGTGTATCCGATAACGACCAAGTAGCTCGAGCCTCCAACCTGAAGCAACTGGGCGACTATATCACCGAAAACTCTGCCGGTAACGCCGTCATCGTCATGGGCGACACCAACACGCGCTACACACGTAAACTCGACACGATCGCTGAGTTCGTGACCAGTCAAAACTTGACCGATGGCTGGATTGAATACGTCCGCAAGGGTAAGCTACCTAAGAAGGGTGCTGAAGCCATCAAGTGCGAGACGTCCAACATGACTAACAAGTGTGAGGTCGTGGACAAGATCATGTACCGCAGCGGCAAGTACGTCACATTGAAGCTGGACAAGTGGAACAACGAGAACAAGGCATTCCTCGACAAGAACGGAAAAGCATTGTCAGACCACCCGCCTATTTCCTCCACGTTTTCCTGGTCTGCGAACCCCGACTTTAACCTCGGCAAAGCCTTCGGTGGCCCACACGGCACCTACTTCACTGATCTAGGACTCGTCGAGCCTGGACAAACCGTAAGCTCCATTGCGATTCGTGGCGCTCGACGTGTCGATGCTGTGACCCTCGCGGTGTCAGATCCGACTGAAAGTACTCTTTCTCACGGTGGCACTGGTGGAACCTCGAATAAGTTGTCTCTGCAGGAGGGGGAGTACATCAATTCCATGGAGGTTCACTGGGACAAGAAGGATGGACACACGTGCATCTTTTACCTTAAACTGACAACGAGTAAGGGCAATTCCATCGAGCATGGAACGACTACGGCTAACAGTGCCGTCGCGAAAGCGCCGAAGGGTTTTCAGCTAAATGGCTTCTACGGTCGTGCAAGTGAAGACGGAATCGCAGGGCTTGGCGCCATCTTCACCAAATTGTCGGGTGACCAAACTCAGCAGACACAAACCCAGACCAGTCAAAAGTCGCAAGATGGAAGCGAGACGCAGCAGTAGACATGGTGGTGACAGGTTTTCCAATAATGCTAGTCATTTAAAAAAGAAACAGAGGTAGTGTTGATTGTATCAACCAGTATATTGCAGTATTGGCCAATACAACGTCAGTTTAGTATTTCAATATTCTAATTGTAAATGCTATTATGCTGTTATGTACGTTTTCATTAAAGTACGATTTACATTCCCTTAATTTAACCACGTTTGGCGAGTGTCTCACTTCTCTAATATGAGTTTTACTCAAAATTTCCAAAAGGGCCGATTCAATCGACCCTGGCAAATGGCCGTGCAATCGCCAAGCCAGTGGAAGTGCGTCCTGATTCGCTGGTACGTTCTTCCGACCCCTTGATGTCCTCCTTCCACACTCGTGTGATAATGGTGAAGTACATCTTACTGTAGGTATTCTGGCACCACCAGCTTCGCCAGACGATCGTGGTCACCGTCGTCCCTTCCCGCGCGTGGGCAGTAAGGGAGCATCCCACCGTCGTCCACGTCGTAGTCGCCCGCGATTTTGCCGCAAGCTCGCGCATCGCCAGCATCTAGGCTCTCCAAGTCGCCTGCCAGGTACGCCTTGAGGTTTACGATCCACTTTTCTTCGTTCTGTGCTCGCAAAACCCGATCCGTCCTGATGCGTTGAGCCACATCTAGTTGTAGCACCTCCGCCGAGTTCTTCGAGCGTGTTCGTGATCGAGTCGTCGAGGCCATCCGGACGACAGACCCTTCGTCCTTCGGGAGTAGGAGCTCCTGGAGCCGGTTGAGGACCACCAAATCGTCGCAGTTTGCTTCCGCGATAACCACTGCGCCTTCTTACTGATGTAGTGCGGTGTTAGCTAACCTGTCCGCGCTTTGGTTCCAGTCTCGCTTGACGTGTAGGAACTC
>NW_008634126.1:4506361-4506888 GCF_000247585.1 Phytophthora nicotianae INRA-310 | reverse complement strand
AGGCCCTGGTACTCCGCCTCATTCACCGTTAGGTCAGGCAAGTACTTCGATTCAGCTGCGACGACGATCCACTCAGGTAACTTCCAGACTATAGCGCTACACGCTCCACCGCCTCGTTTGACTCGTGCTGATCCATCGATACTCACGACTAACAGTTTATCACCCTGTTAGACCGTAGACAGCACTGCAGGGCTTGCGGAGAATGTCCATAAATGATGTACCGATCAGAGCCACATCATCCAGGGTGTCCCCCGACGTGTCTCGTTGACCGATGGTGGACTTAATAATCGGCCGGACTACGAGCTGGTAGCGACGTGCGTCCGCTTCAGCAGTCGTTCCCTGCTCCATGACCGGGTTGTCATCATTATTGCTAACTGGCCGAGACGGCTGCACTGGCAGCGAACTGTGCTGAGGGATCAATGACACGTAAAATCGCCTGATAGACCTCTCCGCAGCCATGCTGGCCATCGGTGTGGGAGGCGTCAATCGAGGAGATCGTCGGGTATCAGCTGGAGGTGTAGTTCGAG
>NW_008634126.1:4501184-4503341 GCF_000247585.1 Phytophthora nicotianae INRA-310 | reverse complement strand
TGGCGCATATGTGGCATGGGCCTTTCAGGGTCGCGGAGACGGTCGATCGGTACGCATTACGGCTGGAAACCGCCGGCACAGAGTACCGACTATTCCCGATTGTCCATGTGTCAAAGCTGAAGCTGGTGAAGAGCTACCCAGAGCGCCCGACATTCACGCTGACGAACCACGAAGTAGATCGCGTAGACTTCGACGAAGGCTTACTGCCCGACGACAGTTGGGAGCGCGAACTTGAAGAGGACGAGTACGAGTTGGAACGGATTGCAGATGTGCGCTCGAGCAAGAAGACTCGATATGGCCGTACACGACGCGAATACCTAGTCTTCTGGAAGGGCTACGCCGAGCCGTCAAGGGTCGATGAAACTGATCTCAACTGTGGAGCGCTGTTAAGAGACTTCGATCGGGGTCGGACAGATCCCAACCGGTTCGAGGCGGTGGATGACTAAGTGGTGGAACATCTGCGGTGGGTTGGCAACTGTGGAGAAGCGAGAGGAAGAAGGATCTGCAGGAAGGCTGCAGATTTCAAGGGGGAGGTGGTGGATATGGAGTGCCGTGGCCTGAATAGGCCAGAAAACCTAGGTAATACACCCTCGAAAGTTCCGGAAGAACAGAAGACGATGCGGATGGATTAAGTCGAGCTAGACCAGACCAGGTCTTCTTAACGGCCTACAAGTTGCTACCCAACACATAACGGCAGGTTGCGATCAGGAAGAGGAGGGCATGAACTTGCCACGCAAGCAAGCGATCCCAAGCGCCGGGTGGTCCTCTGGCACGTCACGATAGTGATTGCGCCAACGATCAGCCGTGTCCGCGATGGTCAAAGCCGCCAGTAGATCGGCAGAATCGGCTCCGTCCTCGACCCCGGGATACCAAGCACCAGCCTCACCAGGTCGGGGAAAATGCAGGAAGAAGGGACCAAGCAACAAGTCGAGGTCGCAGTAACCACGGATTAAACCGATCAGCACCTGTTGGAGGAACGACTTCCACCTGGCGCCGGCTCTGGACCGACGTTGCTTGCGATCGGTGTAGAATGCATCCAGGTACCGACTGGCCCGACGTTTGGCGATGCTCACCGGAAAGGCGTGAGTGGAGTCCCAATACGCCCGGAGATGCTCATCCTCGTAGGACGCGAAGATTCGCATCATGTGACGGAACCAACCTCGACCTCGGAACGCGAGAGGAGCGACTTGGCAGCAAGGATCTCCCACGGAGCAGACTCGATCAAGTTGCGCACGTTGCTCTCGTCCACTAGATCGTCTCGCCAGCCTCCAAGCGGAGGCGGAGAGGGATTAGCCATTGCATCGGCTTGGCGAAATGATGAAACAGCAGATCCGCGTCCATCTCCACGATACTTGTCTGGCGAATGTCCTGCGCAGACCTGGGGACGATATCATGGCCGTGGAAGTTGCAGTGAGCATGATAACCGGGGATCCACTCCGATCGAGGAACCGTGGTAGGCGGCAGATCCGCCAGTTCAGCGTCAGATAGGGGACCGGATGGTATTCTAAACTGGTCGCGGCCGTGACTCAACTCTGGAGAACCACTGTCGCTCTCCGCAGTGTCCGAATCGAACTGGATTTGGCAGAGGAACTCTCGCCACCGTCGGAGAGCGACTCGGACGTTGCAGGAGGGAACGAAGCGTTTCCGCTGCCATCCTGGGTGTGCGATCGAGTAGATCGAGGAAGATGATCAGGAAGGCCAGCGAACGAAGGAGACGACACCGGCTCCTCTGCCTTCTGGCCGGCGGCTACGTCAGACAACACCTCAATCGAGGATCTGGACGTAGGGCCTTGACTCAAGGCGGCAGCAGGGAAGGGACCTGGAGTTGATCGAGCAGCCTTGGGGAGGCGAGCGGGCGGAGCAGAACAATCGGGCTCAAAGCTGCTCGTTTATGACCCAGGGTTGAAGGGAGTAGGGACGCAATGTTCGACAACCTCTCCTGCGCCTGGTCCCGTTCGGCCCGTAGATCAGTGACCTCCATGAAACGCTCGCCAAGCTGGCCGAACAATTCATCTCTTTGGACTACCAGACCGTCTCTCTCCTGCTGAAGCGCTGCGTGTGCAAGCTCGAGATCCTGACGCGACTTCTGAGACTTCTCGGCTTGGTTAATCCGCTTTTCCAGCCGGGTGATAGTGTCCCGAGTCGCTGAGACAAGAT
>NW_008634126.1:4497720-4498994 GCF_000247585.1 Phytophthora nicotianae INRA-310 | reverse complement strand
TCGAGGAAAGACTGTGACGCTTCTTGTATACGAATATGGAGTTGCAATTACAAAAGCGAGCGACCTTGAAGCATTCAAGACAACGTGCGTTCTTCGTTCCGAGACCGATCATGCTGGGACCACAGCTGAAGTCTGCTTTCAACAGATTGTGGATAGACTTCTCCAGCGCTGGGATTCAAGTTTTCAAGCTACTACGGTGGTGTGGAGGATGTGAGCAAACCGCCAAACAAGAAACGTTGACCGATCGACGTGGGAAGCAGCAATTATGCAAGATCCACCAACTATTATCGTCCCTCTACTTTGACCAACAGACACGCAACGAGAACAACAGTTATCCATCATTACACAGTCTGCTCGTGTTGCAATGGCTTGTGTGGATAGGTTTACGGCCGATATTCATCAAGTTCGCAGAGACTGGAAGGCATTAGGACTGCGCTTGGAGAGCTGTGAAAAAAAAATCTGGCAACCCAGAAAGCAGTCGTTGAAGCTTTTATAAGGAGCTCCCTTCTTTCAGAAGATGTTATTGATCCGCTTTTAAGGTTGGAGAACATCAACAACATCAATCACGAATAGGTAACAGCTTATCAGCCTGCTTTCACGATTAATTTTCTCTAATTGTAAATTCCAGCTCATCTTTAATTTTCTCTAATTGTGAATTCCAGCTCATCTTCTTGGTTATTGTCTTCGGCAGTGCCCTCCGCCGTAGTTCGGTTCTCCTTCGATAGTTGCTTGACCGGATCCTTGGACTCTCCACCCACAGTGCTCGAACACGTTCGTCATACTGTATCCCTCGAATAAGGAGAACGTTTCCACTATGAACTGCGCTAAATTGCGACCGGAACTCTCATTATAGTTTCGTTGAAAAGCCTTCTTCATGTAGCCGAATAGGTATTCAATAGGATTGAAAAATGGGCAATAGGCGGGGAGAAAAATTGGTACCACACCTATGCTGCACAAGAAGTGAACAATCTCAAAGTCCCGGTGTATTGCAGCTCCATCCAGGACCCAGACAGAGTTACAACCAGGGTACTGACGAACATTTCCGTGCTTTGAGTATGCAAATTCTCGACACGCCTTCGTAAACTCCACTCTATCGAAAGTACCCTCGGTGTCGTAGTAGTCGATTACTCCATTAACCCCAATGAAAGCTAAAATGGAGACGCGTGGCTTTCTGTGAAAATCACCACGAATTGCAAGGGTCTTGCCCCGAAGAGCATAACTACGCTTCCTTATCATTCCTCTATTATCAAAAGAGACTTCGTCTAAAAAAAACC
>NW_008634126.1:4496451-4497121 GCF_000247585.1 Phytophthora nicotianae INRA-310 | reverse complement strand
TGATATGCATCGCCCGTCCTTCCGTGTCAGGCCAAATTCGTGGATAATTCTCCACACGCTAGTCTTTGAGATCGAGATGTGGTTAGCTTGCTTAAACGCAGCCTGAGCTTCGTCAAGATAGGCCAGTGGACAAGTTTGATAGTAGTCTAAAAGCCATTGACGGTGGCTGGCTGTAAACTTCTTGTCAGCCAAAGTGTTAGCACGTTCAAACGTCCCCGTCCTTTCATACACTTGAATCTAGTTGATAATTGTCTTTTCTGTCTTGTTGTAGACGTGAGCGAGGTCTTTCTTGGAGTATCCCAGACTGTAGTACCCGTATAAGCAATGAAATACGGTGTTTGGGTGAGCATGTTGCCTAGTCACAGCCACTTCCATTGTTGTAATGCTGTAAATAACCAACCAACAAGGGACGGAAATGTCGACGAGTACGCCAACACCGTCAGCGTTACCAACAAGGAAACCCTCGAGAATCCAGGTCTCCAACGCCAACGAAAGATCCGGTGCCAACAAAAACCTGACACCACCGAGAACTCCAAGACCTGTGAGAGATCACTAACCACCTAGAGCTCCAGTGCGGGTTTGTCGTAAATGCCCCGGAATCTCCCGACACCGTTTGCGACCGCTTGTCACCGTTTGTGACCGCTCGCCACCGTTTTAGTTTCTATAAAAC
>NW_008634126.1:4495650-4496351 GCF_000247585.1 Phytophthora nicotianae INRA-310 | reverse complement strand
GACAGCGTCAGATTTGTTGCGGACATCCCGGAATACTATCACTTCTAAAACTTGATTCCGGATAATCCGTTATGGTCGGATTAGAAGGGTTAAATGCAGCCTGAGCTTTGTCAAGATAGGCCAGTGGACAAGTTTGATAGTAGTCTAAAAGCCATTGACAGTGGCTGGCTGTAAACGTCTTGTCAGCCAAAATGTTAGCACGTTCAAACGTCTTCGTCCTTTCATACACTTGAATCTAGTTGTTAATTGTCTTTTCTGTCTTGTTGTAGACGTGAACGAGGTCTTTCTTGGAGTATCCCAGACTGTAGTACCCGTATAAGCAATGACATACGGTGTTCGGGTGAGCATGTTGCCTAGTCACAGCCTCTTCCATTGTTGTAATGCTGTAAATAACCAACCAACAAGGGACGGCAATGTCGACGAGTACGCCAACACCGTCAGCGTGACCAATAAGGAAACCCTTGAGAATCCAGGGCTCCAACGCCAACGAAAGATCCGGTGCCAACAAAAAACTGACACCACCGAGAACTCCAAGACCCGTGAGAGATCACTAACCACCTAGAGCTCCAGTGCCACCAAGGTATACAACTCCAACGAAAACTACCTCTCCAAAGCGAACGAGAATACCAAAACGGACAAGCTCCAACTACAACCGTGACGAGAATTCTAGCAAACCGAGAGCACTGTCACGAACGAAAACT
>NW_008634126.1:4493402-4495550 GCF_000247585.1 Phytophthora nicotianae INRA-310 | reverse complement strand
TGATATGCATCGCCCGTCCTTCCGTGTCAGGCCAAATTCGTGGATAATTCTCCACACGCTAGTCTTTGAGATCGAGATGTGGTTAGCTTGCTTAACCCCTCTACTACGGCGGACGTTCCGGATTATCCGGAATTGTTAATATATGAATTAACATATACCGGAAAATCAGTACTATATACCCTGTTTGAAGCCCTTTCGCGTGACACGTGGCCCGGAGAGCGTATATCATTGGCTGCTGCGAAGAGATGGGCAGTACAAAACACGTGCGAATAACTGCCAATTGCGATCTCCCTGCAAATCCGTTACACTGCACAGATACGACTCGACAATGACCAACACTCAAGACACTTCATTAGCTGCATTATCTCCCTACTCGTCTTCGCCATCATCGCTGGGAAGAACCTCGCGCCGACGTCTGTCCACGAAGCGGATCTTGTGCTGCAACTCAGGCGGGATGGCCATGCCATTGCGCCAGCTCTGGTGCCAAATCTGGTTGCACGTGAGGATGCTGCCGTGCTGCAGCCTACGCGCCTTGTTACACAAGGTGACGCGCCCCTTCTTGGCCTTGGTGCACGTGGGGCAGGAGTAGCTGGTCTCGAAGCTACGGACACCCGGCCCGGCGTAGGCCGAGCACACTTTGCACAGCCATTGGCGCCGCTTTCCCCCATTCCTCTCGTTTGTCAGCTCCAGAGCGTGGGCAGTTCGGGGGAGCGGCTCAGTGACAAGATCGGCCAGGTCGTCGTCCCCATCGAAGTCCTCGTTAGTCTGACCCAGTAGCGCGATATGCAGTCGCCTCATGAACACCGCGTGCGTCGGCACGGTTCTCCCGCGGTTACGCATCGCCAGCTTGTGAATAATGAATGCGTTCACCATGGCGATGTCGACTAGTCCGAGGAAGATTGTCTTGTAATATTTCCTCATTCGAATCGCTCGCTGGATGGAGTATCTTTGTAGGCGTAGTTGGTCGTGTACATCGACCCCTCCCATGGCCTCATGGTAGTCGCGCACAAGCTGCGGACATGGCACACGGGAGATCGAACCACCAGGCTCGCGGCGAGAGACTTCCGCGATCTGGGTTGAGCAGCCAGTTGCTAGAAACCTGACAGGCTTGCTATCCATCCACGATAAAGCCACAAACTCGGGGCGACTTCTCCAAACCGCCATACGATAGACTCCTCTTGGCATCGATTTCGGACGCTTTTTCTGCTTGAATTCGATCTCCTTGCACCACCCCTTGCGGTCCTTGCGAATGGTCCCCACGTGGTAGTGGCCCATGCTGAGCAACTTGTCCGAAAGTGGGATGGACGTATAGAAATTGTCCGTGCAAATCAGTCGCTGTGTCGGCTGCCCATGAAGCACTTTGGCAATATTCTTCACAACCGCTTGCTGCGCTACCGCTTCTTCGTTCTTGTTGGCCTTGCCACAATATACCTCCAACCTGAACATCAAGTAAAGGTTAATTACGTCTCGAAGGTATCACGGCTCATGCCGAACACATAACGGATCTCCACACTCAAAATTATCACGGACACCCGTCATACGCGACGGATATCCGCAACAATCGAATTCCGTACCTGGAGCAATACGCCGTCTCTGCGCAACAAGTCAGATAGAACTTGGTTCCCCACTTGTTGGGCTTGGCGGGCATGTACTGACGCATCGGGTTGCGACGGTGGCGCATGGGCACCATTCCTTCGTCGAAGGAGATCCGAGCACCGAGGCGATATCCACGAAAGAAGGTCTTTTGCAAGGCTTGGATGACGGGGCGTATCTTGAAAGCCCGGTCGCTGTCACGCTGACGATCATTGTCGTTGAAATGAAGGTAGCGAGCGATGTCATGAAACCGATCACGACTCATAAACTGCCCGAACGTCCCGCGCGATAGAGCGCCTTCAGCACGCGTTATCCAGTGACGACTCAAACTCTCCCGCCGTGGCTCCAGAGCCCTCGCGACCAGCAAACCGACAAATCGTACGATCTCATGGGGCTGGATAGCACTTTTGCGCGCGAGCTTTGTCTGGTACTCCTCCACAGTCAACACAGAAGTGGACGGAACAGTCTCACGGCGCTGAAGAGCACGAGAGCGCATCTGCTGGGCAACGGTATCAATGCTGTCCCGGCGATACTTGTTGGTTTCCATTGCTATGC
>NW_008634126.1:4488850-4491122 GCF_000247585.1 Phytophthora nicotianae INRA-310 | reverse complement strand
CAACTCCAACGAGAGCTCCGATGCCAGTAAGAACAGCAGGGTACCTGCAAATAAGTGTTAGTTCAAGCATAAACGACCTCCAGTATAGTTGCCGTACGTTTCTTTTCTGGTAGGTCTTGAACTCATCGGTATCGTTACTGCTTGGTGATTGTTCGGCTATTCAGCCGATTTTGAAAATTTGGGCGGAATCGACAATATTAACAGCGGTCAGCTGAAGCATTAAGAAAATATAGTTTTCCGCTGAGCATTCTTCACCAAATTCTACTTGTTACTCTAATTCAGTTTGCTGATAGTGGTAGTTAATCTCCGCGAGCTAAGGTGCGTAATGTTTAACTTCATAGCGGTACGTTGCGGAAAGCCAATACAGGTAGCCAGCCCTATAGCGCACACAACCGAAGCTTAGCGAATAACTCACACTACAATGGATAGCACTCGAAGGAAATAGCACGGTTGACGACACATGTGGTACACAGTTCACAGTTCTTCGATCCCTATGCTCACCAATCCAAGGCATTCTGACACTCACAATAGATCTTACTGCAACCGTGAAATGATCCTCTTTTGGCTGCTTAAATGTAAAATCTGGTCGATGCATTGATTTAATGTTTTATTAATTTTATAGCTTTAGCAAGCACTCACGTACACGAACAAACCAATAAACTAACCTTCTCCTCTACTGTTTATCGGTTAAAATGATTTCCTGTAGTATAAGCACTCTTGACTTTTTATTTAATAAATCAAGTTTTCCTGGATCCTATTGTATCCATTATCACGATTTATAGCCGCTTGTTTTGACATGTTTCGTTGTGGTACACTTTTGGATCACCAGTTTGACGAGATCAGATCGTGGTCGTCTTTAAATTTGTCGTGCTTTTTTTTTGCTGGTCCCATTTAGGTCTGTAGGACCTAAATGGGACCAGATCTGCAAGAGACCTGTTTAAAACCTTACCAATCTCAGCCGGTTAGCCCGGAATTGGCCAGACACAGTAGCAACAAGTGTAGCGTCCGGAAGAGCGTTTTCTACAAGTGGCAATATTGTAACTGCGAAGCGGTATTAAATGGCGCCCGCGTTGGTTTGCGATCTTGTGTTCATTGCAGAAAATACACGTCGGGCGAAACACTAAGGGGTAATGCTAAAGTGCTGTTTTACCCATCATTGGTTTGCCTGTTGAATTGACCAGGTTAAGTTACGGCAATCAGACACGATAGAGGAACAAAAAAATGCCTCTTGATGCTGTTGGTGTTGACATCGGTAGAAGAGTGAACAAGGAAAATGTGGACATAAGAGAGATGAACCGACATGAAATTCTGGTTGTGAATTGCGAGATTGATACAGAGCTACACAAGACAAAAAAAGAGATCCGGTTTCTTAACATTATCCATGCAGATGCCGAGTGTTGTTCTGATCCACGAATTGAGCCATATCTTTCTTCAAAGTTCCTTTATAACTTCGCTTTGAGTTGGATATAGCATACAATTCAGATTGTCCCAGTGAGAAAGGTGGAGTGCTATCGATGCTACTTTGAGTTTCTGCATTCGCTTCATGTATTAAGAGGAGATGGTCAACTTCGATGAAGAGGAAGTGGCCAGCGCAGTGTACCCACGAGTCCAATCTGATGCTCAGGCACTCAATTCTCTAGTAAGAGTCGAGCAAGTGTAGTTCGTTTGCTACGAGCGCCAATAGCGCTGATCTTTGAGTGTGGTCGCTAATGACAGCTTTAAGGTGACCCCGCGAATCAGCGACGGTCCACAAACTCTTGATCCACAGCAGGCACTAGCGGGGAGTATATACCTCATTTCTACAATTTCTAATAGCAACGTCAACTCCCACGTATCGTTCAGTTGTTTGTGAACTGTGCGGCCAAATACACGATCGTTCGTCCTTCTAAGCGCGTAGGCTCAGATGCGTCACCGTCACACTGGAATGCCAATTACAACAGATCTTCTCCAGCACTTAGCAGCTCCTGTAAAGCCATCACTCCGTCGTTATCCATCCGTGATATGTAGTGCTGCATGGTCAAATTTGATGAACAATGCTTGAATCTATCAACACGCATGTCCGTTCCTCGAACCTAACATCGACAAGTTCGTCCCTTCATTATCCATCGCGCCCTGCCAGGACGACAAACTCATCGCGCTACTATGAATATTCAAGAGGCTGTTGGCTTGCACTAAAGTGAATTGTTCTCACGGATCGATGGGAACAACGTGAGGTAAGCCATGAATTTTAAGAAAAGGTTACTCATCGTGCTATAACACTGAAAAACAAGGT
>NW_008634126.1:4483030-4485515 GCF_000247585.1 Phytophthora nicotianae INRA-310 | reverse complement strand
GACGCAGTGCTACGACGGTGTGAGGAGCAAGAACTCTACGTCAAACTTGCCAAATGCACGTTCTGTGCGTCCGAAATTCCATGCCTTGGTGATTACCTTGGACGTGAAGGTGTTCGTATGGATCCTGACAAAATCAGAGTCATCCGCGACTGGCCATCACCGCGAACGAAGCGTGAATTGCAGTCTTTTCTCGGGACGTGCGTCTACGTGCTCAAGTTCTGCAAGAACTATGCCTCACTATCTGCACCACTCGTTGAGGCTACAAAAGGGAAGACAGCTAAAGAGCAGATTCACCTAACTCAGGAACAGCAAGATTGTTTTGAGCTGCTGAAGGTAGAGTTAACTTCGCCACCAGTCTTGGCTCACCCCGACTTTACGATGGATTTTCACGTACGCATGGATGCCTCGGATTATGCTGTTGGTGGCTACCTCTACCAGTTGGATTCGGAGGGGAAGGAGCGTGTAATTGCGTACCATGGACGAAAGATGAGCCGCGCAGAGTTGATGTATCCGACGAGAGAGAAGGAGCTGTTGGCGGCTTTGCATGCTATGCGGGTGTGGAGAGGCTACCTGATTGACAAACCTTTTTTTTTCTCGTAAATACGGACCACCGTACGCTGCAGTCAATATTGGAGCAAAAGACTTGCTCACAACGGCTGGCGCGGTGGCTGAATGAGTTGAGTTTGTACCAGCCGAAGTTTCGGTGGATCCCGGGTGACACCAACATTGTTGCGGACGCTATTTCCCGGAACGGAAGGTTTCAACCTGATGGCCCCACTCACTTTGTCTCGTTAGCTGGCTTGCTTAGCCAACTTACGACCGTCCAAGATAGCACGGTCGACGAGGATGTATACCTTCAATACACTCGAAGCAGACCCAGTATTCTGGAACAATGCTCTCGGCTTTACGAGGGTGATCCTGTTTTTGGTCCTCTGTACCAGTACCTCCAGGAGGGTCGACACCAGTCACCACCTGTGGAGCTCAATCGGAAACTTCGTGCGAACATCAGCCATTTTTTTCTTGACGATGAAATTCTCTACTATCAGCCGCTGCGCGATACGGCGAGGCGTATATGTGTACCTGACAACCGTGATTTACGAGATGATGTCCTCTACGAGCACCACAATGTAGCCACTAGTGGTCACCCCGGATGTCTGAAGACCCTACTGGCACTGCAAGACAAGTTTTACTGGTTACACATGGAGAAATCAGTGAAACGATATATCAAAACGTGCGAGATGTGCCAGCGCATTAAAGTGTCCCAACGCAAGACAGCAGGCTTGCTCCATCCTTTGGAAGTCCCAGACCGGCGATGGAATCATATTACAATGGATTTCATTACGGGTTTACCACCTTCTGGTCGAAATCAGTACGATGCAGTTTGGGCCATTGTGGATCGTCTCACTAAGAGAGCTCATTTTATTCCTACTACGACAACATGTACAGCAGAGGGAGCCGCAGAACTTTTTCGGGACCAATATCAACGACTACATGGGCTACCACACTCGATTACATCCGACCGAGATACCAAGTTCACTTCGAGGTTTTGGTCGAAGCTGATGCAATTTCAGAAAACACAACTCCAACTGAGCTCGGCGTTTCGACCTGAGACTGACGGCCAAACGGAGAGAACAAACCATTTCGTGGCAGACTACCTGCGAGCATTTGTTTCCCCACGCCAGGACGACTGGAGTGAACTGCTTTCTCTTGCTGAATTCGCATACAACTCGAGAGTTCACTCGAGTACTGGCATGTCTCCTTTTGTGGCCGACATCGGATACAATCCGCGGTCAGTTAGCGATTTAGCATTACAAGTTCATCGTGGGCGCTCAAGTTCCTCTGTCCGGTTTGTAGAGCATCAGCAAGCCGTTCTTACTCAGTGCCGGGATGCACTTGAGAAGACACAAGCCACGATGAAGTTCTTTCATGATCGCAATCGACCAACCTTCCGACTTCAAGCTGGTGATCAAGTACTATTGGACACTTCAAACCTCGATCTTCCTCATCTTGGCGTCACCGGTAAACGCAAACTTGCTCCACGTTTTATCGGACCCTATCCAGTGCTCAAATCTACAACTCCAGACACGTATCAAATTGGACTACCACCCGGATTGAAACTGCACGACGAATTTCATATTTCGTACTTACGACCATATCAGTTGGATGACAATCCGCACCGACTGAACGATGTTCCCAGACTTATCACGCGAGAGGGACACGAAGGCTTCCAGGTCCAAGCTATTATCGCCAAACGAAAACGACACAACAAGATCTACTATAAAGTTCGGTGGTACGGACGTGACGTTGCTGATTCGTGGGAGCCAGCTACCAATTTGACCCAAGCACAGGGCCTGATCGACATGTACGAAGCTTCGCTAGTCGGACAAAGATCAACTCGACGATCAAGACGCTCACCTCCCCGTTAACGCTGAACATCACGCTGGAAGGTATGCTCCTCTTCGGGGGAAAGATTGTCATGGTTCAA
>NW_008634126.1:4478407-4481150 GCF_000247585.1 Phytophthora nicotianae INRA-310 | reverse complement strand
GTTCTACTGGCTGGCGCTTCATGAGCCAAACTGGCAGATCTACAAGCAGTGTGTGCCGATTACGAACAACGGATCGGGTGCGTCCACCACGACTCAGTCGTCGGCCTCTGATGAGACTCCCTCCAACGCCCCTGTCGTAACTCCTGCGGCCACCACTACAGCACCGGTGGCTACGAAGGCACCTGTTGCTCAGACTCCTGCCCCAGCCCAAGAGGTTCTGACCGCAGCGCCGGTGGCCACGAAGGGCCCGGTTGTTCAGACTCCCACCCCGGCCCCTGAGGTGACGACTGCTACGCCTGAGACTCCTTCCACTCCAACGACCCCAGCTCCCGAAGTCACCAGTGCGACGCCCGATGTACCTGATCAGGCTACTCCGTCGACTACAGCCCCCGAAGTCACCACTGCGACGCCTGATGTCCCTGATCAGGCAACTCCGTCAACTACAGCCCCGGCCCCCAAGGATAACTGCCTCATGTAAGGTTCATTCAAGGCCACAGCGTAGTGAATTTTTGCGTACGATAAACGATAGACGTGTGTAGTGACGTTAACCAAAGCAGCGAAGGTAGTTGCAAACAAGAATCAGTTGTAGAATTGTTGTTTTGAAATCGTTGTCATACAAAACAAATCACCAATAAATTGCATAGCTTTATTTTACAGGAAATTCATTAGGATATTCACATTCGAATAAGTACGAAAAGTATTTTACAACCGATCCCATAGTAATTTGACACGATGGCAATGCTACTCCGCGGCAAGCGCGCTCTGGTTGTGGGGCTCATGAATAAGCACTCGCTGGCTGCGGGGATCACCCAATCTCTCCTCTCTAGCGGTGCAAGTGTCGTGGTGTCCTCTAAAACACCTTTGAGCGAGAGCCACATAAAGAGTTGCGCCTTCGAGATCCCCGACACTGTTGATGCTCCGAGTCCAGCATTGCACTTCGAACCGTGCGACGTCGAGAGCGACGAGAGCATCGACCAGTTGATGCAACGCTGTGGACAGATTTTTAGCGGAGAGCTGGATATTTTGGTGCATTCGGTGGCGTTTGCTCCCCGTGAAGCCTTCACCAACGGATTGTTAGATACTCCCAGGGCTGCGTGGGCGCAGGCGTTGGATGTGAGTGCCTACAGTTTGGTGGCGTTAACAAGAGCAGCGAAGCCACTAATGGCTAGCCAAGAGGGTGAGGCACGAGACCGCAGTGTGTTGGCGTTAACGTATGCTGGGTCGACCAAGGTGGAATAATGTCACGTTTTGGTAAGTTTGAGGTAACACGGAGCTAATTATTGTTGGATTTTGGAATAGGTGGTGCCAAACTACAATGTAATGGGCCCGGCGAAAGCTGCGTTGGAGGCTACAGCAAGACAACTAGCATATGAGCTTGGACCGGAAGGAATCCGGGTCAACTGTCTGAGTCCTGGACCTATGAACACGGTGTCGGCACGAGGGATTCCCGGTATCTCGGTAAGTTTGCATATATTTTAAAGTTTTCAGTGTGAGATGGCTGAAGGTGGTTTTTGTCGTAGAAAATGAGGAAATACGCTGAGAATCATGCCCCTCTGCGTCGCAACAGCTCAAACGGTGATGTTGGATCCGTTGCTACCTTCCTGTCGAGTGATCTGGCTGCGGCAATCACGGGGCAAACTATCTACGGTGAGTATTTCACGAGCACCTGGATAAAAGGAAAACGTCTAATTTGATACGTTGCTGTCGTTATGGTCGAGCAGTTGACGGTGGTTTGGGCGCGATGGCTCCATATGCAAGGGAAGAAGAATAAACAGGGACACTTCATACTTGAAGGAAGTAGGTTAGTGTGAGTTACCTACGTCACAATGGCGCGTGGTCTATCTCTCTTCCTCAAGGACGATACATGCTGGAGCTTCTGATGGTGCTTACATACTCTGGTCTTCTATCTCCTTCGATTCTTTACTTCTTTTTTTTTCGTCTTGACGCTGGTTATATGGCCAACGGATTAGTTGGTGCTGGTGTCGCTGCGGTGCTGCGCAAGCTTGTGTCCACAGACAGCTCTAAAGTTCCTGATAGCTGAGCAGAGCCTCGAAGGTGGACTGACACAGAAGCTGCAAGTTCATTCGATTCGGCGATTCTCCAGCTCCAGACCACGCGTGAAGTCAGAGATTCAGTCGACGCAATCTCACTGGAGTCGCTGCTGTCGCTTCTGGGCTGTACAACCTGAATCTCCGTGACATATTCTAGAGCGATACATTCGACGCATCAGACTCTGCTAGCAAGGAGAGGCAGGGAGTTCAACGTACTGAATGCTTGCCAGGCAGTACCAGCTAGAGACAAGGCGTAAAAGCGAAGAACACACTTGTCGTTGCAGCTCGAGTAGTTTACTGGACAGGTAGCTGGACTGGATGGGAACGCGACGGCGCAATTGTTCGCCTGAAAGACGACACCTTCATCGATCCATAACTCACATGGACCCTACAAAGACACAAAGACCTTGTCATGCCGCCTTCACCCAACCTGCCAAGCGAAACTAAGGCTTACATGCTCGAAGCCTCCTTCAGCCGCCGCGTCGTCATTCCAGAAGAACTTCTGCACCTCCGCTCCAACTATTACAACTTTTGAAGCACCAGTACCACTGCTACATCCAGTTGAACGAGAGTTCTGGTATACGTTCTCGACGAACTGGCGTAAAGAAGCAAAACCTGTTGATGGAAATGCCTCCGTAAACGTATCGACGTTGTTGCACGCGTCGCGAGTCCAGTTCAGATCCGCAAAGGCC
>NW_008634126.1:4454368-4476407 GCF_000247585.1 Phytophthora nicotianae INRA-310 | reverse complement strand
AGAGAAGTTTCGTTTTATGCAGCGTGTTCTATTTATTTTTAACAAGCCTGTACGTTTTGAATCAAACCTTGTGATGCTGCCGAAGGAAATCCTGCCACCCCAAAAATCGTTTTTAAGACTTGCAGATTATATCGAGGGCGGCAGACAGAGCAGTACTAGCAAGAAGAGCAAATCAAGATTGAAATAAAAATACTCACATTAATAGCTGCCAAACGGTTTGCTAAAAGGTTTGAAGCAAATACAACGTCTAACCCAAAAGTCTATACTTTTCAACCTTGAGTTTCTCCATCTTCCCGAATTAAAGACCGCATTTCATAGCGCAGTTAGCTTTTCTGTGGGAAATGTGAGAGCCATTACGAGGATACAATTACGCTTATCATAATTATGGTGCCAAACTGTACAATGCCTTCGTTCCGTAATGCATGTAAAGGTGATGTTGCAGATCCGATCCAGTCTTCAAGGATAGTGTTAGACTGTGAAACTACCTGTATTGTCTTTTTCTTAGTACTGTGCACTTTCCATGAATCGAGAAGTTCATACAGCATTTGCTTAAACCTGTACCTATTTTCCTCTGGGTATTTAAGCTTTTCATTTCAGAGTTAAGCTAATTTGCAGTTTTCGGGCACGAAGGAAAGTAATACATGTATCATTAAGTTGCAACATTGCGGCGAATGTCTTTCCCTACAGTAAACCCTACAGTATCATATGATCTTAATCGATTTGCAGATTTGCAAAACACGGTATACATCCAGAACTGGTTATGGTATACATTTCTGTTCCGGTTAGAAAAGGCCATATCACCTAAATAAGACACAGAGGCTATCGCAAGATTGCAGCTAAATCTTCTACCAAGTTTCCTGTTTCTAACAGATACCCCATAGTTCTTTATATCACTTACAATTCACCTAGCTTTGCTGGGAGCATATATATACGTTTCGAGTCGGATACAGCTCAATTTTGCTAGCTAAACCAGACATAAAAATCTAACTAATACATGTATTAATAGGAGACAAGAAGATCTATACTAGGATTTGAAGTCTATATAATAATTTAATATTATTAAAATAATATAAAAAAATGAGCACTACAATTAGGTTTTAGCAACCAGATTCAGAAAGTGATTAATTAGTTCATATCGAGAGCTAAAGATTTAAAGCGTGAATCTGACTCTCATTGACACTCACGCCAGTTAAAATGAATATCAGTGGTATTCCCTCAAATTCGCTGAGGTAAGCAAACTATTATATCTCACGAATCATATACTTGCTCGCGCGTCAATCTAGTGTTCCGATACGATATTCTAACAGGCCAAGATATGCAGAATCGAATGATCTACCACATAGATGCTGCAGCTCTGATTCGCGGTTGATATCGGGCCGACCAGAAATCCAGGCAAACTCAAAGACATAAGTAGACCAAAGCCGGATAATGGCTGAATGCGTTGGAATTCTTGTAACGTGGATATTCGATTGTTCCTCACATTACTAAGGTGAGAAAAGGTTCTTGTTCTTACACGTAAATGCGACTTGAGCTCCTTTTTTTTTAGCACTTCGAGTACTTTTTCAGTTGAATTTGGCTTTCTGTGTCTCCTGCTCATATCCGTCTGGGGGCACAACATTGACATTTAAAGCATTACTTGAGGGAAATAGGTCGCTTTCCCTTATAATACCTATATTAAGATCCCTGGCAACCCCTCGTTTAAAACGACAAGTTTGTTGTTTTCCATGGCCCATCACGACATGTGCGCCATACAGGACTTAGCGAAGTACAAATATTTGCTCGGTATCAAGATACCACCCCATAAATCTGAACAGATCCGTCCGAAATGCTTTTGGAAGCCAAAAAAGAAAATTTCTGGATGGCTGTCACCAAGTTATCAAATACCAACATGTCATGAGGATGGAGGACACCATTCCAGCAACGGCGCGGTATCTTTTCTTCTTTCGCTTAAAGTCTCTGAACATTGCCGTTGTTGAACTTATCCTAGTATGCAAGTTTTGCATCATTAGCCGCGAACCTCAAGGAAAGCTACAGAGCGCCACAAACGTGTTGTAGTGCAGGCTCGCCTTCAGTACAAACAACGGTAGGTACCACCGTGAAACTGCCACCCGAACTCTGAGGACAGCATTCAGCAGCATCAGATAAAGAGACAAACATTGTTAGCGCCTCATAGAACTTTTGTGGGGACTAGCTACTGCTATCTCCAAAACCTGCCTCGATACTACACATTTTAAATAATCGACCGGGAAGGACGTGTGTCGTCAACCTCTAGCTTACTCTCGATTGAAGGTATTAAGTATTCTGTACACGTAGCGATTCAAACGGGTGTCTCCTCTCAGTAGATTACTGAGGCTGCCTTTGATTGTACTTGCTGAATTGCTAAAACTAAAACTGTGTATGAACCCTCCCTATTCCTTTATTCACTTGCCTTCTGGTCCCTATAATAAACTAATAGCGGGAAATCGAAAAAATCCTCAATCAATGAGGACTGCCTTTACAGTACTTATGTTTCGTTGCGATAGGTTTGTCCCGCAATCTTTGTGTTTCGATAGGTTTCTCACGCAATCCTTGTGTTTTGGGTGGTTGGTCGCGCAATCTTCCGAACCAACAATTGACACCCTGCAGCTGCCAGATCGGAACCAGCTCACTTGACCGTCAAGTCAGCAAAGTTGACGAGCTGTTCGAACAGATTGCTCGAAACAGTGCAAGCAGGACAGACTGCAATTAACCTTCGGACCACTCAGTTTTTAATATCTCTCGACGGTCTTGAGTCTGAACTCTCCTCCTAACATTATTCAATAATGAAGGCGCCACCCTGCATCCTCGCGTTTGCATCTTTGACTGCATGCGTCCAAGCTCACGGTTACATCTCCAAGCCCAAGGCAACCTACCAACCCAACACCCCGTACACCGATTACAACGCCATTACGACTGCTGCAGTTAACAAGGGCTTCGCCGGTGGCAAATACAATGGAAGTCCCTCGCAGAACACGCAAGTATTCACCGAGCACTGGAACGCTACGGGTTACAAGTCACTTCGTGACATGACTGACCCCATCGCCACAGACTACGGACACTCCGTCGAAACGGCAACCCCTGTCGACGTGACGGGATACACCGAGATGTGGTGGCAGAACAATGAGTACAAGGAAGGTTTCATCGCCTCTCACGAAGGTCCTTGTGAGGCGTGGATTGGCGAGACGCAGGTCTTCCACTACGACAACTGTGCTGCTCGGTTTAAGTCGTATCCGGCCAAGATTCCGGCGGACTATTCGTCGTGCAAAGGCGACTGCCTGTTCGCGTTCTACTGGCTGGCGCTTCATGAGCCAAACTGGCAGATCTACAAGCAGTGCGTGCCGATTACGAACAATGGGTCTGGTGCGTCCACCACGACTCAATCATCTAGTGTGGGTGACAACGGAGGCTCAACAACTACACAGGCGTCTGCTTCTACCGATGATGGACCCTCTGATGATATTCAGACTGTCACATCAACAGACAACAGCGCCTCGGATGTGACACAATCAGAAGCGTCTGTAGGAGGCGAAGCTTCAAATGCTGAACAGACCGAGTCGACGGAGGCACCATCCTCTACCTCAAACACTCCGGCTCCGGACACCGCCACTCCTGAACCTCAGCCTGCAACCGACGCACCGGAAACTACGCCCTCTGTCCCTGAAGCTGCTCCAGCGACGCCGACAGCAACAGAAGCTGCCACCCCCTCGGGCAAGTGTGTCCTACGTCGCCGTAGTTAGAATATGCTGGGCTTATGCTTCGAGAGCGCAGGGCTGATACATGTAGATGTTTGAGTGTATTTGATGTCAGTTTGCCCGCTGCACGTGTACTGCGTGAGTCTGTTGTATGACGAGAGAAAGTAATTCAGTAATACTTCTATCTAATTGCGGGAAATGGACTGTCTCCCGATTCTTGCTCTTTTGTGGATTTTCAATACCTGGGGCGTTCTCTGCCACTCTGAGCCGTAACGATTGAATTCATACCGCGATAAAGAGGCAAAGGTCTGCAGACCTCGCCTGTACAGTTTTGAAGCTGCGGAAGGAACTATGGCCCCAGAAGTTGTTTCTACGTTTTGCTGGTTTAACGTATACTAGGACGAGGACGATAGAGCACGAATAAGATGCTTATCGAATACACTTGACAAAAGGTAGGGAAATCTCAAGATACATTTGAGATTTTCCCACTTTCCCGAAGTTGAGATGTATTTCGAACCGCACTACGCTTTATTGTGGGAAATTCGTAGATTCCTGCTATTACGATTATACCATTACTTTTATCATGAATACAGTACCATACTGTACCGGCACTATACTGGCTTGGTCCTGTAAAGGTGCTGTCAAAGGCAGTGTCAGACTGTGAAACTTTATACAATAATGCACTCCGTTTTCGCGGGGATAGACAGTATATTGTTTGCAAACACATTAGGTTTCGGCATAGAAACCCGAGTCTATTCGGCAAAACAAGCATCATATCCAGAAGTTTATCAAAGTCTGAGGGCGCGAAAGCGGGGTGCAGTACTGTAGTTTATCTTAGTACACTTTCCCTGGAGGGGGTAGCAGTCTCCTTGTTTTTAAATTTATTTTTATAAATAGAACTAAGAATAGAACTAATTCATCTCAGCTTTGCATTTTTCGGGCCCAAGTATACACTACGAATAAACATTTTGGATAGTATATGGAAGAATACACTCACCTTTACCACGGATTATAGTCTCCATTGCCCAGGTTAAACCACACCTCCTTGGTCCTGCAACATCCCCCACGCCGAAGAATGGACTCTTCATTGGTGATGGTGCTATATTGCTAGTTCAATTTGTCAAAAATGAAAGTTCAAAAATGTCACTAGCCAACGGAAAGATTGGAATGAGAGCTTCATATCTCTTAGTGCAATCTCCTCGGCCTCCCACCACTTTCCATTCTGCAACAGGTACCGTGGTTTTATCGGCTAGCCGCACTTTGAACTTAAATATTGACATATTGAATAAGTAATTCGTCATTTTTGAAGTTGATAAGGGATGTAGATTTCTTAAATTATAGTGACCTTATATTTTGGCAGGTTAGGGGAGCGATTCCCGCAACCATTTGAAGGCGTTTGATTCCATAAATATTTTTGTTTTGAACTTTAGAAAAACCCCATTTTGGGCGTCTCAGACGTGCTGCTGAAATCGTTCCAGTTTCCACCTATACGTGTGGCTTTCAATCGCTGAAGCGGAAGAAGAAAGTAAAATCCGCTTACCTATACGTGAATACTTTTAATTATTCTGAACCGGTACATGTATCTGCACTATCCTTTACTAAACTTCAATAAATCTCAGTATGATAACACGAAGAGCACGAGGCGGCATACCATCTGTTTCCTCTGTTTTTACCGTTCGATCGACAACAATCGTTTAATTTTTGCCGAGGATGGTGTGCTGCAAGGGCACATCCATAATTGACATCATAGACGTTGTCGATATTCGTCTTAGGGAAGACACTGCTAACCCTCATTCTTTAATCGCAAGTGTCAGGACAAGAATTCCTCAGTCTTTCCCAGGGTTACACGAGCATGAAGACCTTCACCTTTTCAAGTGCCGTTGTGCTAGCCACGATGGTGGGCTCCGTGAACGCCCACGGCTACATCTCGCGACCCAAGGCGTCGTACAAGCCCAACACCGTCTACACGACATACAACGGTCTCACCAGCGCAAGCATAAACAAGGGATTCGCCGGTGGTGTCTACAACCATGAGCCAGTGAACAACGCGAAGCAGTTCACACAGCACTGGAAAGCCACGGGATACAAGTCCCTGCGCGATATGATTGACCCCATTTCTCCCGGCTACGGCTACTCGCTAGACACGGCGACGCCCGTAGATGTGAGCAGCTACAAGGAAATGTGGTGGCAGAACGACGAGTATAAGGAGGGTTTTCTGAACTCGCACCACGTACGTTAAATCTCCTTGAAGTGCTTGCTACCTACTCTTTACTTAACTGTATTCTTTCGCTTTTACAGGGCCCCTGTGAAGGCTGGATTGACAACAAGATGGTCTTTCACTACGACGACTGTGTTGCTGAATTTCCGTCGTACCCGGCCAAAATACCCACGGACTACTCGTCGTGCAAGGGTGACAAGTGCTTGTTTGTCTTCTACTGGTTGGCACTCCACTCGCCGGAATGGCAGATTTACAGTACGTCAATGAAGCCGTGCTCAAAGCTGTTTTGACTTATGCTAACTCGTCATTCTCTTGCGTTTGCTACTTTTAGAGCAATGCGTTCCTATTTCGAACGGAGGATCTGGTGAAGTCGCAGGCGAGGCGTCAACAACGGACCAAACAACTCCTGAAGCTGCTCCTGCTGCACCCGAAGCGACACCGGCTGCTCTGACGACGGATTTTACGAAGATTGACTCGACTCCAGCTCCGGCAGATACTCCTACCGTCACGAGTAACGAAACACCAGGAACCGGAACTAGTTCGTGCAAGCGTCGCATGCGGAGCTAGGTCTAAGGTAATTGAGACTTCCAAATCAAGGTCTCGACCGTGCTAAAGCCATATTGCATTGAAGTGGGGCTGGCGTATATTCTGTGCGTAATAAATGTGCTATGAGTTTTAAAATACCGTTGACCGGTTCGAACATAGCATTGCGTTGCAGGGCTCGTGGAGTATTATATTATATACTTCCTACGCTGGAATTAAATACAACGGCAAACCTACTGTATCCTTCTCCTGGATAGGTTGCCAGATGATGACTTTTTTCTAGGACAGCTATCGGATGCATAGTGCGCTCCTATTGGTTCCACTTCTTTATTATAAACGCTAAAGTAAGCGCCAATATTGGCGATTATAATAAAAAGAAGCAAAAATTCTGCAGAATGGAAGACCCTGGATGTGCGACAACACTAAAGACAGTATTTTTCCGACACCAAGTATTAAATCTCACGCTAAAAAGTATATAGCGAAACTCCCTAGTTATTCTGCGCGGTGTTTAAGAGTGAGAGTGCTTCCTGGCAAAGTGACGTCCCGATATACTTAAGTAACCGTTTTTTTCATCTCTACCAATCAATATCGATGTTTGCATATATTTTCAGAGGAATTCAAAAGTAACTACGTAGTTGCATTTATAAGAAAAACCGGGAGGAAATATGTATTACAGATGATCCTGTCGATGATGAGCTCGTATATCGTGACATCCTGCCGTAGTGGATAGGATGTGATTCCACCGAACTGAAAGCCTTGCTTTTTTATTTTACCTTGACATGACTGTCTAACTTGAAACGGTACAATATGACTTTAAAAAAAAAACCGGTCAAATGAGGTCAAAATCAAAGGTTTTACCTTGTGATAGTAGTAATTTGTGGTACATATCAATATGAAATCACGTGTTTATCCATTCCAAGCCATTTTCATGAGAAAGTAGTTTCTGATAGGGTCACCGTAAAGACTTTAGAAAGCCTGGTGTATTGTCAGATAGTTCCTTAAATACACAGATTTGAAGCATTTCGTTCGAATCCCACTAAATTCCAAGAATGTGTATCTCATCAACCGCCTTAACATGATCAAGGTGCTATACTTGCTCGAAAGTTCCTCGCACTGCAATCACATCGGACATTGCTGATTTTGCCGAACAAAGCACGAGTCCCTTCATCAGTCGACCACCGGTGAATGTCCATCTTGTCCGCGCTAATGTTGTGTATTTGGATGTTGTTCTTGTGTTTGACTACACCAATTAACCAATGTTCAAGTGACGTGCGGTAATTTCGACAATCTGATTTAATGCTTTGGGCAGAGAATGTGGCCTAGACTGAGTGATTGGAAAATAGTTGCCTTTCGTGGAGAACTGCGTCTGGGAAGGCTGATCGTGTTTTAAATTATGAATTTTTCATAATTTAAAACACGATCAGCCTTCCCGTTTTTAAAACGTTCTAGGTTTGAAATATAGTTATGGTTTTTGAAAATTACAAAGTTTTGGGCATCTAAAAATGTCAAAAACCTCAAAATATTTTTCGAAGCACTTTCCATTCCCCTTTTAATCGCATACTAAATCAAACAAATCACATTTCTCGAAGGACACAGTCGATATCGAAAGCTCCGCGCGATGGCGAGTACTGCCAACTCCAGTGGACAGCCCACCATAGTAACATCTTCAGCATCTACTTCCTCCTCCTCTGGACGCACAACCGGTTCCAATTTGCTCGTACGGATGCCACATGCTCATGGGATCCGTCGTCGTCGTGACGACTCTGCGGCCATCGAAATCGAGGAGCTAGACTCGCGCACCATGCGGCAGAACTCGTATAACTACTTCCAGCACCACGGGGCAGGGTCCGGTCCTTCCTTGCTGCGAACGTCGACATTCCGCTCGTCTTTGAGCCGTAGTCCGGCGTCCAGGAAGAGGCAGCGAACGCTGGCGGAGCAGCTGGACGAATTGTGTCTACAAGGCTCACGGGGTCGGCCCGTGGGCGTGGACAGCGCTAAGAGCAGAACCAAGAGCAGGAGTGAACGGCGACTGGCTAGAGAAAAGGCTAAGCAAGACGTTGGAGGGGGTCCCAGGATCGTGGAGCTCGATGAGTTCGGACGGGAGAAGACTCCGTCCGTGGACGGCAGTGGCAGCGACAGCGACGGAATGATGGACGTCACGGGGGAACAGACAGGATTGAAGGTATATGGAGACGCGGCAGAGGTTGGAGGACTACGCAACTTCTTCACTGCAGGGGCAGCCGAGCGACGTCGACCCCTTGACAGAATGTACCGCCACTATGTGGCAGTGGCTCAAACAATGTCAACGCCTCCGACCAATCCACAAGGTAATGAAATGGTGGTTTTTAGACCCCCGACGTCGGTGAAGACATTCACGCAGGATTTACCGGCTTATTTGTCGCTAACACCGCACGAGTTCGAGAAATTATCGATGGCGGAGAAGCGCCAATGGTATCAGGCTCACAGACGCTACATGAGGGAATTGGATCAGGTTGCGGAACAGAAGAACGAGTCTAAAGTGGAGACGCAGATGGAAGCGAAGCCTATTGATCCTACGGGTGGATTTGAGACGTCTAGACGGCGGAGTTCTAGTGCGAGCTCGAGTCGGTCGTATCAAGTGTTGGGTGTGCCGAGTACGGATGAAGAGGACGACGGAGCTGTTGACGACTTTGGAGAGGATGTGGAAATGATGGAAGATATTGAGGACTATGCAGCGCCAAAGCGACCACACGCTGCAGGTGCTCTTACACACACGGAATGGTTTACGGATGATGAATTGTGAGGGGGAAGTAATTAATTACGGCATGAACTACGAGGAATGAATGAGAGCGAGAATATATTTTTGATACTGCATTAATGAAATCCAGAGTACGGCTGACACAGTTCACCGATAGTGCTTACATCGTGTAAGCTTCGAGGTACGGGCTCACTATTGCGGCGGCAAGAGCAAGGTAAACAGGCCAGTTCGAGTGGCCCGCGTGCAGAGGCTTTGTAGGGCGAACCACGACGCGGTGCTTGTGCACATGGCCGTCATGTTCGTGCTTCACCACGTCGTATCCCTCGTGCTTGTCGATAGTAAAGTGACCATCGGAGGCAGTCACGCGATAACCTTCCGGGTAGTGAGCGTACGGCACGTAAATCTCCGTGACAGCGCTCGCCTGCTTCTTCTCCGACGTGTACTCCAGCTCATACTCCGCAGTCTTCAAATTAAACTCCGACTTGCTCGGAATTCCGACGATTCGGCGCCCATGAGGACGAGCAAACGCACGAAGGCCACGGGCGGAGTCATCACGGCGACGAACGCCGGACAGACGGCGCACTAGTGACTCTGTGTCTGGACTGCTGATACTCAAGTCCTCCAGGTTCCACAGATCTCCGAACTTGTGCGAGTTGTCGGCCGTGTAGTTCCACAGTGTAAAGGACAGCAACTGCGACTCGAGGTTGTAGATAGTGTTGTCCAAAGCCTCCACTTGGGCGGAGAAGTCTCCCGTCTCGAATGCCTGAGCGTGGTTCATGTTGTACGGAATACCCGTCTCACCTATTAGAGTGGGGGCATTCGACATCTTTTCACGACCGAAGCTAGCAACGTGCGCTAGCTGTTTCTGGTGCAACGCACGAAGCGCAGCGTTGCCAAACGCAGGCTTACCGGTGGCGAAGTCGAGCGTGAAGTACGAACGCCACGTCGTCGTGAAGAGCGTGATCATGTCGTACCAGTGCATCGCATTGACTGAAAGGGGGATATCCTCCTTAGAGATGTCAGGGAACACCAGGTCGCCAATCTCGGTAGGAGGCATCTCAGTGAAGATCATAGCCTTCGGTGAAATGCTCTGGATGCGCTTCGTAAACCTCCTAGCGAACGGGAGGAAGAATTCCGTGCCGAAATCGACTCCAGCGAAGTAGTCAGGCTTCAAGATCTGGGGTTTACCTTGAGCGTCCAAACCCCACACGCCATGTTCCTTCCAGATGCACTTAGCACCGTCCTTCCACGCGCGAACGCCCTTAGGATCAACGTGCTCGATACGCTTGGGCTTCCCACGCATCATCTCCATGATCCCAGCGCCCCACACTTCAACGTCTTGAGCAATACCTTCACCAAGCGCCATAGCAGAGAGCGGGGACGATGCTAAGCCATTACGGAAGCCTCCGGAAACCACCAAGTTCTTCGTTCCAATCCACCCATTGGACGGCTCGTTCATCGTGCCGTAGCCTGCAACATTCGGAAGGCCCTTGAGAGCTTCAGCCAATGCGGCCAATGAGTCGAGGTAGTGCGACTGGAGATACTCCTGGATCTGCACGCCGTCCACGTAGCAGTTAGGCGCGTACTTCTTGCCAGCCCAGAACAACGTGAACATGGTGGCACACGCCAATTTCGCGTAGTTTGTAGGCCAGATCATCTTTGGGAACTTGGATGCTGGTAGTCCGCATGTCTCGAGACACAGCGCTGCCTTGGTAGGCTCGAAGTTGCGTGGCTCAAAGCCGATACATTCCAGCGTCCACATGGGAGCACCGTCACCTCCCGTCCAACGAGACCAGACGTCCTGGTGCGGGTCAATGTACACCTGCATATTGTAGTCCGCAGCCTTCTCCACCACTGCACGAATGTATTTGAGGTATTCGTGGTCGATCTGACCCGGCCCAGCGTGCTCGATGGCCTCCCACGTCACGATGAAACGCAGGAACGTGAGACCCCAGCGCTGCAGGCGGGACAAATGCAAGTCCGCCTCTTCTAGTGGGAATGGACGTCCAACAAACGACACGGAGGCGGCGCCATCGAAGAAGTCGCTCATGTCCTGGTCGTCTGTGTGGCCGTAGCCGAACGGCAGCTTGGACGAGCCACCGAGGTTCACACCACGCAGCAGCGCGACGCGGCCGTGCTGGTCCACGAAGTGTCCGTCCTTCATGCCCAGAATCGTGGTCTCGCGAGCCTCAGGCTCAGGAGCAGGCTTCGTCAGTGACATCTTTGGTCTTGCTGGTCTTGAGCTCTTGAACGCAAATTGATCAATGCAGAGACCTCGACGAGGGTGGATACGTATGCGCAGGAGTTGAAGAGCGAAGCTCATCCACACGGATTTGATGTCGTTGACAAAATCTCCACGGCAACTTGATGACTGTACAGAGACTAGCAGCATTCAGCAATGTTCGAGGAGGTTGATGCAGGTCAAAAAGCTCACGCGTGGGCTCTTCGACAAGGTGCCATCCCTTGTCGAAGTGATCATTTGCCCCGTCCAGTTGGGGGGTCACTCGTTCTCAGATGATCCTCTGACTCACTGCCTCGTCACGTTCAGTGCTGCTTCATGCAGTTCATGTAGAGCGTGGCTCCATTATTAATAACGACGACTTAAACGCATACCAGTAACTACAAGGACGGATGAGTATTATATTGATCGCATCAATCCTACTAATGACAGAACGCTGTTTGGTAGGTATATGTCGAGTACTTGTGTGAGGCTATAGTATGTTATGGCACCTTATCCTCTCGTCAGCGAGCGAGTTACCACGTCAGGTAGGGCGTGACAACAGCGATACCCAGCGCCACATACACTGGGATGTTGTTGTGGCCCATCCAGGCGAACCGCGAGCTCTTCGCAACCACCTTTTTGGTCTTCTCCACCACAATGCGGTGCTTGTGCGCGTCGTTGTCGTGCTCGTGCTTGATAATGTCGTAGCCCTCGTGCTTCTCGATGGAGCAGTGACCGTCTGACGCCGTCACGCGGTAACCGCCCGGGAAGTGGATGTACGGCACGAAAATCTCGGTGTGCTCCGACGCGCCCGTGCCTTCTGACGAATATTCGAACACGAAGATAGACGAGCTCTGCGTGAACTCGGAAGTGACGATGGAGCCTTTAATCTTGCGAGCGTGCGGGCGCGTGGTGGCCGCATTTCGGAGGTCCAGAACGATCTCCTCACCCGACTCGGACGTGAACACGTACGTCTTGTTGGTGGTCGTGGTCACCGTCTTCTTGGTCGTCTCGCCGGCGATGCTGGGTTCATGCGAGTGCACGTGCGTCTTCGTGACGGTAGTCTGCGTGTGGGTGGTCTTGACCGGGGACGAGGACATCGCGGAAGAACAGACAGAGGAACACTTGTCCGGATCGAGGGGGATTCTAGAGTGCCTGGGGTGGACTCCACCGTTGAGAGGCTGGTTCCTCTGGTCTGCAGTGCTGGCAGGGGCCAGTGGCCGTAGACGTACAGCACTTGAGAGGTGGATACATGAGTTCTAAGTTTAGTGGTAGCAGTCATTCCGACTTCAACTCAGAATTAGATTTATTGTAAACTTACAAGTCTAGATAGATATTTACAACAACTAAAGCATATTCATTCACAACAAAACACCAAAACGTGAAATATACAAAAAGATTGTGTGGAGCGTATCTTGTGGGGTAGACGAGACGGTATCACCACCGAATTGGCGTACGCCACCGAATGCACTCAACCTACACTTCGAGCGAACGACCGATTCAGCACACCTCCAGAAAAGAAGATTTCCAGGCATCACTGGTGCTTAGCATTGCTGGAGGAGTGCTACATGTGTGCCGGTGATGGAGTGGTGTTACACCACTCATCTAGTCTGCTGGTCTCCCTTTCAACTAGTTGGCAAATTTTTCATTCTGCCGTTCAAGTCTTGAGTCAAGGAGAAATCTTCGACCTTTTACTCTCTGCTCTTCATCGCACCGCTTCGACCTTTCATCGGGTCTGAGATCCTATAAAATTCTGAAAAGGGTGGTGTTCTAAGAAACTGACATAGAAATTTGTTCTTACATAAAACATTTTTCGATGTCAGTTTCTTAAGAACACCTTTCTTAAGTACAATACATGTACTGCATGGACGTTAGCAGAATCATCCAAAATACTCGATTTCAACAGCACATTGATTACAATTGTTACGGACTTGACGCTTTCTCTATGAAGAAACATAAAACGACACTACTGCGTGACTTATCTAGTTCTCGGAGCGAAGGTTGGCGGCCATGCGGCGACGGCGACGAATTTTACAGTTCGATGTGGATGTCGAGGCCGGAGCATCCGTGCTTGGGGCTTCGGTGACATCCACAGGAGCAACCGTGCCCGCCGCAGGTGCTGTAGTCGTAGGAGACGACGTGTACTCGCCGTCGCTGGCAGGAGCATCCGTTGCCTCCGGGGCGTCGGTAGAAGTCGATGCATCCGTGGGAGCTTCTGTAGATGCAGGCGCCTCCGTATTAGTCGTAGGGGCGTTGGTAGTCGTCGGAGCATCCGTCTTCTCAGTCTGGGCACCACCGCCACTGCCATTGGTGATCGGCGCGCATTGCTTGTAGACCTGCCAGTTGGGTTCGTGCAGTGCCAGCCAGTAGAAGGTGAAGGTGCAATCTCCACTGCAGGACGAAAAATCGACCGGGATTTCGGCCGGGTACCCGGTGTAGTCTGCTCGGCAGTCATCCGAGTGGAAGACACGTGTGTCATCGATCCAGCCCTCACAGGGTCCGCGGTGCGAGTCGATGAATCCCTTCTGCTCCTGGTCATTCTGCCATGTCATGGAGCTCAGTGAGCTCACATCGACGGGCGAGCCGGTAAGCGAAGTCTTGCCGCAGTCCGATGCGACCGTGTCCATCATAGCCTTGAGGGTTTTGAACTTCGAGTTGGGGAAGGACTTCGTGAACATGGCGGTGTTAGCCTCGGGGCTGTCGTTCCACTTGAGACCAGCGAATGCAGCGTCGCATGACTCGGTGAGGATGCCATTGTACGAGGTGTCAATGCCGTTGGGGAAGTAGGCAGCAGGCTGCGAGAGGTAGCCGTGGGCGTTGGCCTGGCTAACCAGAAGAGCGATGGCGGAGGTGGCGACAATGAGCTTCATCGTTGAGTATTGTGACTTGGACTTGCTGATCAAGAGGCAAATGCCGGAATGAGGAAGAGTGGGGCGATGTCTTTTACGAACGGGATCGTGTCGATGGACTTGCGTAGCTTGTCAGCGTTCTGCTACTCTTCGAACGACAGCAAACAGGTGTGGCTTACGACGGTGGTGCCTTGGCCAGCTGTGTCGACTAACTTCACGGACAGCCCAACGACTCTAGGTGGTTGCACTCGTCAAGTAGACCGAGAGGTGCTACAGAAACAGCTGCCTGCGACGACTGAAAAACACCTACCGACTTTCGCTAGAGAAAACTAACCGAGATGTCAAGAAACAAATCTCGACGGCATCGCATGCTGCGTGTGGGCACGAGCTTTTTGTCAGCCGAGGTGATCCACCAGACGAAATGACGCTTGATCGACGCTTTAAGGTGAATACATGACCGACGCCAACCGGAATCAAACCAGCGCCATCTGCATCTAGCGCCGATGTCTGATCTTTTTCATGCCTGTCACGCCTGTGCAGTGCGCAGTGCACCACTCTGGACTGATGACTTGAGGGGCACTGACCAAATTAAAACTAGAAGTCATACTAGTACGTGGGAGCGAACGAACGAACAGCAAGAGTGGCAATGGTACAGCTCTATTGAATGGCGCAGAATCGCTACTCTTTGCTGCCGAAAAGGAGAGGCATTTGGAACTCTTGGACCCAATCTACGACATTTGATAGACGGGCGTGTAGTCAGATCTGGAATTCCACACTCGCGGCGTGGAAACTGTTCTGTTTCAGGGCCATCGTCTGATTGAGGTCGAGGCATTCGTTGCGCTTTAGACTGCATGAAATTTAGCGCGTCGAATGGTTTGCACTATTCGCTGCAAGTGCGTGATGACCCGAGTACTGGAAGTAGACGGTTGCAATAACTTGAGAAGATGCGCGTTGCAAATATCCTGTGAAATGCTCCAGTCGGGCGTTGAAACATTCCACGTTCCAATTGCAATCCTGTTTAGCGTTTCAAGGTACATGCATATCCTGAATGCTTGCCGTCTACGTTGGGCATCAAGACTTCACATGCCAGTTTGATTGTAGTACCCCACAACCACAAGTTCCAGCGGCCGCGATTGGAGAGTCAAGCGCGGAGCACTCCTCGACAACGGACAAACACCGCCACCAGTAACCCTTGCTCTCTCCAAGTCTACTTCTCGCTCATGAAGCTAGCTTCGTATTGCACTAAGTGGACTATCTGGAATTCTCGTCATGGTAGTGTGATGATCAAGATCAGGGGATCGGTAACTTTCAACAGCAGCAACAATAATTGACAATAAGAATTATTAATAATATATTCTGCTCCTTGGAGCGCAATACCGTAAAATAATCAAGAACTACCCTCGCTGCGAGAGCCTCGCACCAAACCTATACAAATGCTGATTGAGAATGGAGTTTGAGCGTTCCGTGACTCCGAGAGCTGTGTAGTCGACTTTCTAGCTGTTGAGCTGTAGAATCTTTCGTGTGCTTAAGCGCGTGACTTTGATGTTCTTATAGAGGTGATTACAAAAGAGATCACTCGAATACACAAGACATTTTGCAATGAAATCGACCTCTACTGACTGGCAATATTTGAGCTTCAGGTTGGACCTAGTAGTGAATAAATGCTTGCAGCGTGGGCAGTGAGGCCCAGCAGAGGTGAAAATCTCACTTCAAGACCCAACCATGACGTTTTTGGGTATTTTTTGCGAGATGTGAATTCTGTACCAGTAGCTTTGGGTCTCATTGCCTCCGATGACAGGATAATTCGCAGACGAAAGCAACACATTGAATTTGTTCAACACGAAACGTTCGCCAGGTTGTGTAGATGCTCGATGCTAATCGTGTTTGTCGTCGAATACAATGACCGAGAAGAGAAACACGATAAAGCTGCCCTCGCTTTGACTCGCATTGGTTTTGTAGTTCTTGGTATCTTCGTTGGAGTCATCGCCTTGCATCAGTAGACAGTGCACAGCCATATAAACTCCTGCAAGAGCATAAAGATCTGACAATTGCATCGTTGGGAAAGTGGCTGAAAATTCTGGGCTGGTCGCTCCGAGTCTTCGTCTGGAGTGATGATAACCCGATGTGATCCATGGGCCTATGGTGTGAAAAATGCTGGTAGAACCAACCTGGTGCCATCATGGGGTTCAATTTCAGATGGACTACTCTACGAGTGTACTACATTGTACTGATAGGGGGGGGGGGGGCTTTTGAATACGCTGAAGGTGGAGTAAACTAGAACAGTGCAAGTACAGTGTACTTGCCTTGTACGGTCGACAGCATTTTCTTCCAATTTCGAACAGCCCTCAAAGTGCTAGCCTAAATCTCTTGATTATCTCACATGAACCTCTGCAGACACACACAGATATTGCTCAAAACCTACATTTAAGCTCGGTATGTTCACCGATTAGCCACACCAATATCATTAACGGCGGAGACTTAATTGCAGTTTTTGCTTGCGGCTGAAAAAACGTCGAGTAGAAAGAGGTTGTTGAAGCTACACCAGCCACGCCTCTTACCTGAATAATGTGGTCGGTGGGCGTGTATTGGTAATTGGATCGGGATCTTACTTTCTAAGTCTAACATTGTCGCTAGATTTTTGTAAATGTTATGTGCAAGTAGTGCATTCACGTTGTTAGTTTAACATTACATATATCCCACCGACTACCACACAAAATTCCGGTCAGCGTGTGACCACGACGTAATACACCGTGAAATTTGCAAACGATTAACCAAGAACTATGATTATTATTTCTTAGTTTGTTTTGTTGTCGTTTCCTCATAATAGTTTGTTGTGGAGTGATACTCTTAAGCACCAGCAACGGTGAGCTCTTCGATCCCGAGTAATACCAATTTACCGTGGAAAAAACGCAAATGCCTCATACCCAAACGGGAGCGTGCATAGAATAACTCAAGTCTTTATGCATGATGAGGTGGAAACACAAGCTGCTGCACTACCAGCGCTCGGTTAACATCCCGTGCACCGGTTACTTGCGTATGATCCAATCCCTGCTTGATGTACATAATTTCATCCGTTCGCTAAATAATTGTAATGTGCCTCACCAACACGAAAGAGAAAACCTTCACCCTTGCTCATATTATAATACCTTTTTACAAAGTTATTTTAATGACATTTCCAAGGACCACGTTAATCTTAGATTTATCCGTGAGTGGACAATACCAGACATTTTTGTTTTGTTGAAAACTCAAAGTACATTTATTACGCAGAGAATATATGTCAGCCCCACTTCAACTCAACACCATGGGCTTGTCACAACATGAAAGTCCCAACTAGCTTAGAATTAGCTCCGCTTGCGACCCTTGCACATACTCTTTCCGGTTCCTGGTGTTTCGTTACTCGTGACGGTAGGAGGAGTATCTGCCGGAGCTGGAGTCGAGTCAATCTTCGTAAAATCCGTCGTCAGAGCAGCCGTTGTCGCTTCGGGTGCGGCAGGAGCAGCTTCAGGAGTTGTTTGATTCGCTGTTGATGCGTCGCTCGCGACATCACCAGATCCTCCGTTCGAAATAGGAACGCATTGCTCTAAAAGTAGCAAACGCAAGAGAATGACGAGTTAGCATAAGTCAAAACAGCTTTGAGCACGACTTCATTGACGTACTGTAAATCTGCCATTCCGGCGAGTGGAGTGCCAACCAGTAGAAGACAAACAAGCACTTGTCACCCTTGCACGACGAGTAGTCCGTGGGTATTTTGGCCGGGTACGACGGGAATTCAGCAACACAGTCGTCGTAGTGAAAGACCATCTTGTTGTCAATCCAGCCTTCACAGGGGCCCTGTAAAAGCGAAAGAATACAGTTAAGTAAAGAGTAGGTAGCAAGCACTTCAAGGAGATTTAACGTACGTGGTGCGAGTTCAGAAAACCCTCCTTATACTCGTCGTTTTGCCACCACATATCCGTGTAGCTGCTCACATCTACGGGCGTCGCCGTGTCTATCGTGTTGCCGCAGCCGGGAGAAATGGGGTCAATCATGTCGCGCAGGGACTTGTATCCCGTGGCCTTCCAGTGCTCTGCGAATTGCTTCGCGTTATTCACTGGCTCATGGTTGTAGATTCCACCAGCGAATCCCCGATTTACGTTAGCGCTGGTGACACCGTTGTAGGTCGTGTACACGGTGTTGGGCTTGTACGTCGCCTTGGGATGGGAGATGTAGCCGTGGGCATTCGCGCAGCCAAAGAGTGTGGCTAACACGATGACACATGAAACAGCAAAGGTTTTCATGCTTATATAGTAAGCTGGCGAGTTCTTCTTCCGACGTGGACAATTAAAGAATGAGTCTTAGCACAATTTTGCGGAAGACAAACATCAAGGATGCTAACGGATGATCCCTTGCAGAACACTGTCGTAGACACCAAGTAAAAACGAGTGCTGTCAGACGAAAAAAAAAAAAAAACGGTGGATGCAATAATTTCTCCCCGTTATCATACTTACAGGTGTTATTAATTTAAAGTCGTTCAGTAAAGGATAGTTGCAATATTGTACCGTAATACACGTACCATAATATAGTCGTTTTACTTGAACTATGGTGCTTTTGGACGATGGCGAAAAGTGCTTTTTCGATAGTGAGCGGTGAACCAAAAAAAAATAGTTCAGGCTCGTCGTCAAAGCTGGTCCTCGGTGCCGTCCTCGAATTAGAGGCGAAACCAACGGTATCGCCTTAAAAACCGCAACTTGGGTCATTTCCAATTCTTCCTCAAGCCAACCAGCCACGTTTCCAAGTCCTCTCCACACCACTCCCAGGTTCACGCCTCAACGCGTGTCTAACGTGCTATTGCTACGTAATCTCCAAATGACAAGTCTACCTTTTGATCCCCATATCATGTTGCCCACTCATCCACTTCCTGCCAGCGAGACGACTGAAAATCAAATATTACTATAACTTGTTGGTTTTTAACTCGTAAAAATGTATATCTTACTATTTTTATACGACTCGTGGACGCCCTTAAAAACCTTGAAGTTTAAATTTCATCAGTATCGAAGGCTGGGGCTTCATTTATCGGCACACCTCCTACGTCTGCTAGCATCGGCTTCGACAAAGCTTTAAAACACCTCCTTCTAACTGTAATTCGGTGCCATGTTACCAAAACAAAATTATACTTCAGATTCGCCTGTGCCAGCCCGACCAATATGTTAGCTTTGTCAAAGATTCTTAAGCGAATTGTCTTTACTTTCCTGGTTAGGAACTACAGGTACCATTTCAGACGGGTCTATAATATCGCGCATGAATATTTTCATGCGCGGAGTTCATTTCGAAAATAGACGTACTTAACCAAGTGGATGGCGGCAACAGGTAGTATTGTATAGTTTCAACAGGCATAAATGTCCACGGCTACCAGTTGGATATTTGGATCAACCATTCATAAAAAAAAAAAAAAAATACGGGATAGAAATACCCTCCACGGAAAATCAGATACCAATCGAAACCCCTACCTCTGAAATAAACTTTGGAATAGTCGGGGTAGGAAAGTCGGGACCGCACTAATCATGTAATTTAGCTTTTCATCCAGCTTGGTTTGCGGATCTTGGGCCATGATTCATTCGTGTTTGTCGTACACATCTCTATTGTCTGCATTGACCCAAAAGTTGTAACATGACTCACGTTTCGGGCTGCCCTATCGTCAATGCTGCAGCGAACAGCATCTACTTCTTATCTCGAGGGTTACTTGTTGATGCATCTTTTGTCTAACAAGGAGTGTTTTTAGAATAACTAGAGGGTGAAATCTTTAAGAGGAAGAGCATGTCAAGATTGTGAGTACCGATAAAACCTTGCGCTTGGTGTAGCGGGCTAGTAGTGAAGAGGCCGACAGGCAGCGCAAGCCTGTAGGCAAGCGCCTAACCTCTAGGTAGACACCAGTTCTACACTTGTCGGTAGGCGGCAAGGACCAAAGCTACAGCTTTTGCTGAGATTGGAAGCACTTTAGTGCTGACTAGATCGCCCAACGAGGATTACTTCGTATGCGTCAGTAGCGCCCCAGTCCACCGGTTTCTTATCTATGCAACCCTAGTGCCGTGGTCCAGCAAGTTTCGGGAAAAAGCGGGTACACCGCTCCTCCAATTCAGTATTATACTGAGTTGCCTGTCAAGTGCTGCAATAGTACTAACGGCGATACAAGAGCCAGGAGTTATAAAACTTGCCGCAATTACTGCAATACTCAAATAATTTAAGCCCATACTACGTGCCTATCATCGTCATATCCCACACGTTCCTGTTCGCACGAAGACACATTGGAAGCTCAAAATTCGCGGGCGGTATGCATGCATGTTTGGGTAAGAACCAGCTTTACAACGCAAACAGAACAAAAAAGGCTCGCGAATTGCCGTTAGATATCGAGAATTAGAGGACTGCCTGTGCTCTGACACCGTGCTAGACAATGGGCTAGTTTACAGCAGGTACCCGGATCCGGCATATTGTATACACACCCGCTCCGGCACTGTTCCTTGTTTGATTTGAGCTTCATAAATATAATGTAGAAGTGAATTGCAAGATGAATAGCTGAATGCAGACGACTACCTAAAGAGTAGCTGGGAGTTTCTATGTCCCGACTAGCAGTTAAGAAACTACTAGTGTGTGTTGCACACAGGGCTGCCGAAAAATAAATTGATGCTGCAATTATTGCAATAAATTTGGACCGATAATTTATTTAGTAACCTTAACAGCTACCTAACAGTTATCTATTGAGCTGAACCTCTTGACTTCAATAATGTATTAAAGCTTTCCACAACCACCAATAACAATTTTCGTGGAGCTCCCAGCTCTCCCCACTTTCAAATTCACCTGAAGCCCAAGACACTTACTGCCCGGCATGCTCACTACATCTCGCACGCAGCGTCCCGCCACCTTCACCAACAGGCAGGTGGCGAACTTCTACTTCCGGCCGTGCCGTGATCAGTACGACGAGGTAATCCTCGAGTACTTTCGCTGTCGGTGCGGCGCGGTCCGGAAGCGTGCCCCTGGTTCGGGGTACACGAACCTGATGCAGCACATCAGGCGTGAGCACCCCTCGTTTGCTGCGGAGATGCTGGCTGCAACCCCGGGAGAGACTGGGTCTCTCCTGCATTACGTCCGCCACTCCGCCCTGAACACGTTCGGATGGCTGGTGGGTCGTCCTGGGCAACTTGCCCCTTTCATTCTGTGAGAGCAGGCTTTCACGGCGGTACGTTTAAAATTAACTATGTATTAGTGCTCTCAGAACAACTGACTAACCTACTACTACAATTTGCAATATATTATCAGATACACGAACCTGGAGCCCATCTCGGTGGAAACGCTCCGAGGTTCCCTGGAATCGGTGACACGCTCCGTCGAGCGTGCGATCGCTGCCGATTTACCTGAGCGTTTCGGTATCATTTTTGACGGGTGGAGCCATGCTTCGGAGCATTTCATCGCCGTCTTTGCGTGGTATGAGGTAGACGAGGCGATTCGCTGCCCGCTCCTCAGCATGGCTCCACTCGTCAATGAGGAGACCGACGATTTGTCGGCCGCAACGCACCAGGCCTTTCTGCGCACGATGCTGTTGCGAGACTACAACAAGAGGCTGGAGCAGTGTGTCTTCCTCGTGGGAGACAACTGCTCCGTCAACCGCCGGCTCGCCACCCTCATGGGTGTTCCACTAGTCGGCTGTGCTAGTCACCGCCTAAACCGAGCGGTAGCTGCAGAGCTGAGCGAGCATGCTGAAGATCTGGACCTGGTACAGACCCTGATGCT
>NW_008634126.1:4447716-4454078 GCF_000247585.1 Phytophthora nicotianae INRA-310 | reverse complement strand
GATGTGCGAGTGTGGTTCGACGCTCTCATCGCAAAGATGGAGTCGTATTCCAACTACCTAGGTACAAACGGGGATTTTGTGATTTTAATTATTTTGTCCAGTTAATTTACACCGTTGTTTTTTTGCATGTAGCTCCAACAGCTGAAATTGTCCACAGCCCAGACTTTGAGTCGGGCTGTGTCCAGGTGCTGAAGGGTCAAGGGCAGCGCTTAACCCGGAGTGAAAAGTCGGCGCTGGAGGCTTTTCGCGTCATCCCAGCCGCGCAAGCTGCGCATGTGGGGGATGACGCAGAGACCGGAGGCTCATTCGTAGAGCGCCTCCAAAAGCGCCGCCGCCTGGAACAGCACCAACCAGCTTACTAGCTGCTAGATCGGATTCCTCTGACCTCAAACCTTGCCGAGCGCTTCTTCAGTGTCGCTCGCAATACGTTCGGGCTGCAACGACACTCGCTGCAGCCGTACACGCTTGAGATGCTGCTCTTTTTGCGCCAGAATGAGATCTTCTGGGACGCCCGTACCGTCGAAAATTCGGAGTAGGTGGTGCAATAATTGATCAATGAAGCTGCATTGTATCGATTATCTATTTCATTGTTTGTCTTAGTGCAATAATCTATCGTTCATGTTAAGTAGCTGATGGCGGTTATCTATTCTCTCTTGGTAGGTGCAATAGATTACAATACAATTTTCGGCAGCCCTGGTTGTACACCTAGTCGTCGAGGACAGCACGTCCACGGTGGAACGCTAACATCAAGTTATTCCGGGTCATACGAATTCAGCATATCTATATCAGGTGCCCCAAAATACACTCCAGCAGGCGGTATCATCATCTTTCTGTCGATTTCGAGAATAGTGCGAACTTAACCAATTAATTTTATACCGGAACCGTGCAACTTCCCCAATCAGTAATTTGTCTAGAATGCTGTATAGAACATAGAGACTACAAGATATCCGGACAAGTGGGTTTACTGAGGTTGAAGGTTGGTTGAAAATCGTAAGTGCATACTTCTGTAAATTGTATTGCAAAAATTGTTACAAAATCATTTTGTATTATTGTATATAGCACCAATAATCCGATTTTTATGGGATAATATCCAAAGATGAATGAATTTGGTTGGAATTGGGCCAAACCACCCTTATCGGTATCTATGCTTACACCTGCATACCCATACCGATTCAAAAGAATGTATTGCATCATGTGCAAACTTTAGGAGCCTTCTTAAAGTGAGCGTTAATAGTTCGTCATTCTAATACGATGACCTTTTCAGTAAATACCAACTCCACAACTACATATGGTAAACGCAAGAACATAGGCCACCAAGTAAAGCTCTCATGTCTTTTCCAATAAACATCTCGGGTAGGACGACAACCTATAGAGACTTCATTCGTTCTGTTCTCTTTAAAACGTCGAATTTCATTCGTGCAAAAGATCCCAAAATATGTTCTTAGCTTATTGAAGGAGATGCGCGATACCGAACCGTGGCCGGGGAAGAACCCCACAAGTTGAAGATCCATCCGTGCCCAACACACAGGGAGTAAACTGAGAGATCGAGGAGCTTCCAGTTGTGCCAGAACTCTCGGTGTCTGCCGAGTCCAAGTCGTCTCAGCACCAGAGCTCTCAGTTTCAGGCCAAAGGTATCAGCCTAAGTGGCAGCCGAAGGTGTGTATCAGTACTGGAGCTCTCCGTCCTGGTTCCTGGTCTCCCACTAGAACCACCACCATCAGCAGAAGTACCACCACTCCCCGCCAGAAGCACGAGATGGTGGCCCTATCACGAGGTTCTCGTGAATGGCGACATACACGTCCAGTCGTGATATTAAAAAAAAAAAAAAACTCATTCCTCCTTAGGCATAAAAATATCATGTGGATACCGCACACACTGAACAGACATAATTTTACTGTACACCTTAAGCACATACCAGCCGAATTCATACACCTTTGGACATTTCCCCTTTTTTAATTGCAAACAACTAGTAATACTGACTTTTCTATTTATACCCCTTACAACGAGCGGAGCAGCAGCATCGTGCGATGCATCTGCTGCTCGGAACTGGTGAAGAATGCTGCTTTATATTCGACGAGTTTTGGGCGAAGCCAAGCGCTCTACTGCTGTGTGATAGCTTAATAGCGTTGGAAATGCTGCGCTTTCAGTTACTACAGATGCATTTTCTAGCCGTATGGTAGTGCCGCTAGACCCCAAGAAGTGAGATTCAGTAATGGAATGCGGACAGATAGCAATGGATTCGTGGTTGGAGACCGATTATTGTTGTGACACGATTGTGACAAGACAATAAACTGAAAAATGAAGTAGTGTATATTTACTCTTGCACTCTGTCCTCATTTCAGCAACTCCGTGAGTACAACCCGAAACTTACATAACACCCTAACAAGAGGATTACAATCGTCGAAAGATTCAAACTTGCGCGTCCCGAAGAAGTCCAGTTAATAACCTGCTTGTGCTAGTGCAATCTGCAGTTTGTACAGTGCTTCCGCTGCTGTCGGGCGTAAAGTTGAATCCACCGACACACAGGCTCTTCCGAGTTCAGCAATCGACAACGGACCCTCCGAAAAATCTACGCTCAAAGTCCCCATGACGACTTGGTGCAGAATGGCTGCTTCCGGGAGTTTTCTACCATTTAAGTCACGGTTTTTTTCTTCCGCTTGAGTATACGGAAGTGTGTGCAAATCTAATTCAGACAACACCACACCAAACGAGAACATATCCGCCTTATCGTCGTATTTTTTCCCCAACATCACTTCCGGTGCCATCCACAACGACGTCCCAACCCCAGCTGTCATGGTTTGGTTTAAGCGTTCTCTAGAAATCCCAAAGTCGCTCAACTTAGCTTCCATCGCGTGATTCAGCAGAATATTGCGAGATTTTAAGTCTCGATGGATGACTGGAGGCGAAAGCGAGTGGATGTATGCAAGAGCATGGCACACGTGAAAAGCGATTGTAGCTTTCTCTCGGTCGATTCCAGTAGGGCGGTTGGCTGTCTCGAACTCGGTGAGTAGAGTTCGGAGATCTCCACCTTCCATATACTCCATGACGACGAACAAGTCAGAGAGAGAGTCCCAAGCAACTCCAATAAAGTGTACAATGTGAGGGTGATCCATACTGGCAGTCATCTTTGCCTCAGCCAGGAAGTTGTTTACATGGCTCATATTTCCTCGTATATCAGGAGATAACATCTTCACGGCAACCCGCTTGTTGTTAAAGACACCTGTATACACTTCTCCAAATGCCCCACGACTCAGTAGATTCTGGATTTGTACATCTCGACGAGAAATTCTTTTCGCCGTGATAATATCGTCATTCCATAGACCAAATTGACCTTGCGGTTCGTTAATGGACCTCGATTCGAGGATAGGAGTTTGTTGCTGATCCGCTGCCGGTGTATACTGATCCAGATATTCATTCTGACTGGTATCGTGGTCAGTATTGTCGAGACTCCTTGATCGTCGATGGTAGTACACAAAGGTGAAAACCACAAGTATCGCCACAAAGATGCCTCCTGCGATTGTATAAAGCACAAAGGCGAGAACCGCAAGTAGCACAGCAAAGACTCCTCCGGCGAGTCTGTTTAATCGTCGACGGTAACACAGAACGGCGAGAACCAGAAGAATCACCGCTAAGACTCCTCCTGCTATTCCCACGATCAGACCCACGTTGTTGCTTGACGCAGAAGATTCTGCTGGCAGGATCTTCTTGTCAGGATCATCTGTGGCTATAGGATTCGCGCTGCCGGCGCTGCTGGTTGTATTGGAGTTGCTACCGACGTCACTTGATATGCCGGAAACATAATTCACAGAGTTGCAAGGTGAAGTTCGGCTGCAGTACTTCCATCGATACATGTTCTCATCGCACTTATTCGTATTGAGAATTGCTGGATTGATTGTTGTGTTTTGAGCGCTGATAAGTTTCGTCAGGGGAACAGTTTCGCCAAGGGGTGAATCGCAATATTCATCAGTGAAATATTGCACTGAAGTCATTTCACTAGCATCGATAATAGCGTATAGAGCATACCCCCATTCTTCGACGTACATGGTAACTTGCTCACAGGAGCCTGAGGCGAGAAGAGACGTGGCTTCAAGTCTAGTTTCGCAGTCATTGGTGTAGGCTTCTTGAACCAAAAAAGAAGAACCGTCAAATACGTTCCACAAGATTTCCTCATAATTATCAGCACTGCAAGAGTGAGAAACCGATTTCCAGGCAACATCGCTACGCGTCTCACATCCATTGTTGCATTCCTTGCCATATTCGAGGTCGACTCGGTTAGGGACACGTGCGCATTCGTTCGCCAGGAAGTACGCGAACACATCAGGCACGATCGCCGCAGCGTGCTGAAGAAACCCGAGGAGTACTAAAATCACTGCGAGGCGCTGGGAGCGCATGACTTGGAAGCGACGGAGACGAAATCGTACTGGCGAAAGTGCAGTCGACGCGGCGAGACGCAAAATGGCAGTGGCGAAAGAATATGGGGCAAGAATCAAGTAGCCAGTCGAAAACGGGCGAAGCGTTTCGTTCATGATACATTTTTTTCTTTAGTGAAAACGAAGATGGCAATTCTTATTAGTCTTCGGGATGGTATGTGTGGCACTGGATAACTTTCAAGCTAAAGACGCTATCATTCTTGCATCGACCACCAGTCACTAAAGGGTCATTTGAACTCATTAGTGCTATTGAAGATCTTAGTATAGTGAAGACATCTACTTTCTCGAATGATCCGACTGTGGTGCTAAAAACACTCAGCTGAATGAGCTGGAATGAAGATAGAGGAGCGTCTAGTGTGAATGCAAACCAGAAACATTGCGTTTGGTGAACCCTACAGGGCATTTTCGCCATTGCCACGTGTACTATGGATATAAAATCCAAAGCACCCTTAGTAGGACTTTGGATATACAATCCAGAGACCTATTGGTAGTGCTTCGGTACGAAGTAAACGTACAGCCCAACTGGGATAAACTCATGTCCGTAAATTGTGTTTTCACCCCGTTTAATAGAAATATCAAGTGAATCCATGTGATAAAACAAATCCATGTGATAAAACAAATCCATGTGATAAAACAAATCCATGTGATAAAACATTAATGGATGCAACTAGAACAACGTGTATATCATTCCATCACGGGGTAGGGTTAGTTAGGGGACACAAATCCACGCATTCTACTAGCTGTCGAGCGCAGCGAAGACGGTCCCAATTGGCTAAAATTCTTTTATGTGGCCTACATCACAAAACTGATGTGGTACACAGTGTTCGTCTGGATCTGTTGAACCATCAGACAGTCCTGGCGTGCTTGATTGGACGAAAGTCAAATATTTCTGTAGAACAAGGAAACAAGCCAAAAACCACAGGCCCCTGCTGTCTGACTAAACGGAATTTACATATAGCTACTGTTCAGAACTGCCGAATGTACTGCTGATCGGGCACAGTAACAACCTATATTTGTAAAATCATTGAAATGGTGGCCCCGAATGCTGTATTCTGTATATTAAATAATAATTGGTCAACATATCGTACTTAACTGCACTGTTAAACATCATTTTGCCCCCATTATCGAACCCCAAAGCCGCGGAGTGCCACGCCACACGGATACGCTGCTTGTTTGCTTGTTAGTTTGCATTAGTGGATACCAAGACCGACATATAGATAATCCGAGGTTCATGGGACGCTTAGGGGGAAGCTTATAACTTTCTTCCCTGCAAGTAGGTACTATCTCTTCGTGTCCGAGTGATGCAAATTTGCATCATCGGTCATTTTCTTGAAAACCACTTGGATTTGTGGCAATTTGAAATTACCAATCAAAAGCCCACATTGAGCCGGATGCAACAAAAAAAGCACAAGATAGCGTAAAATAGACGCCTCAAGAGCCACGAACGAAGGCACCCTCAGACTAAAAAAGGCCATCGTCGCAAAGTGAGATGAGAAAGGACAAGGATGGAAGACACCACGAGCGCTCGCCCTGTGTACACGCCATTTCACCACACGCACGCTTCCCATGGGGGCTTTAGCGTCTTTGCTGGAGCTGCTACTACAATAGATTGCTCCCCCCTCGCCATATTTCAGCGGTTTGTATAGCCTGAAATGCTCTGCTCGCTAGTTATGAATACTAATGCGTACGCTGTAACGAAAAACGCACGAAAATGGAAAATTCTAACTTTCAACGAGCTTCAGACGTGTGAGCGAAAACGGCCTAGGATTACGTCTACGAACGGAGCTAGCGTACGGCGTCAATTTGGCGATTCTTTCCGCAAGGTTTTTGCCATTCCTCGATGCGTTGATGACTACAACCATCACATGAATGGCGTGGACATTGCTGATCAGTATCGAGCTTATTACAAAACGCAGCTTATTTCCTACCGGA
>NW_008634126.1:4440358-4445930 GCF_000247585.1 Phytophthora nicotianae INRA-310 | reverse complement strand
GTGGGTTCCTATTTTCTTTTGGCTCTTGGACACTGCGATAATTAACGCGTACATTTATCACCAGAATGTTTGTTCCAGATCCGGCAAAACACCACTAAATCATCGGGCTTTTCGTCGAGAACTGGCATGGCAACTTTTCAATCAGTCGAATTGTGTGGAAGAGGAGAAAATTCATATTATGCATTTGCATCTTTTCCAGGAGCAACGAGTACAGTGCAAACTTTGCATCAAAAATGGAGCGCGGCGTCAAACGACAGTAATTTGTGCAGCATGTAGGATGCCACTTTGTGCGTCCTCAAAGCGCAACTGCTTTGCCGAGTATCACAATCAGGTGGCTACACTTTAGGTCATCCCTCCTAGAATTGCCTGTCTCTGTAAAGAACAGAGTTGATACATAAATTAATATGAATATTTGTATTGGTAAAATATGCACTATCCAACCGAGCACGAAGAGATAGAGATTTAATTCTGGAGCCCTCCGGGGTTTCGGGGCCTTATCCCACCGCCCAATCTGCGCGAGAGCGCATTATAGTAGCTCGGTCTATTGACCGCAATCCCGACAGCGAACCGGTTGAGTTGGTCGTTATTGGTTGTTGATGGGCATGCATATTGCATGCGTGCAGTCGGTAGAGGTACCTCATATTACCAACAGATGGGGGGGCAGTAACAGCCTATCAATAACCAGTTTTTGCAATTAGCAGCCGCCTTTTGGCTAAAGGATATCGATCCCTCAAGCTCAGTGCTACCCAGGGCCAACCCTAAAAAATCGACTGCACAATTAGCAACTAAAACCGCTCCGGGCCTCACGGCGCGTGACTGTGGGGTAAGTGATCGGAGAGAACCTTGACGGGAGCAAGTCCAATACCCTACTTTAGGAAAGCCTACTGCTGCGTGCGGGTATTTAGACTTTGTATAACGCGTCACGTTTTCGTGTTCGCAGAGCTAAGACTGAAACTAAACGGAAAAGGACGCGCGAGGACACCCTTTGCGAGAACGAACGCGTCGCCCCCCCCCCCCCCCCGTGCAACGCACGGAAGCGACGTCAGACAAGGCGATGGAGTAGGCGCTACGACTGGAACAAAGCGCTGGAGGACCTCTGTGTGCAGCAGAATGAACCGCAAGTTACGGAAGGTCGTATTGCCCCTACCGACGAACGGGAGGAGAAAACAGATGAGTCCGCTCCTGCGGAACATCAGCGGCTGTTCGCGGCTGTAATGGAAGTGGCGTTTCGAGCGGGAGTCAGGGATGTCGGTTTGTTTTCGGTGCCGGTTGTACCACAAGCTCCTGTTCAAGAAGTGACCCCGTCTCTGATGCGCAGTGTGCTCGCAAAAGCCGAGCAATATCTCAGAATTAAAGCCGACGGGCCAAGCATGTAGAGAGGGCTCGGACGAGACTAGCTCATTTAACTCTCTTTCAGCGTGACCGGACAAAGATGAAAGAAGCTGATCGAAAACGCGCGTGGGGAACCCCGCTGCGCGGGGGAGAGCTGCAGGAACGACGAGAGCAGGATAGACATCAGCATGCCGCACACCGAACAGAGCTTCCAGAGCAACAACGACAGCATGAACGCGAGCTAAACCGTCAACAGCATGCATGTGGAGACCAACGCTACCGGAAGAAGACCGGGAAGCTGAACGTGAGTCGCATCGTCAGCAACATGCGTTTCGAAGAGCGGAGCTACCGGAACAAGAACTGGAAGAACATGGAAATGAACTCGAGAGACTGCGAACAATACGCCAATGTACCCGTCACGGCCACGCCCTTATTCCCCATGAAGACTTTGATGCGACGATGATCACTGGTGACGACGTGGTCAACGAGCGATACAAACTACCGTATACAACAGTTTGTCCGCACTGCAACGCGTGGAAGAGGCCTGGCGTGTCTGTAGTAGAATGCTGCCTAGATGGTATGATCAAGCTGCCTCCTCAAATTGGTCCTACCGTCCATGACAAACTAAAATGATTCTTGTGTCTATACCTCGTCTCGTTAGCGGCCACACTGCGTACACTGAGTTCCTTCGCGAGTTTCGTCGTGGCGCATAACGCATGCAAGTGATCATTATACCCAAACGTTCGAACGAGGAACTGAATCCGAATGGTAAAGTAGTTCTGCTGGAGCGATGTTCGAAACGTCGGTGGGCGTGGTTCGCGTACTTCCAAGTTATTCTCCGTTACTTAGTTGTGCATTTCGTCGTAAAGATGATTGTCGTGCGGAGCGAGAGTGTAGGTCTTGTAGTTGAAGTTGTTGGTGTTGAGATCGATGTGCGGAGTAGAAGGTGTATTTAATAGTGAATAACTTTGCTGTACCTAACATGCATGCCTTTCTTGGATCACTAGTAGAGCACAAGGCCTTCCCACTGTATTTGCGTCTTTCTGTTTTTCATTCGTGCCTATGTTGTCTACCCTACTTATTTTTCTGTGTTTTTATGGCACTTGCATTTTTATCTAGCTAAATTTACGTTCACTGTAACTGAGTGCATTAAGTGCAGCAGTTTCAGTAACATTCAGCCTCCGGCTGTGAGTATGCAAGCTAAGGTCTTTGTGCCCGCGCTCTCTGGCTTGCATGCTCACAGGCCAGAGTCAGGCATGACATCTCCTCCAGGTTGACTTTGGCTTGGCGGCGAATTTAATCCATCCAGGAGTTGAAGCCAATACGAACGAGTTGGAAGTTAACTTGATCAGACTTGATGGTCGTTGATGTGCGCGGCATCTTTCTCACAAGCCTCACCGCACTCATGCACATCATACGTCACATCCGGTAGGGGCGGATCCTAACCCCAATCCGCGTCCTTCGTGTTACGTGGAGGTCGTCATATAACGTCTGCCACCACGTTTGCCTTGCCCCTGACGTGATCTCTGTTGGTAGATACTCGCGGGTGATGGACCATCCACGAACACGCTGAGTTATCCATATACAGTCAAATGGGCGATCATGCAGATAACGTCTCCACTTCTCTATTGCGACCTTGATTGCCAGTAATTCCTTCTCGTGGGTTGGCCATTCACGTTCATGCACATCCAGCTTCTTGGAGTAGAAAGCGATCAGATGATCTTGCTCCGCCATACATCTGCAAAAACACATCGCCAATATAGTGATCTGACGCATCCGTTGTCACAATAAACGATCAGTCAAAATGCGGTAGCGTGAGCGTATGTGCTTGCTGAAGAGCTAGCTTGAGATGTAAGTCGCCTTCTTCCACAGACTTAGTCCAGTTCCACGTAGTCGTTGCTTTCACTAGCTCTCGTAACGGTGGGGCAAGCTCGGCAAAATCGTAGATAAATCTACGATAGTATCCGGCTAAATCTAGAAGGGTCAACAACTCCTTCCTGTTCGTTGGGGTTGGGTACTTGGCAATTGCCTTCGTCTTTCTGGGATCGACACTTATTCCTGCCTGAGACATCATGTGGCCTAAGAATGTCACTTCTGGCTGGCCAAACGAACACTTCGACAAGTGGGCATACAGCTTTTCATGTCGCAGTACTTGACAGACTGCACGCAAGTGCTGCATATGCTCCTCCATGCTCTTCGAGAAAATGCAAATGTCGTAAAAACGACAACAAAAGCGAACTTGTCGAAAGCGTGTGCATCAGGCGTGACCAATTTCCAGCCATACCAGATACACCCATCGCTGCAACGCACCACTCGTATGTCTCGTTGTGTGTCCGAAATGAAGTGTAGGGTCCACTTGAATTCACCACCATCATCTGATGATATCCTTGCACAAGATCGATCAGTGTGTAAACAACACAAACCACTATTTGATCGCACAAATTCTCAATAAGCGGCAAAGGAATCTTCGCGATAACAGTCACGCTGTTAGGATAGCGGTAGTCAAATACCTAACGTAACGATATATTCGTATTACTGCTATGAAACCACTCAGTCCGCTTGGGCATCTTCTCTGTCACTGGGTCCTTTTTTGGAATCGCGAAGAGGTTTGATACCAAGGCGAGTTCGACACTTCCACCCAAACTTTTCGCAACTTGTCCTTAACAAATCCTTCAAAGGGACTCAGCTCCATTTTAGCCATTCGGAACGGTGCTTTATTACTTGGCTGCGCTCTCTTTTTCAGCGTCGCCTCCAAGTTGACTTCTCGTGTTGAAAATATTCCATCCGGTAGTTGTTCCGGAAACACTGGTACATATGAACGAGTGGATCGGGTAAAAGTACTTGCCGTACCCGAGCTGGAGTCAATCTCAGAGCCAATCCGTAATGTTGTGGCTTAAGAACTCAAAGACGTGCTCAATGCTCGGTTGAACGTATGCCCACCGACGTCTGTGAGCTGTATTCTCTCAGGCATATTTCTTGCGTCTGCCAGTTCACTTGAGGGTTGTAGGCTTCAAACCACGGTTTCCCAAAAGTGCCGTCATGGGACTCTGGAAACTTCCATTCAATGACCTCCATCGTCGGAAAGAAATAACCGTCTAAGCACACTGATGCTTCCACGTGTTTGACATGTGTTGCCGGAGTTAAAGTTCCGTCAAAGCGCTGTGCTTGCAAACGATTCGACAAAAACACTGCAGTTGCGAAACCAGGCTTAATCGTGTTAGCACTCGCACCCATGTTTAGCAAAATTTGGACATCTTTCCCATTGATGCAATCTTTCTTGATGAAGAGAGTGCTTAACCGTCATGGTCTCTGTTGTAACTGACGTCGTGCGTGTATCTTCTACCGCAACGTCTTGCTCATGCTGCACCGCATCCATTATTTCCTTCTGCCCTGGCGGCAATCCGCACACACCAAGCTCTTCCTTTGAATGCTGCTCGAGTAAATTAGGCACTTTTACCGGCTATTTTCCAGACAATCCAATCGTCTCTGTCGTCTCCGAAACTGCAATGAAACGCGCTTTGCCCTCTCCCCGTGAACATTCTTCAAATTCCCATAGCTCATCCACAAACTTCTGGATGTCTACCACGTTCATCGTCACCCAATCCATGACGAAAGTCTCTTCTTCCTCATTTCTCTAGCGGACCATGTTTATTCGCGTGCTACCACATCCTTGAGCATTGCCAGAGTTTTGTACCTCGATGCGATATGTCTCTTAGTCCGCGTCTGTTGGGGGCAGTATCGGACACTGTCTAGCCTGATGCGCAGAACTACCACACCTGAAACATAAGTTTCAACGTAAATAATCATCATTTGATAGCACCCTGACATTGCCGGTACCCGAACTCCCATGAGCTCTACGAATGTGGTTATCCTCTCCACTTCACCAAGGAGTGGGTTCGACACCGCGCCACAAGGCGCTCTACATAATAGTAGGGCACACCGCACTCGCCGAGCAGAGCTGGAGGAGGCCGTGCCTCAGCTGGATTCCCGCACCTAGAGTCCGCGCTCGCCGGAACGGCGTCTGCGTCCACATGACACATATGCTCTTGACGCGAACGCCCCCATTCACCGCCAAGCTGTCGATCTCGAAACGATGACCCACCTCGTGGACTGGTTGTACTCTCCAGAGTTGGTTCACCACCAGGTCGCGGACCTTGAGCACCATGTTACTCAGCTGTATCTTCAGCTTCACTTGCTCCGATATCTAAAGCATTTCGCTCCACGAACTGTGGCCCGCCAC
>NW_008634126.1:4437667-4439068 GCF_000247585.1 Phytophthora nicotianae INRA-310 | reverse complement strand
TTGACGTGGACTTCGTCCGTTGGCACGTCTCACACGTGCGCACATAGATTCCAACCTATTTGTACAGGTTGGGCCACAAGTACGTCGAGCCCACGGAGCCAAAGCTAGATGCCCGCCAACGGGCGTATCATGTACTTCGTAGCGGATAAGATACTTGAGGTCCTCATCATTAAGGAACTACCACACAAGAAGTGTTTTCAGGGTCAGTACTGTAATGCAACAGGCCGTCATCGAGAGTATATCGATGCAGCCTCGCGCGTAAGCACCCAGACATTTTATTGTCATAGATTTTAAACACTTCGCTCCTTAGAGCACGCAGCATGTCGTAGTGTGCATACGCTGCGCTTATTAAGTCAGGCATTGATGACATCACAGCTGTGACATGAGCTAACTCGTAGTCCGGCCTGCGCGATAGCGCGTCAGCCACTACATTAAGCCGTCCCCTCTTGTACTTCAACTCGAAGTTATACTCGGCAACGAATGAAAGCCGCCTTGCCATTCTCAAAGAGAAATGCGTCTACTGAGTCGCTGTGCGTAGCAACGTATAATCAGTATAAATAACACAAGGCATAGAGCCTAGCAGGTGTACCACGAACTTGACTAGCGCGTACTTCATTGCAAGTAGCTCTTTGTCATGGTCTGGATAGTTCTTCTCTCCAGCTTTGAATTGGCGATACTTAAACGCGATCACGCGTTCATGCCCTTCGACATCTGCTTGTAGTAAAGCACAACCGATGGCGAAATTCAAGGCGTCACAGACGAAGCTGAATGGACGATCCGGATACGATCGTGCAAGTATAGGCGCTCGGAGGAGACTCCCTTCATAACCTCAAAATCTTCGTCGTGCTCAACGTTCCAGCTCCATGGTACATCCTTCTTAAGGAGCTTCAATAATGGCCTAGCCTTCTTGGCGTAGTTCACGCTGTACTTGTACAAGTAATTGGCTAAGCCTAGCCACTTGTGTAAGGCATTTTGGTTCTTGGGAACCAGCCAGTCCACTATGGCCTTGACTTTGGCAGGATCTGCCCTTAACCCATGTTTCACAATGCAGCCACCGAAGAATGGGATTTCCTCCGAGCCAAAGACACATTTGTCCAAGTTGGCATACAACTTATTAGCACACATGCACTCGAGCACCGCCCGAAATTGGTCTATGTGGTTTTTATCATCAGACCTTCTGTGCTCGGCACGACAATGGACGAAGATATCGTCAAAATATGTCTGCGCGTTCGCCTGACGGGGCCTGAACAACTGCGTCACAAGACGATTGAATGTTGCTGGTGCGTTCGATAGCCCCTGGGGCATCACCAGCCGCTCCCACAGCATACCGCGCGGAGTGCTTACCGTCGAAACATCACTCGCTCTCATGAGCAATCGGAAATAACTATCGACAAAATCAAG
>NW_008634126.1:4433245-4435347 GCF_000247585.1 Phytophthora nicotianae INRA-310 | reverse complement strand
GCAATGTACACAGCATATCCCACCATGTTGTTCTGTAGAGCATCCTCACCCTTGTAAGGAATCGGCGTCTGCATTTAGCTTATTGAAAGCGTGAACAATACGTCACTTTCCATTCGGCTTTCTGACACAAAATATGGGTGTCGAGTGCGCAGATTTGCTCTCACACACCAACACTCCTAGCGTGAAAGAATGCGTCAATAAAGTCACACTGCTTTTCTGGCAAAGGCTTCGTCGAGGCACAACAGAACTCAGTTCATCCCCACTAGGCCGCTCTGTGCCTACTAGGAGTTGCCGTTTCCCGGCAATGACTCGGAGGGTTGGCTCGTCGGAGCCTTGCGCTTGAAGCGCAAAGGGCAGCTCGCCCTCAGACGCTTCTTCATTTTCAGCCTAGCTGAGGACCATCGGTTCCGGGCCGCTCGAAGAGCTCGCGGTACTAGCGCTCCAACCAGGTCGAGCCGACCTGAAGTTGTGTTCGGCATTCAATGCCACGTTCACTGCCTCCTCGAAAGAGGTCGGGTGTACACGGAATGCTTCCGTTTGAGCTGCGCTCACGCGGAGTCCCTCCATGAACACGGTCACAGTGACCAGTTTTGGAAGAGGATACACCGGCATCCCGGCGATTAGAGTTCTTAACACTTGGACATAGTCCAGCAATTCCTTCTTACCCTTCAGGGTAAGAAAGAATTGTGACCAAACACGGTACGCCCGATTAGGCGGAGCAAATATGCGCGCCATTTGCTGATTCAGCTGATCCCAAGTGAGGAAAGTAGTATCAACTGACAAACCGCACGTTAGTGCCCGCTCACGAGCGCGACGCGCTGTTGCTCAAATTGGAGCAGGGTCGATCCCGTTGCCATCTCAAACGCACGGGTCCTGACAAAGAGATTCTCTCCTTTTTTCCCTCGAAGGTTTTCACGCTAACCAAGAGCGATTTCGGTCGCACAGATCATTCACGCGTCACCGACACTTCCGTTGTTGCAGCGTTCATCTTTTCTTGGACATGCTCCAAGAGAGCATTCTCGCAATGGGAGAACGATTCCAGTCTGGCGGTCACCGCCTTTGGACCTTGCGACCATTGGCAGTAAATCAATTTGATCTTTCTGTCTATTATCCAAAATTTAGTAGAATTGGTAGAGTTGACCCCAAAAATCCAAGAAATACCCCTGTGGTTTGGGATATCACTCGTAAACACCCCGATTGTAGACGCCAAACTGTCCATGTTGACACCAAACAAAAAAATTAGAGAATTTTCATTTTTCATGGAGACACTGTCTTCAACTTTTCAAGGGTCCGAAGACATCAACGGAAAGAGGAACACTCCCTTCCTAATGGTGTGTTTAAATCGTGATTCGTACTTAGGTTTGTAAGCATCTTTTCGTCTCATCTGTACACTTTAGTTTAGTGACATCAGCCTTGAAGTACCAGTTGTACTTAGCTCGACACCGTCGAAGCCAATCCATCACTATTCACGCATTGGTACGTCTAAGCTGATGGAAGCTAACCCACAGTCTGACCACGCCTCTATAGTACACACACCGCCGCAATCCTCACTAACAGCTAGCATCTTTCTTTCTCTATCTGCTCTCCTTAAACAAGTCCCAATCCACCATGGATCTCTCGAAAATGCGCGTCAAGGAGCTGGCGGAGATTTGCCGCAACTTCGGTGCGTCTGTGTCTCAGTCCGCAGCAATTTAAACTATCCTACAGACGGCTCACCGCTCTGCAATAGGCCTCCGCACGAGTGGGCGCAAGGCGGACCTGGTGGAGCGAATACAGTCCAACGCAATGTACCAAGCGGACGTGGCTGCGATGGCCAAGATAGAAATCAGCAATGGACACAGAGGCAGTCACAGCGGCAACAAAAGGGGGTCGAGTAGCAATGTAAGGAAGCTGTGAAAGCGCTTACGCTTGGATCAAGGAAAATAACGGGGTTTTATGACTCGTACAGTACACTAGCAACAACAAGAAGCCGAGAAACGGGAAGGCAGACGACGCTGCAATTGACGCTGCAATTGATGCAGCATTTGATCGCTTCCAAGGCATGTCAAGAAGATATTGTAACGTAATTTTTTATGCTGACGTTTTTTTTTTTTGTTTGTATT
>NW_008634126.1:4430830-4432945 GCF_000247585.1 Phytophthora nicotianae INRA-310 | reverse complement strand
TTTGTATGGATACGCAGTTCACGTTTGGGTTCTCGAAGGATCCGACGCAGAAGAGCTTGGCGCTGGAATTGGCGATCGGTCTCTGGGACCTTCTGCTGCCTGGACACTTCCACTGGCGCCGTCATTGGCTGCAATATGTCCGTGAGAACTCACGCAGCGTCGTGTCGAAGGACCTGTGGCTCCAGGTGCTCGACTTTGGCCACCAGATTAAGCCTGATCTAAGCAACTACGACGAGAACGGAGCGTGGCCTGTGCTACTGGACGACTTTGCTGCTCATATGCTCGAGCTCATTACCAAAAAGGGACAAGAAGTTGTGCAGCAGGACGAAGATACCATGTCTAGTGAAGGTGACAAGGACGACGCGGAGAACATGATCGTGGATGAATAGTTTGTGAAAACTATACAGAAGAAGGTAACATGGTCGTACACAGGGAGCGTTTACGTACATGTTTTTTATTCGCATGCGTAGCCTTCATCCTCATTGTGGAGCAGCCTGTCTACCTCGATAACTGCGCTTATCTACGCTTGTACAGAGTGAGCAGCGGGACAGCTACAGCAGTGACGGCCAGGGCGATGTACAGCGGAGCGTTGGCGCGTTTCGGGTCTCCACCAACGGGAGTTCGAGGCGAGACAATGACGCGATGTTTGTGCGCCTTGACGTCGTGAGCGTACGTCACAATGTCGTAGTTTTCGTGCTTCTTGATGGTGCAGTGGCCATCGGACGAGGTGACTCGGTAGCCGCCCGGGTAGTGCACGTATGGCACGTAGATCTCGGTAGGCGCTGAGGTCTCTGTGTTCACTGACACGTACTCCAACACATACTCAGCTGTAGCCATAGTGAACGTCGACTTGAGAGGGACACCAGTGATCTTGCGAGCGTACGGACGAGCAAACCCCTTCAAGCCACGAGCAGGATCATCACGACGTCGGGTGTGGCCGCCAGCAAGACGAATAGCCAGCGCCTCAGAGTCCGGACTGCTGATACTCAGGTCTTCCAGGTTCCACAAGTCTCCGAACTCGTGGGAATTGTCAGCAGTATAGTTCCACAAAGTGTACGACAGCAACTGGGACTCGAGATTCGAGATGGTGTTGTCCATCGCCTCAATCTGAGCCGAGTAGTCTCCACTGATGTACGCTCTGGCCTCGTTCATGTTGTAGGGAATGCCAGTCTCTCCGATCAACGTCGGCGCGTTGTTCATCTTCTTACGTCCGAAGCTGGCGACATGGGCCAGTTGCTGCCGGTGCACCTTACGTAGAGCCTTGTTACCGAACACAGGTTTACCGGTGGCAAAGTCCACAGTGAAGTACGAGCGCCACGTCGTGGTGAGGAGAGTGATGCCGTCGTACCAGTGCATGGCGTTTACTGCATTCGGGACATCCTCGTTGGTTATTTGAGGGAACTCCATGTCTCCAAAATCCACAGGTGGCATTTCAACGAAAATCAAGGCGTTCGGGAACACATTCTGCAGTCTTTTGGTGAATTTCTTGGCAAACGGAACGTAAAAGTCCTTGCCAAAGTCCACGTCGCTGAAGTAATCAGGCTTGAGCAGTTGAGGCTTGTTCTCGGCGTCGAAACCCCACACTCCCGCCTCTTTCCAGACACATCCGAAGCCTTCTTTCCACGCTCGCACACCCTGAGGATCCACCTTTTCCACTTTAGACGGTTTGCCACGAATCATAGTCATGAGCCCTGCGTTCCACACGTCCACATCTTGAGCAATGCCTTCACCCAACGTCATACCTTGGAACGCAGTGGGTGCGTAACCGTTTTGAATAATACCCACGGGTTTATTGAGGTCATTGACGCCAATAAACCCACTGGAAGGCTCGTTCATCGTGCCAAAACCCACAACATTCGTCAAGCCTTTCAAAGCTTCGGCAAGTGCCACTAGTGAATCCAAGTAGTGCGACTGGAGATACTCCTGGATCTGTACGCCGTCCACGTAGCAACTGGGGGCGTACTTCTTGCCAGCCCAGAACAACGTGAACATGGTGGCACACGCTAGTTTGCCGTAGTTTGTAGGCCAGATCATCTTTGGGAACTTGGATGCTGGTAGTCCGCACGTCTCGAGACATAGCGCTGCCTTGGTAGGCTCGAAGTTGCGTGGCTCAAA
>NW_008634126.1:4429993-4430629 GCF_000247585.1 Phytophthora nicotianae INRA-310 | reverse complement strand
GGTTGAATGGTGCTGGGGTGTCGAGTGGATATGCCCACAGGTTACGACCACTTCAACGTCAAAGATACGCTTGACGACCAATAAAAAAAAAGAAGTATTACTAAAAAAAACGTTTAATTGAAACCTGCGTCTTTGTATTGTTGTGTTTCCAGCATTGCACTCAAAGTGAACCCCCTTAATGTTTTTATTTTCTGTGTTGACCGTTCTCCACTAGTCTTGTGTATCTAAGCGAGCGAGATCCAGTGAAATGTGTGGGTCAGTCGCTGTTGTGGTCCTTTGATCAAAAAGGGAGCCGACTTTATGGATACAAACTTCAAGATAAGGCATACAAATCGCCAGTTATAAAACGTGGGGCGGACGTTTACTAAACTTAATTTTAGTTTGTGACTAGCATTATTATAGAGATGGCTATCATGGTGAGAAGTGGATATGTTTGAGTTGCGTCTGTGGATACGAGAAGTTAGTTGCGGTGGTTATAAAGAGAGATGGAAATGCAACGTACGTGAGCAGAATGTGGTGTTGGTGAAGGCGTGTTGGTTGTATGAGCACGGACACATTTGGTCCAGACCTCCGACGCCGTCGTCTGTGCATTCTTTTTGAGCTTCGTCCATGGCGATGACACTCGCAGCAGTGCCA
>NW_008634126.1:4405496-4429893 GCF_000247585.1 Phytophthora nicotianae INRA-310 | reverse complement strand
ATGAGCACGGACACATTTGGTCCAGACCTCCGACGCCGTCGTCTGTGCATTCTTTTTGAGCTTCGTCCATGGCGATGACACTCGCAGCAGTGCCAAGTAGCATGTACTGCCGATAACTCTGGAAACAGCAGCCAAGCTCCGACACGATGTCGTCGCAGAGGGAGAAGGTCGTTCCGGCTTCTTTTACCAACTCACCAAGCATCGGAACTGGAGAAAATCAAAAGTGTTAAATTGCGTGGCAAAGAACAAGTTGCCTTGCTGACGTACTGCAGTATTTGCCATCGACATTAGTCTGGCAGGCGATTTGGTACGCGGCAGCTTGGAGTTTCCCACTGGCCTCTTCGTCGGCGTCATCACTTGCGTAGCAGTCGTTGTCCAGCATGATCTTGTACTTGGCGTTGAGCGTGTCGTAGCATGAATTGCCACATAGAGACTTCTGCTCTTCATCGCTTCGAGCATCCATCACGTCGGCTTCAACCAGTTCCTTGCAGTCATTCGGTACAAGAGTGTTGCCTGTCACGCCGTTGGTGTCCTGATCTTGGTTGATCAGCAATTTCTGAATCTCTTCTAGTGTCCGAGCACATATTTCCGAGGGCTGTACTGACATTAAAGGCATCCGCAACACCAGCCCGGGGTATTAGCGCCTACAATGATAATTATTTCTCATGGTTCTTTCCGTACCGTGGTTGTGTCAAGGCCTCCCGCCGCACACACTACATGGATCCACCATGTTCCACTAAGCAGCATCGCGCTAAGAGCTCGCATTGTGTATAAGTGACAGTGATATTCGACTTTCGTGCAGAGTCGTCAAAGTTTGCTATTTATACGGACTTTTAACTTCTCGAAAGTCGAACTCAAGTTATTTTCAAAACGGGATTAAACTTCGTCATGGACACTGCACACGTCTACTATCCACCGTCTTCATGTGTACCAACCGCGCCGTCACGAATGGGACACAAGCAATCGGCTAGAACTCAAGCTCGCGCTCGAGCAAATCGACGTCATATTAGCTTGACGGCCATGCCACCTTCACCACGACGAACTGAGGAGCAGACGTGTCGTCAGACAGTAAATTCATCTGCGGAGATATTCCGATCGCCTCGTGTACTGGAAGAAGTTGTTCAAGTGGAAAAGAAACATCAAAGTGTCTTAAACCAGCAACAGAAATGTTCAATGACACCGGAAGAAGCAATCGGCAAACTTCGACAAGCAATTTCAGCTTTAACACATAGTGGAAAATGTGTAACTTTCGACACTTTGGGAGCTGAGGAAATGCTGGCAGGACTGAAAGCTGCTTGCTGGCAGTCTTTTGCATCAGAACCTGCAATTAAAGAGTGCAGTCAAGTGAATCAACAGCCAAAATTTCTCTACTCGCAAGTACTACGTGGCACTGAAAAAATGTTTCACGAAGAGGAAACTGTGTGTCAGGAGCTACGTATTCAAATTCGACAAGTGGAAGAGCGCAGCAATGAGCTTCCGAAGATGATTCAAGAGTGTCAAGCTGCTGTAACACGTGCGATGAAATCGGCAGTAGACGGCAACGTGCCATTAGAGCGGAAACTGAGTTGTGCCAGTATTGTCGACGGAGCTGATGTAAGTGCAACAACTGCCACAATTCGTGAAGAGATAGCTGAGACCCGACGCCGCAAAAGCTTACGCACGTGGGCGTGCAACGATCTTCGCGCTGGCTTAAACGACCTCACCACACGCCACAGCGAACTAAAGCGGCAGGTGTACGTTGCCACTTCCGAAGTGAAAAGGGAAGAGCAAGCCAACAAACTGCGAGTTAAGCGACTGGAAGACTTGCGCACGTTATCAACTGCCTCATCGCTGCTGCCAACGGGTCGAGTCGGCTCCAAGACATCCACGCAACAGCAACTTGCACGACTCGCTCTAGCGCTAGCAAAGCATCAAGTACTTCAAGAAACGCATAAAGATCGGAAGGCCTCGTTGCGAGCTCGTACCGAAGCCATCTTCGACGTGCGGAACCAGTTGCGGGAGCTGAATGATCAACGTGTCACGGTTGAGAAAAAAATGAAGGATCTTGAAGACGAAGCTGCGCATATGAAGCGAGCCTTCACTCCTCGTCCAGACTGGAGTGAGTTGCACGACGCCACAGTTGTAACCACTGCGGTGGATCGGGTGGATCCATCGGCACGAATACGCATGGGAGCGACTCGTAACAAATTATCAGGCGCTAAAGGGGCCGATGTCGATGAAGATCGCGCAAGTGAACAACGGATAATGCAAATTTTGTCGAGTAACTGGAGTACAGTGGAGAAAGTTGGCGCCATGGCAACAGAACTGGCAACAATCCGAGCACGTGATCACGCAGGAGACACAATCTTGGCAGAGCAGAAGAAACTCAAACACCTGCATAAAGAAATTGCATGTTTGATGCAACAACTGGAAGTGATAAAAGCGCAATCTGCAACGTAGAAAAAAACTGCATTTTCACTGGTTAAAGTACCAAGAAATTACGCTCAGAAGTGGAAAACTCATAAGTAACATGGTCGTACCTGGAATAATGAAGCTACGGACCATGAGCAGCCTTCACAGAAAATTCAACGTTGGGCTGTACGTCAAGTAAGGGAGCGAGGACGAGTCGTCCCAGCTGAAGGTGCTGGAGTCCGTTGCCATTGCTAGTTCCTCCGTCAGGTCATTCTCTGTCCACTGAGAATAGTCAAAGAACGGCTCGTGTTTGGACTCTTCGTCTGTGTGCCAGCAGCTAGGCGCTCCGAAGTCAATAATCAGCTTCGAAGACCGACGTGTCATGGATAATTCAGCCAGCGATGGCTGCTGGTCGTTCAGGTGCAAAGAGACCTGCACTGCGTCCTCACATAAAGTGTATCGCGATTCTCCGCCATGATTGAGACTCTGGAAGTCGGTCCAATGAGCTACAGCACGACCACGGTCTGATGTGGCCAACCAATCACCCACGCTCACGTTCTCACTGCAGTACGAGGTCGGTAGAGCCATCACCGCGGTATTATCAGGTATTAAAGCTGGTTCCAACGGTAGGATCTCCACGGACTCCAGCATTTCCACTCGAGGAGTATCCTGTGGATTCTCGCGCTCCGGCTGCACGGCAACTACCTGTACCGGTCGGATATTGCTGGCAATTGCCTGTACCGGTCGGATGTTGGTCAATTTCTCGACTTTCTGTCTCTTGGAGTCCTGCACCTGCGTGTTGAGCTCATCCAGTGACTCAATGGGTCGTTTCTTCTTGCATTCTTTGAGATTCGACCTCTTTGCCAGTTTGGGAGTGGGTACGAGACTCACCACTTTGTCATACCAGTCCTGGAAGCTCATTTCGTCCTGGTTGACTCTGGAGTTACGTCTGGCGTACTCGTCCTTGGCCCAAGCCATAAGGAACTCGTCTCGGAGTCTCCAGACCTCGTGACAGAGCTTGTCGTACTCCTGTTGCGTCATTTTGTTGCTGTGACGAACATACTTGGTCTTCCCCACGAAGCTGTGGCCATTCATCTGCTTCTTGGAGATGCGCATGGGGCAGCAGTTGAGCATAAGCGCCAGGAACGAACGCAGCGACCTCTTGGGCTCCATATCGGCCAGCAATCCGTGCTCGAAGAGCCAAATGAGCTTGCTCAGGTACGCATCTTCCTCGACGCTCCATTTGCCGAAGCGAACGGGCACGTTGCGGTCTCGTGCGCTCTGCAGGAAGGTCAAGACACGGTCAGTTCCAGGCTCGTCGTGGGTCGGTGAGAGGCGGGGAGGGCTCACAGCGCTGGAGGTCGAGGGAGTGCTAAAGCCCAGCGAGCGCTTGGTGGGCGGCGTGCTGGAGCTCCGCGTGCGGCATCGGCTGTTGCCGTTGCGTGAAGACTGGCGACGCTCGGCCATTTGCACTACGCAAATTGAAAAGTGACGGACGAGGGGCGGACTGAGAGGACGGACCTGTCGCTTAAGTGCATGGCGAGCCCAGATAGACGGTTTGGAGGCTGCGGGTTTTGTGGCTAAGTCGACGGAGACTGAGGCTGGCGCCGGCGTAGGGCGGCAGAGAATGCGGCTGAGAGAGGGGAATCAGTGTCGTATGAAGGCGCATGAAGACGGAGGCGAAGCTTTGGATGGAGACACTGGGCTGTGATACTGCTGGTTGAATGGTGCTGGGGTGTCGAGTGGATATGCCCACAGGTTACGACCACTTCAACGTCAAAGATACGCTTGACGACCAATAAAAAAAAAGAAGTATTACTAAAAAAACGTTTAATTGAAACCTGCGTCTTTGTATTGTTGTGTTTCCAGCATTGCACTCAAAGTGAACCCCCTTAACGTTTTAATTTTCTGTGTTGACCAGTCTTGTGTATCTAAGCGAGCGAGATCCAGTGAAATGTGTGGGTCAGTCGCTGTTGTGGTATTAGTTTTGTTGGTGTTGCCAGCTTACTGGTAATGCAGCGTCATTCTCGACTCGAAATGACCAGGTCGAAGACGCCACAGGTGGTCGACGAGGCCAGCGCAACTTCGTCCTCTATCTGCAGCGTTGACTGCGTCGTCTTGGCGTGCTGAACAGCGTGGCGCGAAGTAACGTGCGACACGTTTCCCTTTATTATTATTATTATTAACTTTATTATTATTATTATTAATATATCACTAAAAACCGCCCTGACGTAGAGCCGGAATGCAAGTTGAAGTGCATTTGAACTTTTCGTACCTAGTGATGCGAAGCACGGTATCCTCTTCACGTCCGCTTTTTTTACCTTGAGCGGACATGATGCGACGTAAGGAGACCAAGGTCTTGTTGACGCTCGAAGAAGTGCGCGAGGCCTTCGAGCAGCAGACGCCACTGGCAGTGAAGGACGCACTGGGCGTCATCCATGAGGCGCAGTTTCTCATGAACCTGGAGCAGAACGTTGTGGACGTGCCGCTACGAACTTCAACTTATGGTAATTGAGAGAAGTTGCCTTTATGGCAATGGATACATTGGCGACTGAAAATATGGTCGATTACGTGTTCATATGCTTAGTATTTGGAGATATCCACGGCCAGTTCTACGACCTAATGCAGTTGATGGACGCCGTTGGCATTGCCGACTTGGCAGAGCGTGATGTCCAGCTAGTGTTTATGGGCGACTACGTGGACCGAGGGGCCTTCTCGTGCGAAGTCATGCTGTATCTACTACTGCTCAAGATTCGGGTAAGGCAACTTTAGGATTAATCGCAGTGAAATTTTGATTGTAACGTTTTTTTTTTTTAAAGTTTTCTGACAAAGTGGTGTTGCTTCGTGGCAATCACGAGTGTGAATCGATCTCATCCTTCTACGGATTTCGCAATGAATGTACGTGCAATTGATCATGCAACTATAGCATCCGTAAAAATTAATTTTGGTTTTTGTTTTAGGTCGAGTGAAATACGGCATCTCGGCGTACTACCACTTTTTGTCCTGTTTCCAGTCGATGCCAGTGGCTGCCACGCTGTCCACGTCACGTGGAAAAGTTTTTTGTGTGCACGGTGGATTGTCACCTGAGTTGAAAACGATCGAGGACATTCAAATGATGGATCGACGTCGAGAAATTCCTACCACTGGACTGTTGTGCGATCTCCTATGGTCGGACCCAAAGACTCCACATAGTCGCGAAATGGCCACAGAAGTGGACACTCAACCAGTATGGGAATCCAATCAGGTACGTCGATTATAATTATTTGTACAGCAAAGGTAATATTCTGACTTTCTTTTGACGAACAGGCCCGTGGATGTTCGTACTACTTCAATGCTGCGGCAGTATTCGAGTTTTTGACCAACAACAAGCTGCTGTCGATGCTTCGCGCACATGAATATGAGGATGAAGGTTTCACTTTCCACTTCAACTCGGAGGAATACCAAAAGTTGGATACGCGAGAGGACAAGTCCATGCCTCCACTCCTCACCGTCTTTTCGGCGCCAAACTACTGCGATAGCTATGGAAATACGGTACGCTTCTTTTATTTATTTATTGTTTCAAATTTTGATTCAGATATGAGTGAGTTTATATTTTTTGTACTAGGCCGCGTATTTGCTCTTCCGAAATGAACCTTTTTCGTGGGAAATCCAGCAGATTAAGTCGGCGGGGCATCCAGCTCCACCGATTGCGAGTGCAGAGCGAGGATCCGACATGTGGCGATTATTCAACCAAACTTTGCCATTCCTTCCAGCAAGCAAGGAGTTTTTCGAAGAAGTTTTGTGGCTAGCAGAAGGGCATAGAGCTCAAATGCGAGTTGCCTGTGAGCTGAATTCTATTGATCACAACGAGGTTGACGCTAGCGCTACAGTAGTCGAAGAGGAGCACGAGGATCCAGCAGGTAAGTCACATATTGTATAATTTCTTGAGTATATAGACTAACACGCTGAATTTACTTTTGAACAGAACGACGACGACGTCTGACAAGTGAAATGCACCCACAAGCTATCCGAAAGGTATTAGATGATGAAGTGAACAAGTGGGAACTGGTAGAAGAAGCGTCAGCCCACAGTTCAGGCCAAGCATCTCCTCGAATCCACCGCAGACCATCCTTAGGTAACATGGATGAACACCAAATTGATGAGCGTCCGAATGTAAGTTATTTATCATGAGACGGCTTTTTATTTGGTGGATACGTATACTAATCTCTTTGATACAATTATTGTAGTTGCTTACTCCACAAGAACTGGACACGATCAAGCTCATGTTCTCGTTGATGGACACGGATGGCAGCTTGGAGTTGAGCTCGACTAAGGTGTCAAAGTTCATTCTCAATATTCTGGGTACGCGTCTGATATAACGAAATATTCGGGTTTGATTAGATAATTTGACGAGATTTATTTTCCAGGTGAAAAAATTAGCTCTGCAGACGCTGACGCCTATTTGGATGCTTTGGATTATGACCGCAATGGTGTGGTGGATTTTGCCGATATTCTCTCGTGGGTTGCAGTGATGAAGGCGAATCACAACAAACACGAATCCAGCAGTATTCTGAGTTGGTCGACAGTGCAAAGCGGTGTTCGCACATTGACTCGTCAAGTCATTTCCGGCAAGCTCCTGTTATGGCTCGCATTTGCCTGCTTACTACGGGATATTATCGTCCCGAAGCAGCGAAAAGTGATCAAGTCGTCGTCTATCCGAGTGCTCGGCTCAGCTTCTCTAGTGTTGTACATGATGGGCCTCTTATCCGGGCGAGAGCGTGAGTGGCTGCGGCTTTCACCTCTGCAACGTGCACTTGGAGCTATGATGCAACGATTCGTATCCAAGTAATCAGAGATCGAAAAAAATAATAATAACGAGAATAAAAACTAGCTAAATTTCTATTTTATTCATCCTCTTCCAGCTCAAATTCGAGTTCTTCCTCCAGTTCAATGTCTGGGATATCGCTGAAATCGACTGTGATTCCCAGTTTCTCCACGGCTTGCGTGAGGTAGGTCAGCGTGATCTTCTTGTCGTGGATTTTATATTGATCCTGATGCTTCCGGTTGTCGTGCATGCAGTGTTTGCACAGCGTCGGATTTTCACTGTTTGGCTGGAATCCAGGGCAAACAAGCCCCACAGCGCAGATTGTACACTTTGGGTATTTCGCATTCAAGAGCGCCATGATGGTCGCGTGCTTGTGCTTCCGAATCATCTGAAGTTTGTCACGTTTTTCGTCTTTAACCACACCTGATTGGCGGTCGATACTCTCAGCTTGTTGCATCTGCTCTTGTTTCCGTCGCTCCAGTTCTTCTCGGCTTGGACCGATGTATGGCTTCGTGGCTATCAAGGTAAACTCGCGACCAGCAGCAACTATAGAGAGTAACAATACTTTTCTTAGAATTTACATCACAAAGATGGCAATTGATAGTTAGCACAAACTGGAGCAAGGACGGCCGACAAAGTCTTCCATGCCTTCTACGCGACCAGGAACGGCACAAAAATTCTCCTCTAAATCGCCCAATTCTTCTGGTCTCCCTAGACAGCCATTCATGTTGCTACCCCATGTGAAGACCTGAACGAGATAAAGTTTAGAAGGAATAGTAGTGTTAATCTGAAGCGAATTGAATTCACATACCTCATCATCGACGGATAATGCGACGTTGTGGTACATGCCTGCACACACTTTCTTGATGAGTGCGTGGGTAGTGAGGAAATCGGTGACTAGACCTGGTAACGTCGAAATTTGCTTTCCTCCTTGGGCAAGCTTCGATAAAACGATGTTATGAAGATGTAGCGTACACTGAGGATATGTAGAAATGGAATACCTGTCCAAGACGACCGCTTCCCCATGTGTATACCTTTGAAATAGTGAATTAGCTCGTGGATTTTGATAAATAAATGATATCTACGCACCACTCCGCCTTTCAACAGTGGCGGAATTAACACGACTGCCACCGTGTGCCAACACGCACATGCAAGTTCCACGATGATATCGGTCTTGAGCGCTTCGACGAGCTTCGGATTCACGTAAGACGTATTGTCTCCGTGTCCTAGACGGCTGCATTGCACACCACGTTAGACGCATGCCAATGTCTCATTACAGAATATAAGTCTTACCCACCGTCACCGCTTCCCCATGTATAGGCCTGTCCATCGGAAGTTACCAATCCAGCGTGCATGGCGCCACAAGTGATCTAGAGAGAGACAAATTAGTACCAATGCTTTAAATTACATGACCAATTTGTAAAATACCTGAGTGACGCGAAGTTTTGCAATATTGCGAGCTAGACTGGAGTGGTCGTTCGTGTTGTATGTGGCTCCGAACGCCACCATTTCGCCTTTGTCTGTGACTGCAAACGTGTGATTCGTACCAACGTCAACCGCGGTAATCACACAAGTCTCCGACACTGTTCTCTCCCATAGGCGTGGTTCAGCACAGTCAACTCCGTAGCGTACTCGAGCTTTCTTGGACAGAGCCTCTGATAAATTATGGACTGGTTCAGTGCCAAGTTGACAGTGATCGTTCTGCCCCCACGTATACACATCTCCGTCTTTGGTTGTTGCACAGCAATGTACTCGACCCACAGCGATATGACTGATACCTTCGCCACAAAGGGCCAGCAGTTTAACAGGGTGAACAAAATCCTCCTCTCCTCCCTCTTCCTGTTCTTCTTCGTCGCTCTCATTCGGTTCATCTGCATCATCTCGCTCCTCTTCAATCCTCTCTGAAAGTTCGGGTTTCGTGATATTTTCTCCATTTTGATCGTCTTCAGATTCTAAACCGCTATCTTGACCGTACGTATTCCTTGTAAGTGCAGCTAAGGATAATCCTGGTGGGAGACCAGTAGGGCCCGTACGCTTACCCCAAACATAAACGTCTCCCGATCGACTCACAGCGAAGGCGACGTCCGAGTCAAAGCCCTGTACAAAACAAATTCTCACTAACTTTCCTATTAAAATATTTCATTAATTCATAATTTCTTACCGCGTATACGTGTGCTATGCTGCGTCCTCGAAGCTTCTTAATAATCCGTGGAGTTGCGGACGATTCGAGGTCTCCGTGGCCAAGTTGTCCAGCAAATCCTGACCCAAACGACCATACTCCTCCAAGCATATCCAGTTGACGTTGATATTCATCTTCCTCCTCTTGTCGGCGTCGAATTTCTGTCATTACAGAACTGTATCAACACGATATCTCTCTTCATTAAGACACAGTATCATTTCTTACCTGCTGCGCGCTGCTCACTCAACGAAGCTGTGAGACGTTGCACCAAAGTGCGTTTACCTCCTTTCCTCGGTAACCCTCGAGCAATACAGGACGCTCGCAGCATTTTGGCCTTCATTAGTGTTAGACATCGTAAGTCTAGCTGCAATAATACAGAAGAAGGGGTTAAGTAAGCTTGGTTTAGGAAAATATTGACAAACGTACCCGCTCCCATGCTTGGTTGGTGAGGAGATCTTCCGTGTCTTTTATCGGCAGGAACAAAAGCTTGCGGAAGTTGACGGCATCTTTACCGGTAGGTACTCGGACGTTAGGCTTCTTGCGTCGAAGGAACGCCATGTTTTTGGGAACGTCGTTAAAAGAATCTGCCCACGAAGAGACATACCCGAAAAAGATAAGCAGGGCATCCAAAAATTACAACGAAAAATGTTGATATTCATTTGTTCTGAATCTGTCTAGTTAGGGTCTTTTATTGCTAGTGGCTTGTGGACTTGGTACGACAGAGGTGGTGAGATCAGTGGACCCCAACGTGTCTACTCCTGACGAATCCAACACCTTATTGTGCAGCCGTGTACGTCGTAGAATGTGGACGGGATTGGACGTCTCGAAGTTTTCTTCATAGCTGCAGATACCAAGCACAGCAACGTTAGATTAAGTTATATATTTACAGCGACGAGAACTATCATGGCGTACCATTTGTAGGCTACAACGGGTAGAATGCAGGCGACCGAAGCCAGAGCGAAGCCAAGCCAGAAGCCTTTTCTAGCAATCACCGTCCTCCAAACACCTTCGACGTCACCAACAAAGTGATCGTAGACGGCAATGCACATGAAAAACGCGCCCAATGATAATGCGTACGTGAGGCAAATCAACCACGTCCAATTCCACGTTTCGAAGAAAATCTGAAAGTGAACGATCGGGACGATATAGAAGAACGACGCCACGCTTGCAGCCCAGAACGAGTCTCCTTCGCCAAGGTTACTGTGTTGAGCCAGTAGCAAAGGCACAGCAGTGGTGATCAGAGCGTGACAAACTGCTAGTGATGAGGATTTTGCCATTGTACGGTGCGAGAAAAACATGTTGGTAGCTCCAAAGCGGTAAAGTTCGGGAAATTTGGCCGCGATAGCCTCCAAAAGATCTGTCTCCATGACCGCCCGAATTGTGACCGGAAGTGCCGTGAAGACGACGTTGTAGGCTGTGATGTATAAGTCACAGAAGAAAGTCTACATAATTGCTAGTAAGCATCTAACTTCACTAAAAAAAATGTTAATCATAGACGTACCTGAGCCGAAAAAGCTGATGCGATTCCATAGAAAAAATGTGGCACTGTGAAAACGATGTTCTTGTACAAAAAATAGTCGATACATTGAGTCGTTCGGAGATACGACAGTCGACCTGTTCATTGGTAACATTATAGTTAGTACCATATCGAGAGCACTACAGATTCTGCACAATACCACCATATACCGTGATAAAGAAGTAGTCGTCCTAAATGACTGAACTGCTGCACGGCATAGTCAGCACTTCGAACGGCTTGCATCCCCTCTTGACCCATAACCCCGACGCCAACATGAGCCGCTCGGATCATACTAACATCATTTGCTCCGTCACCACTAGAACAACCATCAGTTAAGCAATCATCATGAACAATTTTGCAACTAACTAGAAAGACTTACACTGCAAGAGTAACGTCTGGTACGCCTGCTTTGACGAGCTCCACTACTAATGCCTTTTGAATAGGTGATGCGCGGCAAACAATAACGGTTGCAGACTGTAGTGCCAATTTAAGGAAGTTGTTGCGGTTTGCTGGGAGTAGTGCTAATGTCAAAGCACTCCCATCAATAAGCACCGCTTGGCTTTCCTACATAGCCAAAAATGTCAGTGTCATGGAAACAGCTCACGTGAAGAGAAAAAGTGTCAACCTTCGAGTTCTGGAGAGCCTTTTCTAGCTGCTGAGTCATTTCATATCGAGTGGTGCCTTGAATAATCACCTCTTGCATTTTAGGGGTAACAACTCGACAAAGCTTGCCCATTTCAAGTGAGGTTTCCAGCTTGTCACCCGTCAACACCCAAATCTAGGAACGATCTCGACGGTGAGTTTTATACATTATTCATCCACTTCAGCCAGAGCAAAATTACCTTAATTCCAGCCTTCTGAAACAGAGAAATAGTCTCTGGTACACCCACTTGTAGCTTATCTTCCACAGCTGTAACAATAATTACATGAGCACGCTAACAAAACAAAAGTAGATAATTTTCATCAACGTACCGCTCGCTCCGATCAGAGTGAAATGCCGTTCAATTTCGTCCACCAAAGCTTCTGTCTTTGCTTCCTTGGAATGAATATCAAGTTCGGCTTCATCGTATCGATCCTCCCACGAGCTGTAATAATTCTCGTCCTGAATCATAAAAAAAATTCCAAATCAATTATTAGATAGAATCCAAGCGTAGTGGCCCTCGTCGTTCCATACGCACCAGATCACGTTCAGCAAACAGTAAAATCCGATATCCTTCCTCGGCAAATTGTGTGGCATGAGCCATGGTCTCCTCCTTACTGGACAAATAGTGATCACAACGCTCTAAAATGACACTATCGGCGCCCTTACAGATGACTTTAATCCCTCCATTTTCATCCCGAACAATGATCGTCATCCGCTTCCTGTCGCTTGAGAAGTGAATCACGCGTAAAATCTGAAACGTCAGAGTATACGTGACTGTTTTCACGTGTGATCCATGTCGATCTTCTTCCGTAATTGCCACGTAAAGTTTATGCCCACAACGCTCGAATAATCTGACACCCATAGCTTCTGCGCCTCGGACCAACGCGCACTCATCGGGAGAATCCGAATTGTACGACAAAGCTCCAGTCGTTCGGTCATATTCACACACCACAGTGTGGCACAGCGACATTGCCAATGCAAAGTGACTTTCTCGACTCTCGAGATTTCTCAAAAGGCGACGAAAATACGAAATCGGCGGCAACTCGCTCGGTTGGGAGTCATCGCTGTGATAAGTGCTTGTCCCCGTTGTTCCAGCGTTTAAAGCATCCAGTGAAGAGATAGAAACCCCACTAAGAAGCGAACGTTTCTGCTTGGCAACGTAGACGCCCCCACCAACGCTACATTTGCGAAAAACCATTTGGTTCTGAGTCAACGTCCCTGTTTTGTCGGTGAAAATGTACTTGACCTGACCAAGTTCATCCGTAAGAGACGAAGTGTTCGCCATCGCTCCTTCTCCGTTACTATCGCGCATTTTGTTATCCCACGTGATGAATTTGGCGTGCACCGTTTTGATGATTTCGACCGTCACCACTAGTGAGATTGGGATCAGTGTGTTCATTAACACGATGAACGAAAGGAAGAGCAGAACGGATTCCTGTGACTTGGAATGTTCGTCGCCCACGTGAATTAATACGCTCGAATCGAAGTGGAAGTGGTGGACGCACGCAGCGATCGCACATAGAAGAACTTGGATGAAGAAGACGAAGACCACAGTACGACTCATTTGTAAGTCCAAATGACTGAGCTTGTGATGCGCAGCTCGAGCATTTTTCATCACTTTGGTGTCGTGACCTACAAAAGATAAAACAAATTAGCGAATAATCCTAATAAATGAGCGAAAAATATTTACCTGTATACACTACGAGCATCATGACCCACTTGGTGTTCATAAGTGTTGAGCCTCGTGGGAGGAATTGTTTCTCGCTGAGACTGTACATTTTTGAATCAACCGAAAGATTTCCTGCGAACCGATACAGATCCTGGTCTGGTTGCTCGCATTTGATGAAGAATTTCTCTTTGTCACGCGAGGTTCTGTCAAATACGAGTTTGGACGTGACGCGTAGCGATGACCGTGATTTTAGGTTCGCTTCCCCATCCAAGTTACTGGTATCGATAAAGCATGAACCTGCATTGACGTTGTTGTCAGCATTTTTCCCTCGTAACTTTACATGTGAATATCGTACCGTTCTCTTCACTACTAGCGAGAATAATTCCATCCGCTGGGAACGCTTCTCGCTCATGTATTCGAACGAGATCACCAACCTAAACACACAAGCAGAAAGTCAGGCTAAGGTATCCAACCAGTTCACTGTTGCTTCGTTTACCTGAATTGATTCCCACACGATCTGCTGCTCCTCAAAATTCCGCAAGACAAGCACCGGTTTGGCATTGATAAAACCATCGGACAAGCGCTTTTTCTACAAGTATCATCGTGCGTCAGTACACGAAAAAAACAATTAAAGCCTTACACAAACAAATCGCCCAAAACCCACCCTATCTTCAATCGCTTCCCGTAGCAAACTAACACTAACCACCATCACCAGTGGCGCGATTGCTGTTACTGGAGTTAGAGGCGAAATCTGCTTAATCGATTGCAATATAGCGATCACTAGGAAGTACAGATTTGCTGACTATACACAGCCGGTGATTAGCAACATACAATATCCTCAAATTGACGATAAACGCGTACCCGTCGAAATTCTTGGAGTAGACAAATCGGCAGGAAATTGAGGAAGGTGTATTTTGATGTATGAATCGCGTTCGAGATGTATGTTGGTTTTTGGTGTGTGCGTTCATCGCGTTCGATCTGGAAAGGGTCCACTAAACGGTACGGTTGGCCAAGAGAGCTGCCATGCCGCTCCATTTCTCGAAAGGAGCGTTGGTTCGATCCCCAGGACTGTGGTTTGACTGCAATGGTCAATTTTCTCGGGCCGTGAGCCCCGGGGTTGCAACCCTCGTCGGGACACGTAGCTGCCACTTCTCCACCTCCTCCAATGGGCTCGCCCTCTCGAGAGACTGAATCCACCCTCAGTGTGCTTGGAATGTCCGGATGCTGTGAGTGTCAAGCGTTCTTACGATGGAGCCGAGCCCAGAGTCATGCAGAGAGAAAGAGGCACTCTCGTCTTGGTTATTGTAAGGGGTTTCAGGCTCCAGGAATTGACGAGAGAATCAAGTGGGGAGCCACGCAAAGACTTAAAATATATACTCGACGCTGCCGTTACTACTGCGATCTCTTCGCCGCCCACACCATTGGAAAACAAGTATTTATACGCGGTATCGCGACACATTTGGACATTTGGAATTCTCCAGCTATCGGCAACAATTATACCAGCGTGGTGACCATGTTGAAACCGTTCCATGTTGGAATTGCCAATCTGTTCACTTGACTATTGATCGAGTGGCATTCCCAGCTAACCACGGAGCCATCGGACGTGGTACTAATGCAAACTACTAGTCGTGCATTGACAGTAGAAATAGTCGTCGACTGCAGAAGCTAACCGCAAAATCATGGCACTTCAACTTCATGTTGACTACACCAAATACCTGCTATCGGTAATACTCTTTTATTGTAATTTTTTGAGATAAAAATGCTTTTTTATTAAAAAAAAAAGCAGTTTAGAAAATAACTTTTCTACTAAAGCACTGTTAAAATGGTACGGCATCGGTCAAAGTGTCCACCAGCATCTCTGCTCATGCGCTAACGATCCTCCTCTCCTCCCAGGCCAACCAGGCAGCCAAGAAGGCGCAGCGCGCCAGCGCGTCACTCAGCTCGCGGCTGCAGCAGTGGATCGTGCCCATCAATGTGCTTTACTTCCTGTACTGCATCGTGTGGCACTACAGCTCGGTGACCACGTGGACGCTCGTGGGTTACGCCTTCCTGTCATTGTCCACCTACCTCAGTTACTCATGGGTCGTCGGTGCAGCTGAAGAAGGAGGCAGTAGCGAGTACGTACTCTGGAACCTCTGGTAGTTGATACACGAGTTACTTACCTTCTGCCACGTCCTCTGACGTCCACGTTAGATACGCGATGGACGTTCTGATCATCACGCTCTTCGTGCAAGCCGGACTCCTGATCTCCAGCTACTTCTGGCTTCTGTACCTCGTCATTCCCGGCTACTTGCTGTACCATGGCGGTCGCATGTTGCTTAACTACGTCTTCACACCAGACCCGACGGACGAGGACGACCCTGCTGCCTTGAAGAAGAAAGAGAAGGCCGAACGCAAAGCTGCACGCCCCAAATTCCGACACGGCCGTCGATAGATGGACAAGTCGTCCCTAGAGCCGATGGAAGGAAACTTGGCAAATTTGTGATTCAATTTTACAATTGCGAGATACTTCATTTAACCAATACAAAAAAAAACTCTCACAATATTTCAAATTTTCCAAGGCGGACGAGCACGTCCTGATCCTGTGGAAGAGGATGAACAGGAAGTTTGACGAGGTGTGCCGGGCTTCGCTACTGGTTTATCTTTCGCCGTTTGCCCTCGTGACGATGAACGTGGAGTACGAACAGGGCTAGTTTGTTGCTCTTGTTGTTTCCGGACCTGAGTCGCAATGGCTGAAATTGTCTTTGGGTGGAATGGCAGACTCGTTGGTGCGTCTGGATTCTCAAATGGATGGCGAGCGATCTCGTACAACAGATCCTCCGGTAGGCGGTGAAGCAACTGCAAAGCAACTGAAATAAGCAGATCCGATTGCAAAGGCGGCGCACATCGAAGACTAAGGACTTTCATCAAGTCCATGTCCCTGAGTACAAAGCAACAACGTTAGAGCATGGGAACTTCATGTAATGTGCTAGGTGTACGTACATCTTTAACAATTGTTCGCGAAGTAGCACCGTATGCGCTACAGCTAGCACTACGACAAAATGAACGCCCACTGCAAACAGCTATTCAAAGAGGAACAACAATGTGTAAGTTTAAATATTTGTCAATAAACAGGATAAATGAGTAAAGCTTACCACATCCCAGACTCGAAGAAGTTCATGGAGTGGCGGGACGCAAGCGAACAAACTCAAGATGAGTGGAAGAGCGTATATTCTCGCCGTGATGCCACGTGAAGACAAATGTTGATATAAATCTGGATCCAGCTACTCAAAATGAACCACAACGAAAAGTCAGTATTGGGTTGCCATAGATACACAGCACAACACAGTTTCCTACCGTTTGAAGACATTTATCCACCAATGCGCAACCTTTCTCGACGCCTTTCAGCTGTGGAGCCATGTAATGAGGACAATGTCGCACTATCAATTGACAAAAAGTGTGGTAGGCATCCGGCTCCGGCAACACATACAACAGCGGCGCACACAGCACATTCATTCCTTGCACATATCTACTCCGTCCAACTTTGTTAAAAAAAAAAAAAACATTATTCTGCCAAAAAGCAAATGCCACCCACCTGATCGACGGCAAGTTGCCATTTCGAGCATTGTCACCGTCTTCCTGTTTCTCCTCCCCAGGACTCGACCCCAATTCATTGATAAAAACGTTCAACAGTCGCACCAGTTTCTCTTCTGGCACACGCTGGGCAAATTCCAAATCTCCTCGAAAAGTGCGAAAAGTGTCATTGCGGATGTCGCCGTCGTAATGCGACGCTCCTCTGCCCACAAGCGCCGCATACTTCGTCATATCCACGTCGTTTTCCACCCCTAAGAAGGCCTTCCACACTCGTCCTCGCAAAGAGCACAGACTAGCATTGGAGCCTTCGATGTCGGTAGCGAATCCCTCGTCCCGTGGCAAGCCGTGCACAATCACGAGCCGCTTGAGCTCACGCCAGCGCTCATAGTCGGCGGTGATGGGGTCGCCAGCCAAGAGCGCGTCGTACTGCTGGCGTAGCTGCTCGTCCAACGGGGCACCAGACTGTGCGTCCATCGGTTGACGTTCGTGTCAGTGACTGTGTCGTTTGGCACTACGTTTTGTGTAAAAGACTAAAATTTAGGTAATTCTTACTACACTGATATGTGGGTTCGTTTACGCGAAAATACTGTCACAGCTAATAGGCACGCGCTTTGGGGGATATATGTGCGTGGCAGGCAGAGGTTGCTTGGAGTTCTAAGCGTCTTGCTGAGTGTTTGTCTCCTGTTGTGTTGCAGCTAGTTGCCGATGGAAGGGGAAAACGCGGATTTTAGCGTGCAAGTGGGTGCGCGCGTGTTGGTGCGCGGCAAGTATGCAGGGGTGAGTGGCTGACTACCCTTCCTTCTCTTCACTTACCTTACTTACTTATCTCGTTCAGACAATTCGCTACGTGCCTGAGCGCCGCACTGCCCTCGTTGGAGTCGAGCTCACTCGTGCACGTGGAGACAGCGATGGAACTACAGAAGACGGCAAGCGCTTTTTTGAGTGCAAACCTCTACACGGAGCTTTCGTTCGCGAAGAGCAGCTCAGCGTACGTTGAAAGTTTACGTGAGCTCGTTTGCAACAGCCAAGTGAGACTTTTTCATACGTGTTGGATAGGCTTTTTCGGAGGAAGATGGTGCAGCTTGTGTGTTGCAAAGTGCCTGGCGGCGGTACAGCGCGTCGCAAAAGTTCCGACATCTCGTGTATTCACACGCCTGGAACCTACTGGATAATACGCAGGAACAACTTAACCTCAAGCGCTCCGAACAGTTCAAGTCGGCGGAACACACACTCGCACAACTGACCAAGAAACAGGTTTGCCACAATGTTTTTTTTTTATTATTTTTATTCCATTTTTTATTATTCATTTAACTTGTTTTTCAGTCTTTGAACCGAACAGTGTCCGAAGTTGCCGTGTCGGAGATCAAAATTGATCCGGAATACGCCGGACCTCACCTGGTGTGGCCACTGGAGCTGTCAAACGTGTTGGAAATCCTGGACTCGTTCAAGACGACGCAAATTCTGCACTACAAATATGTGCTGGAGATTCTCAAAGAAGGCGTGAAATCTCTGGCTCCGTTGCCAACGCTGCAGGAAATCACTCTCGTAGAAGGTGAAAAGATCACAGTAGTGGGCGATCTGCACGGCCAATTGCAAGATCTCTTCTCCATCTTCTCCATCAACGGCCTCCCCACTCGCACCAACAAATATCTCTTCAACGGTGACTTCGTGGACCGCGGAATGTATGGCGTTGAAGTTGTGATGACCATTCTTCTCTTCCGACTGCTGTACCCGACCAGCGTCTTCCTCAACCGTGGCAACCACGAGTCCCGTAACCAAAACTCGTGGATGGGCTTTGAGGACGAAGTGTGGGCCAAGTATTCAGGCGCTGACGAGGACGATTTAGAGCGTCCCGCGCGAGTTTTCGAGTGTTTCCAGACCTTATTCGAGTCCACTCCACTCTGCGCTGTGCTCCAGCAGAAGATTTTCGTCGTTCACGGCGGTCTTTTCTCTCGTGACAATGTCACGTTGGCACATTTGCGTGGAATTTCACGAAAGCGCGAACCTCCTCTGCACCAAGTGAACTTTGAGGATAAAATCTTCGAAGACATGTTGTGGAGTGACCCGCGTCCTATTCAGTCTCGTCAGCCCTCGGAACGTGGCGCTGGCGTGGAGTTTGGCGTGAGTGTCACTAACAATTTCTGTCTGGTGAACAAGATCGCGTTGATTATCCGGTCACACGAGTGCGTACTCGAAGGCTTCGAGATCCTCCACGGTGGTCGCTTGATTACTCTGTTCTCGGCCTCGAGATACTGCGGCACTCAGATGAATAAAGGCGCGTTTTTGACACTGGGGCCGGATCTTCAGCCGGAGATCCAGCAGTTTTACGCGCACTCCATCAACGAGAGCACGTTCAAGGCTCCTGAACAAGCCCAGATGCAGGGAGTATTGGAAGAAGATACGCTGCGGATGATTGCGGAGCGTATTTGCGACCACAAGGCGTCCTTGTACTGGTATTTCACACAGCACGACGAAGAGCACAACGGTACTGTGCCTCGCTTGATCTGGGCCGAAGCTCTGCGGTCTGTACTGCAACTGGATCTGCCCTTCTTGACGTACCAACCGAAACTCGCGGACGTAGTGGACGAAACATCGACGCGCATCAATTACTCGCAGTTTCTCGCTCGCTATCGCATTGAGAACGACGCGATGGACAACAGTGGATGGCAAGAGAGCATTATTGCTCTAATCTGCAAGAAATTGTATCGCGCTATGGGCGCTGGCGATATGCAACAAGCCTTCAAGGTGTTTGACGCTGACTCGAATGGCTTCATCGAGTACGAGGAGTTCCTCAGTACACTCAAACAAATGGATACCGGACTGTCGGACCAGCAAGTGTTTGCGCTAATGCGTACAGCCGACACGAACGATGACGGACGAATCGATTTTAACGAGTTTGCGCAGCGGTTTGAAGTGATTTTCACGGACCAGGGCAAGAGCGAATCCTCTCAGAATTTATCGTCCATGTTGCCACCTCCGGCTCCGATGGAGTTGGATACGGGAACTTCTGAGGAGACGAAACCCGAGACTCCCATATTTACTCGTCGTGTGTCTTCGGGAGATGATCAATCGACGTTCACGCCGCAGCCAGCAAGTAATCTGGACGTGGAGACTATGCAGGCTCTGTTGCAGATTGGCAAGGCGCTGTTTGCGCGTCCTGGCTCGCTGCAGTATCACTTTTACCACTTTGACAAGAACCAGGACGGTGTGCTGTCGCGTAGTGAGTTTGAGAACGCTCTGGAGCAACTAGGCTTCAACTTTGAGTCGAATCTGATGGACCGCGTCATGGCGGCCGTGGACAGCGACGGAGGCCACTCGATCGATTACAAGGAGTTTGTCACGGCGTTCAGTGTGCAAGATCTGAAGGAGCAGGAAGTGCTGGAGTCTGGGGACCTCACGTGGCAAAATTCGGTGTTGCAACAGGTTTCCAACGTGTTTTACCAGCACCGCATCCACATCCGGAACGCCTTCCGCATGTTTGACGCAACGAATAGTGGCGCCATCAGTCGCGACAATTTCCGCACGGGAATCCAAACTTTCAACGTTGTGCTCAACTCGCCACTTTCGGATGATCAGATCGAGGAGTTGCTGAGTTATCTCGACAGCAACAAGGACGGCGTGATTAGCTACAAGGAGTTCTTCGACGGCTTCAGAGTCGTGGATGTACGCGTTGACGAGGACAAGTCCTCGGAGGGGTCAAAAGACTAAAAGCTCGAAGCTTTTTTTTTTTTTTTGGCTCCTTGACGCAAATGATCGCAAATACATAGTGGAAGTTGGTTTTCCCATGTTACATTTGCACTTAGGTTGATAATTCTAGGGCGTTTTGGATATATTTTGCTGTTGCCACGACTGCGTTGCGTCCATCGTTTGTGCCACAAAGGCGCAGCTTCCTGTGCGTGTTGCCATACTCCAGTTCGATCGAAGTTGCGTCTTGCTCGCTATTGTACACGCACGACGTGATAGTGTGCGAAAAGGTGGCGCGTTTGCCTTCCTTGTTGACGCTGAAGCAGCTCACATTGGCTCCTGAGAACACGAAATACCGTCGTATCCGCTTTCGCAATAGTTGCCGCCACCACGGGGCTTGGATGTAGAGCCAAACTGTGTGTGTTCGTTCCGGATCGTTTTCATCCACGGCGATTGGTGGCAATTCTCGTCCTTGCGGTCTGTCAGAAGCAGTTGAATTCAATGGACTGTTCAACTCTGGCATAGTCAGCGCTCGCAGTCGTTCCTCTGCTGCTCGGTGGTTCCTTCCTACTCTCGCTGTTGGTGTGAATGCCGTAGTTCGACGAGTTGCCGACGAGTTGTGGGTCTTTGCGACCTGTGTAGCCTTAATAATTGCCGCAAAAGTCCCGTACCAATGCTCAAAGTCCGCACCAATACACGTATGCAACAGCACCGTGCGATCCTCATAGTCCGTGAACGCGAACGTCTTGTTATGCGTATGCACCCGTCGGACAGAGATAATGACATGGCGTCCAACAGGTTGAGCCCTTTGCTCCGCATCTTCGGAGGATACGTAAAACTTGCAGACAAGCTCCTCGAGTCTGCAAAACCGCTTGGCAAACGCCACTTTACCAGGCCCAGAAGTCGAAACGTGCACCCAACCAGAGTAAATTCCCGTCTTGGGGTTCAAAGTCAACACCCCGTCCGCTGCTAATGCCTCCAAGTCGAGCTCGTCCAGGTCGGTACAGCGGTCTGTATCGGCCGATGAGGCCGTGGAGCCAAGCGACAGCGCCTTCTTCCATCGAGGACGCGTCATGGACACGTCCATTGCTCGGCTGTCGGTCGAGCTCGCGACTGTGGACGAAGAGGCTTCGATGCACTCCATCGCAGTCGTGGTTATTTCGGTTTTGACACGCCGTTACGCAGTGGATTCAGCGCAGATTTTCGCACTGTGTGGGAGGGACACTGGGGTTATCTGCAGTCCTTAGACACACCCATGACGTCCTAGCGGTGCTTGACAAGCAGTATGAGGCGGAGACCATGGCGCCCACACGCTGTAGTTCCTGTTTGCCAGCCGGCACGGTTCATTCGGTGCAGTCGTGTCATTGGGTGTGGTGCGAAGCACGCTGATTGGTGAAGACTGGACCGAATTTCATCTGACTTGATGGCTGCTGCCACACAACTGCAACTTCTGACAACGAGATCTTGAACACCTTCGTGGCGATCCTTTCGTCGTGTTGCAAGCAGCGCGGGCTACGGCAGTGATGAGGCAAGGATTCGCGAAATAACCGAACTGCGTAAAGCTGTCAAGCTGGTCGCTGGTTGTGTTCAAGCAATGTCCACTGATGCATGTCCAGTCCAAATCCACTGATGCCCATTCTCAGTCTGTTGTAGAAGTTCTGCTTGGAGAAGATCGTAGTGACGAATTTAACTGCCACGAATGATCTCATTCACCTCGTGGACTATAAGACCCTACCAGTCGTTTATTTGTATATTACGAAACGTAAACTGCCTGTCACTAATGTAACTTGTCAATCAAAGCCGCAGTCTTCGTCGTCTTGCACGCCTTGCATTGACGAACCTATGTCGGACTAAAATTACAATACTTTCGTAATTTACATTGTAATTTACCACCGTAATAAACACTTAACTGATACAATAACAACACCTAACAACATGCTCATTTTCAAATTCTTGACAAATAAAATGCGCGAAGCTTTGGAGGCCTGCGGCGAGTTCTTGAGCCGCATCGGCGCGCTGGAAGGCGCTAATGGTACTTACTCTGCTCTACATCATCTTCTCCACTCTTTTGTGCCTCTATTTATTGCCTTCTCACTGTGGATCACCCTCTCCTTCCTCAGCCATCGCCGAGATCCTGCACAAAATGGGTGAAGAGCTGTCCGAGTCGAGTCCGTTCCGCTGGCGAGCGCTGTTCGCCGCCATCCGCCAGGAACTGGAGGCCGACCCCATGGACGTCGTATTCCTGTTCGAACGGCTGCTTCAACTGAACGCTACGATGCCCTCTGGTCCCAGCCAAGCGCTATTCAACTCGCCGCTCTTTTTCCACGCAAGACGCTTTTTTTTTTAATGCATCGATAAGATGGAGAGAGCTGATAGTTTTCTGTGATCCCACAGTTATTGGTTGAAAGATTCGCAGTTGCTTTTGAAGGCCTGGACGCAGAGTTATTCAAGTTGGAGAGTGACGAGCTGTGCCATGCCGAGGGCATCTACGAGACGTGTGTGCTGATCCAAGACAAGATCGAAGAGTAAGAGAACCGGACTGGTGAGTAGGGATTGATTGTACTGACGGTGTATGGTACAGGAGTGATACGGAGTCGGGGCTGAAGAAATTCCTGGCGACGTTTAAGAGGATCTTTGAGCAGGATGAACCAAAGGTTCGTGATTCGAAACGATGAGTTTTGTTTTATTACGTTATCTAACTGATTTTTTTTATTGTAGGATTGCTGGGAGGCTTTTCGTGAGCTGTACCACTTGAACGACGCTTCTTTCCGACGTGATATGACGCGTGCATTGTGCATGATTGAGTCCGTCACGCTGGGCCCCACGAAGCTCGAGCTCGCCTTCCCAACCAAGGCGCCGGAGGGCCCAAAGTAAGTGGTTGTAGAAAGTGTTTGCTGTGTGATATGCATTTGCTAACATGGGTTACTTGTACAGAATAATCGTGCCACGTGCGCTGCTGGAGAAGCGATTCGGAGGAACTCGACGGGAATGGCGAGATCTCTCGCAGTTTAACTCCCTCCCGGGAGCAGACATCGGCCAGATAGCAAACAATGAGTCTCAGCAACAGCAGCAGGGCCATGAACAAACCCAGGAGCAAGAACAAGAGCAACACATTCCAGACCCCAGTAACTCTGGTAATGATGCCGCCGCAGCGCTACCTCTCCCTTCTGAAGCTCAGGACTGGGTTTGGTCAACGCGCGTTCCATTCTCTTGTAACTTTGCAATTGAGTTATCTAAGCTAAGCTCTCAGAAACTAACTTATTATTTCATTACTTGACCTAGTGAATGGAGAATCGACGGAGTCTGTGCACTCCGACATTTCAGAAGAAGAGCCCGAAGAGCGCCCAGCATCGTCAAGACCCCCTCGAACAGCAGAAGTTGCCAGAGCTGCTCGTCAAGAAGGTCGCCGCGCAGTTCCTCGTAGAAGGGTAACAACCTCGTTGCTGTGCTGTACCTGGACATGTTCACTTACATTTTCTTCCCTTGTAGATGACAAGAGAAGAAAGCATTGCCATCGTTAATCCTGTTCCAAATGAACGTCAAGGTGGCAGACGCAAAAGAGTGCGTTGGTCGGAAGAAGAGGAAGCAGCGCTCATCATGGGCTACCGACTGTACGAGTCGTACTCGAATGTGTGGGTTCTGATCAAGTCCAAGTTCCCTGAGGTGCTCCGGCATCGATCCAACGTTGACTTGAAGGACAAATACCGCAACTTGGTCAGATACGGCAAGATCCCGCAAGCCAACGACACTGGAGCTACAGACAACGACGCGACCGACGATAACGCTGGCCCTGAAGACCACAACTAACGTCTTGATGTTGAAATTTGAGTTTCATTTGTTTACAAACTAAAAACAATCAGACGGAGAAGTCTGAAAATCCAAACAAACGCACTCGACTTCGTTTCTCCGCTTCCACTCACCAATTTTACCCCATCGTT
>NW_008634126.1:4401927-4403921 GCF_000247585.1 Phytophthora nicotianae INRA-310 | reverse complement strand
TATAATTCCATAAAAAGTCATCACTGACGCCATAAATAAATGAAAAGTGGCAAATCGTACGTTTGTGAGCATAAACTCCTTGAAGAGCTCCGATGTGCGCGGGTCCGAATTGCCAGACGCAGGGTCAAACTGGCACAGCAAGTGCAGCCAGTTGGCCAACTCCTGCTGACGTTTCTCGATGAACTCCTTGTTGAACGAGCCCAGGAACTTCTTGGGCGGCAGCGCCGGGCAGCGATAGCCTTCGCTCGACAGCTATTTGTACCCATAACCGATATGATACATGTTAGTAACCTGTCTGATCCGTAGTGCAGGTTCCAGAGAGCTCCTCCAGGTTTAGTCAACTGAAATGCAGCTTATAGCGACGCGCACCTTGTCGTGGAAGTCCTTGAACTCGTGATAGCGGTGCTTAACGATGAACATGCCCTCAGGCACCTGGACCTGCACGAAGTAGACGGTGGTCTTGCTGCCATTGTGGCTCACGTTGTCGTGGCCCATGATGCCCACGAACTTGGGCCCGCGGTAGTCGTCCGGAGAGCTCATCTCTGCTTCCCCGCACTGGTACTAACAATTACTATTGGGAGAGGGCCGAGAAGCAGGAGATGGATGTCACCTTCGCCTCGCCTTCCTGTCTGGAGAATGCGACTGAGCTCAGGGCCCGAGACTCGGACTCGGTGAAGTGCTGTGGTTCGATTGTGCTGAGGCCACGTTGCAAAATGAGGGGACGAGCGACACTTGAGGTTTCTATGTGGTCTCTTCCGTCGCGCCAGCTGCGTCAAGCATCGAGCAACCGGAACACTAGCCCGAATCTGATTGGGCACTGAGTGCGGAGAGAGACGGGACGAGGAAGAGATCACATCTTACAACAGGTTTATGAAATAAGGAAGTCAACAAAAGACGTTCTTTTACAAATTACTGCATGCCACAAGTAAGGGTATGCCTCATAACAGGATTACTAAGCAGCAAACTGGTCAGCGCCTATCTGGCACCAGCGCTTCAAGCCCACACCGGCCGGGATAAGAAAATGGCGATGCTATGGCGACGCGACGGCCGCGCGCGACTCGACGCTGCCATCACAACGTGTGCGCCGCACGACGACACCAAGAGAGGCGACATCACAGAACGTTTGTCTGAAGCGTCGAGGCGCTGGCTTGCATGTCGTTATTCTCGCGGCGAGAATCGCGCCTCTGGCTTCCCATCGCCGCTGGCAGTGCAGCCAGCACGTTGAAGAGAGATGATGACGTATTTCTTCGGCTCCTTCTTGCCACTTGTGTGTATCTTTGTGTATTTTTTTGCGTGTGGGCGGCAGCGGACCATTAGCTCCGCACTGGCGTTGGTCCTACCTTTGTGGCGCAGCCCGGAATGGAGAACCCAGGTGTGCCCCGTTGGGCTGGCGCTGTACTGTCCAAGCGGAGCCAGGGCAAGGGCGAGCGACGCCATCGCGCCCTGCAATAGTGCGCCATCCTAGCATTTAACTCTTTCAGGCTAGCGCATCGAATATCAGTGGCAGCTCAATCTTTGCTAGGTGGATCCTACATACTTGAAGCTTGATTGATTAACTGTCGATGTATCCACCCTTGGACCAGGAGCATCATCATGCTACGCGACACTCTCTCCAAGGACGAACTCGTCCTTGGTGATCCTGGCGCTGTGCTGAACTTGCTAGACCTGCAGCCGACCTACTACACTAACTCTACATGTAGCAATTCCTGTGGCAGCGTGATGGTTCTTGCGTGCCGAGGAATCCTCGGATCACTTCCATTTCGAGGTCAAGTGCGACCTCGGATGTTTATGCCATCTTATCGGTCATATGACTGGTCAAAAATATTTGTAGCGAACTATTATTGGTCAAAATGAAAACCGTTTCAATCAGATCGAAATGCCAGAATTCAGCACAACGTCTTCGACCTCCTGGACATCATGCCGATGGCTGTCGCTCCGTCCTTCGACCCGCTGCCGACAGCCCCACGCGTTGCCATGCTGCCCACCACCAACGC
>NW_008634126.1:4398281-4399532 GCF_000247585.1 Phytophthora nicotianae INRA-310 | reverse complement strand
GGGGGGGGGGCATAAGGAGCTTCCTCAAGAAGTCTACAGGCTCTCAGGAGTCCAAGAAAGTCGGCAGACGAACGATTATTAACACGAGAGACGCCAGACAGATTTTCCGACTTGCTATAAATCGAATCCTATCTGCAAAGAAGATTGCAGAACGGTTACCAAGCCGTCCTAGTGCATCTACGCTTCTACGAGTGCTACGCAAGAGTATGCCAAGTACTCAAAGAGAAACCTGTTTCAGCTCTGGAGCTACACCACAAGGTGGCCAGAGCAAAATTTGCGAATAAATTTGCAGATTCCACCAAAGTTTGAAGACGCGTAGTGTTTACTGACGAAAAGAAATTCGATTTAGACGGCCCTGATGGGTACCGTTGCTGCTGGCAAGACACCAGAGTGGCGCCCAAGTTGATTCCAAGCGTGTGAACGGCGGGGGGAAGCGTCATGATTTGGGCGGGTGTGTCAATGTACGGCAACACTGAGGTGGTTTTTCTGTAAGGAAGCCAAAATGCTGCTAAGTACAAGGAAACACTGCGCGGAAACTTGCTACCCTACCTGGACAAACTTCGCCTCATAAGGGGCAATTTAGAGCCCATTTTCCAACAGGATAATGCATCTATCCACGCTGTAAGACTCACAAATAGCTTTCTAAAGGTAAACAACGTTACAACAATGGAGTGGCCCGCCAAGAGCCCCGATTTAAACATCATCGAGAACGTATGGGGAATGCTGACGGATCGGGTTTACTCAAATGGGCGTCAGTTTGAAAGTCGTGCCGAATTAAAGGCTTGCATCACAGCTGAATGGGCTGATATTGGGCCGACTACATCAAGAAGCTGGTGAAGACCACGCCAAAGCGTTTGCACCTGGCAATTGCTCTCAAAGGCGCTACAACTCACTATTAGCAAACAATTGTGCTATGCGCATACAGTTTTGACGCGACCTCTTAACGTTATATTTTCGACTGCGAAAACATATTGCTGTTTGTCCATTCAGACTTTCTGGGCGGTTTTACCCTTGTTAATCACGTATTATACTTGAAGTAGTGTTTAGTTTTATGCAAAGTTTCGAGTACTAGCAGAGAAATCGACAATTTTCGAGTGCGTTTATAGTTTCGACGCGCACTGTAATACAATGTGCTTACAAAATATGTGAAAGACTTTCTAAACTTACCGTCACTACACTCTTCACGCTAATTAGCCATGCCCTGAGTAGTTGTGGTATATGAATTGAAGAGTAGAATATTGATATTCTTTG
>NW_008634126.1:4393698-4394681 GCF_000247585.1 Phytophthora nicotianae INRA-310 | reverse complement strand
ATATCATTGTGTAAATCACACCTCCTTTGTGTTTTCAACGTGCTGTCTTTGGAGCGAATGAGGCTGTTTATGCAGCTTTTCTAGCTGTCCTCCCAAGATAAAAATATACTAGCCCGAAGTGATATCTTCCCAACCAAGTATGTAAGGAAAAATTCGCTTAGAAATCTTTGGCATTGTTTAAAAAAAAAACGAATTTATTTAATCTGCTAATCAATCAATCGACTTCTCTTTTACTCACCATGGTTTCGCATTGTACTATCAAGGGGCTACTGCAGCAGCTTTGCCAGTGCTGATGCTACGGCTACGAAATTGGTGCAGGAGACGCGCTGGAAAAGGAACCAAGCCTTCGAAACATAAGAAACATATTTTGCTAAATTTCAGAGCTTCTTCGGGCAGAGCACGACTTGTTTCAACTCCCCCATTTTGTGAAAAGTACTGGTCCAGTTTGCAAACCAAGCATACTAGAAGCCCAAAACCGGCCTTTTTCGTTCGATTGATCAGATTTGTCAAACGTTCCAATTTTGTGACGTCACAAAAAAGCGCGAATGCTCAACTATTTGAGAAGCACGACTAAAGGTGTACATCTGCCCCGTAATCCTGGCACATCATAGCCTGCCCCGTGATCGTATGACTTCATAAGCCTGCGTCGACGTCGTCAACAACTCTGCCGACACCGCCAGAAGCACGAGATGGTGGCCCTACCACGAGGTTCTCGTGAATGGCGACATACACGTCCAGTCGTGGTATAAAAAAACGCATACCTCCTTAGGCATAAAAATAACATGTGGATACCGCACACACTGAACATACATAATTTTACTGTACTCCTTAAGCACATACCAGCCGAATTCATACACCTTTGGACATTTCCCCTTTTTTAAGAGAGTACCAGACTGGTATCATAAAACAGCCAATTTGCCGCTGTTGGCAAGCATTGGTACGTAGCTTCCAGCGAGCGTTGAGCGGGTGCTGTAGTATGATTA
>NW_008634126.1:4389743-4391633 GCF_000247585.1 Phytophthora nicotianae INRA-310 | reverse complement strand
ATCATGACCTTGGGTTATCAACACAGTCCTTGTGGATTCCACGATGTGCTAATCAAATTAGAGGATCCGAGAACCTATCATTACAGGCTGGGAATCAGTTACAGATGGACGTCTCGATTGTTATTAACAAAGTAGCAAGTAGAACTTGCTGCTAATGCTGCGGTAAAGGCGCGGTTGGGGTCATCTCGGTATCGATAAGATTTGAAGTTGCACGCACAACCAACGATCCAAATATGTATTTGCCTTGATGCATTGTGCTGGCGCAAAAGCTGAAGGAAAAACTAATCTACATGAGTCGATGTCAAAATAGACTTGACGGTTCTGTCAGAGGTAGCACAACAGCCACGTCGCTGACTGCCGCTGTATGGAACTGGCAACCAGCTCCGCCCTCGAGACCACGTGTTGGCATGCTTGATCAGAAAGACTGGGTATCAAACCAATTAAAAAAAATTATAACTTGTTTTTCGTTTTGATTCGCGAAACATTGTAAACAGATAAGAAGAAAAATCAATTGTCGTCAACTTTGACGATATAATCTCTGGTAGGCTTTCACTGTACTCCTATCGCTGCCAGATAATGTACTACCAGTACCCTATTCTAAGGCACAGTACGATACTGTCAGTACCTTCGTGGAGGCCAGATGGACGTAATGATTACGTCCACCTAGATCACGTCGTAAGCTCTCTTATTTTAGTATCTCTCGTCAAGGCCAGGATCTCAGCTCATCATGGTTCAGCCGATCAGGCTCACAGCTGGTCCTTCATTCCAGATTTGTTGTCATGTTTACCGTGTAAATTTTACTGCGAGGGTGTAACCTTTACATAGCGAGGGGCGTGCCGTAAACCAACACGTGGAAACACTGTAGTTCGCCGCCTCGGGTTGTTTTCTTGAGAGCTAAGACCTCTTGAACGACAGATGAATAGCTGCGCTCAAACGCACGCCCGGAATAACGTGCATTAGAGGATAAATACAGTATTGTGCTTTCTGCTGCTAAAGTCGACCAACAACTGTCGAAAGCCATACCGGTCTATTCATGATAACGGCCTGAGATCTACTGGAGGAAACATGGAGTGACGAGTCAAATTCGCAAACGAGTCTACTTCAAGTGATGCAACGGTTGTTTTTGCTTAACCGGGGCACAACGGAGGACTGTTCTTCACCCGGAATTCGCCATCGTCGCTGTTCTCATTCTGGGCATGACAGTGACTACGGAAGGAACGTCCTCAACCTAGTGACTCACTAGTAGTGGCTAGTGTTTCTTCAAGGAATAATGGTCACTACTTTGTTCGAGTTGTGAAAAGGCTTAAACATGCTCATGTCACTATCACTGCCTTAGTCTATCAGCTCTTGGCTAACTGCACAATGTTAACTACATTGCTAGTTCCTCGACTGGTTGAGATAACTCGTCTAGATGGATCCAGCTTCAACCGAATGCATGCCTCATGAAGTCTCCACCGCCCGATCAATGCTGTCCAGACGGCATCCCTTGAGTCAAGGTCGTTGCTGCAGTAGCCAACGAATCTGCTCTACTGGGAACCCTCTTGTGCTTGCTAAAATAATCCGTTTTGGTCACCAGAGACAGTATGTCTATTGTAGGGCACGTTTTGCTGTAGTGTTTACCGTAGTGCACCTGAGCGCAGATGATATGCTCATCTTCACCTAGAAGGAGAGTGTTCAGGCCGCCGTCGCTGCCGTCGTTGCACGGGATGGTTGACTGCCCGAGAGATATCCGTCACGCCGGGACTGACGGCATCCACGAGATCAGCAGCATAAAATCGTGATGAAGCGCACACTTTGGCCAGACAAAGCGAGGTACGGATCCCCAATGACACTGCCAGCACCAATGTGTCGCACTGAGGAAGAAAGCCAGATCCGGTAATGTGAAGTCCA